>NC_079193.1:147535141-147865974 GCF_029499605.1 Hyla sarda
GGGTTACTCAGCTCCTATGCTGTGTGTGGGCTTCCGCGTTCACTCCCGCCCTCTCGTGACGTCACGACCTGCTCCCTCAATGAAAGTCTATTGACATAGACTTGCATTGAGGGGGCGGTACGTGACGTCACATGACAGGGAGTGATGTCACGAGTGGGCGGGTGTGAACACGGAAGCCCTCACACAGCATTCGGAACTCAATGTTCCGGACGCTAGGTAGCGGAGTAACCCTTTATAGCTGTGAATTTCACTGTGCAGCTGAATCCCATTGGCAGCAATAGGATTTTGCTGCATCGGAAATGTTTTCAGTCTAAGCCTAACCTAAATTATAACAATTGGATTTGCCTTTTTAGTTGGCTGTAAAATCTTCCATTTGCCAAGTCTAAAAAATAGTTTGTTCATCTTTCATCCACATAGTCTGATTGTGATGCTCAAGCATGCGCTTGGCGTAGCCATGTACACAAGACCTACATAGTGGACCACATAGTGGCTATTGGACCTGAAGTTGCCATGGAGATGTAAAGAGGAGTGGGTAACAAATTATGGCATTCAACAAAGCATGTCACAGTTTTTGTTTTAAACGGTTACTGTCTTTTGGAAAATCTTTGGACATGTCGTTCAGACACGTTAAGGGTGCGTTCCCACCTGGCATATATGCAGAGTATTTCATGCTGCGCAAAATTTGCGGCAGCAGCAGGAAATACGTTGCTTATTACTCGCTCACTATACACACAGGGCTTTCCGGCAGCAGTCCTATGCGTGTAGTGAGTTTTGGGCTGTGTGCTGGCGTAACTGTGATGCGCGGCTCCGCCTCCAAAACTCATTGCAAACATAGGGCTGCCGCCAGAAAGACTTGTGTGTATAGTGAGCGAGGAGTACACAGCGTATTTCCCGTTGCTGCCGCAAATTTTGCGCAGCGTGAAATACGCTGCGTATACGCCAGGTGGGAACGCACCCTAAAAGGTTTAGATTGCACTGGGTCTCAGTCCCAAGACCTGCAGTGATCACCAGTTACAGCTGGGTGAAGTGCACGGCATAGTGAATATGTTGGACCTGGTGGGAAATATGACAGTATCTGGGGATATAAAGAACAACATTTTTTGAACTGACTACCATTCTTCTTTAAAGGGTACCTCTAAAATTGCATTTCCTCCTGCTCAGTGTGTAGAGATGTACCCCATGCTGGGTGGTTGGGTTGCTGACACAACTATTTTGTTGCCCAGCAAGTCCCGTGCATTCTCCAAGTCCTTATAATCAGAACTCTCTGGGTGTTGTACGGTTGCCACAGCAAGCCCAGCATGGGGTGCATCTCTCCACCCTGAACTATGCAGAACAGACGGAATGAAACTTTGGGGGGTACACTTTAAGGCTGTAAAATGAAGCCAGACTGCATATTAATGCACTTGAAGTTATCATTTTGGATGTCCAACAAGCTTACGTAGGTGTGGTGGTCAGGTATAGTGTATCTGTCCTATGTTTGTCAGAGGTTTTACTAGGAGCCTCCCATAACAGATTCTATCAAAAATACGGGACAAAATGGTTCAGCCTGCAGCATTGTTTTGTCCAGTAATCCTTTGGACACTTTAATGGGAAACCCAAAGCGCCTCATTAAAGTCATCAAGTTCCGTCAGATGTGTCTGATGTAACAGATCTGGTGTCACCTTTATTTTCAGTGCTCTGCTCCTATGACCAAGCAAAGCAACAGAAATGCTGAACTAAGCCTAAATAGAATTAGCAACTGAATGGGCTAATCTCTAGCGATATTACTGTTCCTAGTCATTCTGAAAAGAGGCTACAAGCAAGGGCTGCACAATGCACTCACGATATCAGCCCCATCCGATTATGTGCTTACCTTGAATTTCAGAATCCCCCCCCCCACACACACCTGACCCACGTGTGTCTCCACTACCTCCCACTACTGCCAAGCGCTGCAAGTGATCTTTAACTTGATAAAGTCACTTTCTCTCAGTGCTCTATGGTATATAACCTGTTCAGTGTGTGGTTCACAGCCGCCACGTACCAATTCCGCCTTCCCTCAATGTGTCCCTCTGGATCACCTCAGTGAGCCGGCTTCTTTGTCACGGAGCTCCTCGCAGCATTTCCCACACGTCAGGCACTATGGCCTGCAGGTTTTGTCATGGCGCGGGGGTAACTGCTCCCATAATAGCTTTATGGGTATCAGCGGGTGGTGCTTTATGACACAGATTGAAACAGGTATCTCATCCTAAGATAACTAGCAGGTGGGAACACCACTGATCCATTTGTAGCATAGGCATGACTTTTGGTGAGAATACCCCTTTAAGACCAATGAATGAACCCCAACAAATAACTTGAAAAAATATTGCAAACTAGGGCTGCACAATGACAGTGACCCCCTCAAGTTACAATATTATTTGGTTCCCAGATGACCATTGTATGTTTAGACCATATCTTTTTGGAAACCTGGTAATTGGTTCTGAAGCCCCAAAATGTCATCCAAAATAGGAAAAAAGTGAGGATTTAAGAAAAATAAGTAGATAACTAATACAAATAAAGCAAGTCCTTACATGTATTAGTAATAAAAAGCTGATGGGAGCTGTAAATCACTGTCTATCTAGAGGACAGGAGCTTCTTCATGGTCATGTACAGTACATACGGGGAGATTCATCAAGACCTGTGCTGAGTTGTCCATAGCAACCAATCAGATTGCTTCTTTCATTTTTAGAGACCTTTTTCAAAAATGAAAGCAGTGATCTTATTGGTTGCTATTGGTAACTGGTCAACTTTTCCTCTGCACAAGTTTTGATGAATCTCCCCCAGTGTTCCAAAAAAGTAGCATGGAGCCGCCCCCACCTGGTGTCTAAAGGAGCAGATAACCTTGGTACAGGCAAAGAATGGTATAGAATATGTACAGTGGGGATCAAAAGTTTGGGCACTTGAGGTAAAAATTTGTATTCATGTGCATAAAGTAGCCAAGTAAAGATGGAAAAATCTCCAAAAGGCATCAAATTGCAGATTAGACATTCTTATAATATTTTAACAAAAGTTAGATTTTATTTCCTTCATTTACACTTTCAAAATAACAGAAAACAAAAAAATGGCGTCTGCAAAAGTTTGGGCACCCTGCAGAATTTATAGCATGCACTGCCCCCTTTGCAAATCTGAGACCTGTAAGTGTCATGGATTGTTCTTGATCATCATCTGGGAAGACCAGATGATGTCAATCTCAAAGATTTTAAATGCCCAGACTCATCTGACCTTGCCCCAACAATCAGCACCATGGGTTCTTCTAAGCAGTTGTCTTGAAATCTGAAACTGAAAATAGTTGACGCTCACAAAGCTGGAGAAGGCTATAAGAAGATAGCAAAACGTTTTCAGATGTCAGTATCCTCTGTTCGGAATGTAGTTAAGAAATGGCAGTCATCAGGAACAGTGGAAGTTAAAGCAAGATCTGGAAGACCAAGAAAAATATCAGCCAGAACAGCTCGCAGGATTGTGAGAAAAACTATTAAAAACCCACGTTTGACTGCACAATCCCTCCAGAAAGATCTGGCAGACACTGGAGTTGTGGTACACTGTTCCACTATGAAGTTCAAATATGGTCTTCATGGAAGAGTCATCAGAAGAAAACCTCTTCTACGTCCTCACCACAAAAATCAGCGTTAGAACTTTGCAAATGAACATATAGACAAGCCTGATGCATTTTGGAAACAAGTTCTGTGGACCGATGAGGTTAAAATTAAACTTTTTGGCTGGAATGAGCAAAGGTACGTTTGGATAAGAAGGGGAACAGAATTTAATGAAAATAACCTCTGTTCAACTGTTAAGCATGGGGGTGGATCAATCATGCTTTGGGGTTGTATTTCAGCCAGTGGCACAGGGAACATCTCATGAGTAGAAGAAAGAAATGGATTCAATAAAATTTCAGCAAATTTTGGAAGCTAACTTGATGCCATCTGTGAAAAAGCTGAAGTTAAAGAGAGGATGGCTTCTACAAATGGATAATGATCCTCAACACACCTCAAAATCCACGGGGGATTACATCGAGGCGTAAACTGAAGGTTTTGCCATGGCCTTCACAATCTCTTGACCTCAACATAATTGAAAATCTATGGATAGACCTTAAAAGAGCAGTGCGTGACAGACAGCCCAGAAATCTCAAAGAACTGGAAGACTTTTGTAAGGAAGAATGGGCAAAGATAACTCAAACAAGAATTGAAAGACTCTTGGCTGGCTACAAAATGCGTTTACAAGCTGTGATACTTGCCAAAGGGGGCAGTACAAGATATTAACTCTGCAGGGTGCCCAAACTTTTGCAGATGCCATTTTTTTGTTTTCTGTTATTTTGAAAGTGTAAATGATGGAAATAAAATCTAACTTTTATTGACATATTAGAAGAATGTCTAATCTGTAATTTGATGCCTTTTGGACATTAACCCCTTAAGGACCAAGCATTTTTCTGTTTTTACACTTTCGTTTTTTCCTCCTTACCTTTTAAAAATCATAACCCTTTCAATTTTGCACCTAAAAATCCATATGAGGGCTTATTTTTTGCGCCACCAATTCTACTTTGGAATGACATCAGTCATTTTACACACACATTTATGGCGAAACGGAAAAAAAAATCATTGTGCGACAAAATTGAAGAAAAAACACCATTTTGTAAGTTTTGGGGGCTTCTGTTTCTACACAGTAAATTTTTTGGTAAAAATGACACTTTATCTTTATCTTCTGTAGGTCCATACGATTAAAATGATCCCCTACTTATATAGGTTTGATTTCGTCGTACTTCTGGAAAAAATCATAACTACAAGCAGGAAAATTTTTACATTTAAAATTGTCCTTTTCTGACCCCTATAACTTTTTTATTTTTCCACGTACAGGGTTGTTTGAGGGCTCATTTTTTTGCGCCGTGATCTGTAGTTTTAATCGGTACCATTTTTATTTTGATTGGACTTCTTGATCGCTTTTTATTCCTTTTTTTATGGTCTGAAAAGTGACCAAAAATACCCTATTTCGGACTTTGGAATTTTTTTGCGTGTACGCCATTGACCGTGCGGTTTAATTAATGATATATTTTTATAGTTCAGACATTTACGCACCCGGCGATACCACATATGTTTATTTTTATTATGGTTACATATTTTTAATATGAAATTTGGGAAAAGGGGGGGGTGATTTAAACTTTTAATAAGGAAGGGGTTAATGTGTGTGTGTTTTTAAACTTTTTTTAAACTTTTTTTTTTTTTTTACACTTTTAGTCCCCTTAGGGGACTTTTAGGAGGAATCATTAGATTCCTCATACGGATCATTGTGGTTTCATAAAACCACAATGATCTGCGTGCTCTGTTCTCGATTGATAAAGCCTGGTCCTACCAGGCTGTATCATTCAGAGCCCCGGAGCCGCCGCAGCAGGAGAGGTAAGCCCTCAGGCTACCTCAGTAGTGGATCGCTCCCCTGCGATCGCGCTGCGGGGGGGGGGGGGGGGGGGGCGATCCACCCCACTGGACCACCAGGGACTTAATACAGGCATCTTTAGACGCCGCTGTCAAGCTACAGGAATCAGCTGGGGGCTGGCCGGTATGACACGGGCTCGAGTCGGGAGCCCGCGTCATACCCCGGTAACGGCCATTGGACGAGTATAGACGTCCATGGTCGTTATCGGGTTAATCCAAATTTTTACCTGGGGTGCCCAAAGTTTTGACGCGCACACAGGGTCAAAAGAGGAATTGAGCCCCTGCCCTTTTAATGCACTTAACCTATAATGTCCTTACTGATTGGGACCTTCATGGGGTCATGCGGGTCCCACTCAGCTGACATGACTGCTGGAGGTCCCTTACCTTAGGAACTGTGTTGTTTTAACATATGTAAGGTTTTTACAAACTTTTTATTTAGAATTGCCATTTTTTCTACTTGATCCCCTGCCCCCCAAAATGTCTGTACACGTCCCTGCCCGGTACTGTAGGGAGGTGCTACTAGACAGCCAGTCAGTAATACAGATGTTTTACCAACGAATGCCCATTCTGATTGGTCGGTTCTTCCAGCCGTTGACATGTTTTGCAGATCTGGACTGTCCGTAGCATTGTATGTTCAGTATAGTTTCTATATAATGGTCCAGAAAAGACCATTGTATGTTGTAAATATGGTAACCTGAGGGGACCACTCTAATCACAATATTGACCTCTTTCCAATATGACGTTTTCCCCACATCTTGTAACCTTACTATAAACTAGTACTACTAGAATGGAACAGATATTTGTTATGGAAACAGTTATACAGAAGAAGTAACTGTTTCCAATTTCCAGAAAAAAATTGGCTACAATGGAGAAGATGTTGAAACAATCTACAGGTTTTCTACAAAATAGCTGTGATTTATTTGGATCATTGAGCTAAACTGCAGTATTACATAACTGCCCATTATCCTTGTAAATGTATGTTACTGGGTGGTAAATACAGTACATATTTTTTTTTTGTTTTTACAAATAAAATACTTTGTATTACTTATAAACTGTCAGAATGTAATGTAAAATTCCTGCAGCACACCACAGTGCTACTTTATCAATTCGGTTGTTATAGGAACCATGCTAGATGCCAAGCGAAGTGATTTCATATGTAATATTTAACACTCCAAAGATTGACACTACAACAGTACAATTATTAACCTTTATTTGAAAAAAAATGACAAGACATAATAGCCCTCCTGGTAAACGACCAGTTAGGTGAGCAATGATATTCATGTATATGGCACATTTCATGCTGTTGTTCATTGTTATTTATCCCTTGGTGACATATGATGTAGAGGTCTATTGTTTCCTGATGCTCCCCATCTGTTCTGTTTGCTTTTGGGGTTTGTGTATTTTATAGGGTGGGTCATTTTAATGGGAGGGCTATTTTGTCTAGTCATTTTTGTTAATAAAGGTTTATCGTTTGTACTATTGTAGTGTCAGTCTTTTGTAGGTTAGGTTGTATTTTCATTGTCATTTTGGTGATGCTTAATTGTAGGTTTGTATTTAATACTCATACTTTATAGGTTTTGCAGCTAATAGAATGCGGTATTAAAAATTGCACAGAAATTCTTTAGTTAATGTAAATGTTTGACTACTAATTTTAGTAAACCATTTTGACCTTTCAGATTTTGGTCCCCCCCCCCCCCCCCTTGAGATCAGGCACAAACCCTAGAGAAAAGTAATCTAACCAGCTGACTGTCTAATGTGTATGGGGGGCCTCCTGAGGGAAAGAAAAATTTTTGTCGCATCTTTGTCTGCAACATGTCGCAGACATCGTGCGCCAGTCTGCGACACGATGCAACATTTTTTCCCGACCGACCCGATGTGGATTCTCCCAAACCAGAAAAAGGGGCGTAACACGACATTTCTGAGCTTTCCCACGTATTTTTTTTAAATACGTGGGAAAGCTCAGAAATGTCGGGTTACGCCCCTTTTTCGGGTTTGAGAGAATCCACATCGGGTCCGTCAGGAAAAAATGACACTTTCCAACCCCAATTTGTTGAATTGTTGTGGATTTTGTGGATTTTTTTGTTGTGGATTTTTTCCCTACAACTCAGAGGAGTTGGAAACCAAGCCAAAAAAACGCACGTGCGACAAACAGGATGCGACATAATAATAAATACCAGGGGAAAAAAGCAATCGGGTAAGAAAGCAACATAGACTTACAACCCGGTTTTCTAAGTAAATGAGGGCCATTGAGTGTGTTGGGTTTCAACTGTTCCGTCCCCTTTTGTTCTCTGGGTGATAAACTGCTGCCAATGGAAGCTGGAGCTGCTTATCCCCCTTCTCCATTGAGAACACAAGCCAAGTGGTGGGATCAGGAGAGATATCTTTTTGCCAAAGGCTGATGATGATATTTGGGCATATTAAAGCATAAGATGCAGGTAATGCTGCGTGGTACAGTTGCTGAGGCAATCTCTGCACGAGTCCCGTTTACCAGAAAACACTTGTGCAGGGAATTTGCAGAGCGTGGAAAGGTTGCCTCTGCAACTGTACTTCCCAACGTGGCTGGCATCTCCTTGGAACTGAAGATTATGTGGGCTCCCAACTTTGGGCTTACACTGTAAAGGGGTACTCCGCCCCTAGACATCTTATCCCCTGTATGGCTTGTCATCAGGCACAAAACGAAGTTCACTCCATACAGCAGATGACGTGGGGTGCTGCAGGAGAGATCATGGGGGTTTCAAGCGGCGGGACCCCCGGGATCAGACATCTTATCTCCTATCCTTTTGGATAGGGGATAAGATGTCTAAGGGCGGAGTACCCCTTTTAAGCCTGAGTTCGCAACAGCCAAATACTGAATGTGTACATCCTAATATGCATATATCCGTGTTAAGGCTGCAAGTCCTGACCCAACTGTGTGTTTGATGACAGCTGTCAGTTGAGATCATCAAACCTGCATTCAAGCTTTAACTTGTGGCCATAATATAGAGGTAAAATTAAGTCCATGTTAGGTTATTGTGGACCCAGCCTAAGGTTTAGTTGTAAATATTATCACTGTAGAAGCGGTTATTAGTGACTGACAGGTAGGGCTGGGCGGTATACCGGTTCATACCGAATACCGAAATTTTTGTGCCGCACGATATGAATTTTAACCCATACCGCAATACCGGTTTGGCCCCTCCCCCTCAGGATTAAATGAATCAGCCCAGCGCTGTGCTGTCCCCACATCGAGGAACTAATCCTATGTGACCTGCCAGCGCTATTCTGTTCCCCCCCCCCCCCCCAATTAATTATTAGCCCAGCGCTGCACTGTCCCCATCAGGGTTCTTCTCACATGTCACCCGCGTGCGCTGCCCTCCTCATCCTGTTTGTTGCGGCCGCCGGCGCTGACACTCTATACCAGTGGTCTCCAACCTGCGGACCTCCAGATGTTGCAAAACTACAACTCCCAGCATGCCCGGACAGCCGTTTGCTGTCCGGGCATGCTGGTAGTTGTAGTTTTGCAACATCTGGAGGTCCGCAGGTTGGAGACCACTGCTCTATACTGTGCGGTATCCCTATGCCCGGGCTGCAAAAAATTAACAAAATAAACTTTAACTCACCACCCGTTGGTCTGGTACCGGCCTCACTTGTTCCCGCCCCCAGCGTAAGGCTGATGTAGGTGAGTTAAAGTTTATTTTGTTCACCTTTTGCAGCCCTGGCATAGGGATACCGCACAGTATAGAGTGCCAGCACCGGCGGACGCAACAAACAGGACGAGGAGGATAGCGCTTGTGGGTGAGGTGAGTATTTACCCCGATGGGGATGTGGGCTGATAATTAATATATGAGGGGGGGGGGGGGCTAGGAAATACCGTTATATACCGTGGAACCACCAAAAGTTAAAAAAATACCGTGATACACAGATTTGGTCATACCGCCCAGCCCTACTGACAGGTCCCCTCTGCTGTATAAAGTATAGATAAACTGTCAATGAGTGTGCTGTACTCTGGACTCACCAGTGCCAGGAGCAGTATTACACAGAGTCTCGTTCATTGATTTAGTGAACGCATCATGTCATCTAGAGCAACAGCTACTCAAGAGCCAATTGTGAGACATCTGTTACCTCATATACTCATATATTCTTTGTCTTAACTTGACAGCAGCCTTAAAGGGGTGCTCCTTTGTTTATACAGTTTTTTGTTATTATGTTTGTGTATTATGTGTGTATACGTGTGTGTTTTTTATGTGTGTTGTGATTATGTATACATGTATTTTCTTACCTTTTGTGAAGATCCGGAAGCTGGCCCCTTTTTCTTCCAGCGGCTTGCTGTGTAACCTCGGCCTCCGCCGTGTTGTGTTCGGTAAGTGGGATGTCGGGGGATGTGTTCTTGCTTCTGTCCTTCCTATCTTCTGACGTCCGAGGTGAATCTTTTCTTCCTGTTTCTTCCGTGGCTCAGCGACGAATCTGCGGCCTCTTTCGGCGCATGCGCAGGTAGTTTTTTTTTTTTTACCAATAGTTTTTTTTGTCTAATTGACAAACTGTCTGCGCATTCGCGAGTACGCAAGTGCTACGCTAACAGCGTAGCGTACGTTAGGTCTACGCTAATAGCGTAGCTTCGCACAAGCACAGACAGTTTGTCAATTAGACAAAAAAAATTTATTGGTGAAAAAAGTTAAAAAAATACCTGCGCATGCGCCGGAAGAGGCCGCAGATTCGTCACTGAGCCACGGAAGAAACAGGAAGAAAAGATTCGCCTCGGACGTCAGAATATAGGAAGGATAGAAGCAAGAACACCCCCCCCCCCCCCCCCCCGACATCCCACTTACCGAACACAACACGGCGGAGGCCGAGGTTACACAGCAAGCCGCTGGAAGAAAAAGGGGCCAGCTTCTGGATCTTCACAAAAGGTAAGAAAATACATATACATAATCACAACACACATAAAAAACACACACGTATACACACATAATACACAAACATAATAACAAAAAACAGTATAAACAAGGGAGAACCCCTTTAACTAGTTAGAGAAGGTTATCCAAGTTTTGGTAAATAATCAGCAAAACAGCAAGAAATTACTTTACTTAACTTGTGAGTTGTAACATGACCAAATTCACTTTGGGTAGCTGTGATGCCGGCATGCAACACTGTGATTTAACACTGCACGGTATGTGGTGCGGTTCTCAAACTGTGTCTGCAGACAAAATCACGACTACATGTGGTGGCCACTGTCCAAATCATTTTGGTTTAAAGGAAAACTGTAGCGGTATATAACTTATCCCCTATCCAAAGGATAGGAGATAAGTTATAGACCAAGGGGGAGGGGGGGGGGGGGGGGTCCGACCGCTGGGACCCCCGGTGATGTGCCTGAGCGGCCTGTGTGTGCGGTTTACATAGGGCAAACACAGACGACATTTTACATAGGACGATTAAATAAAGGCAATAGGTCCATCAAGTTGATGGGCTTTTTTTTACAATTCTTAACCAGATTCATGGGGTTTTTCACAATTATTAAAATAAACAACTGTTACATCTGCAGTCAGCCATTTCACGGATATAATTCTCTTGTATAATCATGAAAAACGTGCTGCTAAATTCCTTAACAAATTTGTGTTGAGGATGTTTGGGACAAATGTAATGCTTGTATATGTGACATATAAACGTTGCATTTAAACATACATTTTGTGTCGCTATTTATACAATACATTTCAGATTTCTATGTAAGGCAGAACACAACATTATGGCTAAGTATGCAGCAGAAAAGATTGTTTGCAGGAAAACACTAAAAGAATGTATGCAATCTTGAAAGGACCGCTCTATGGTAAACATTTATATAATGATAACATAAGCAAACAATGTCATTGATGAAAACCCTAGAGCAGTGGTCTCCAACCTGCAGACCTCCAGATGTTGCAAAACTACAACTCCCAGCACGCCCGGACAGCCAACGGCTGTCCGGGCATGCTGGGAGTTGTAGTTTTGCATCATCTGGAGGTCCGCAGGTTGGAGACCACTGCCCTAGAGTGTCGTGCAGTGGCTGTAGTCTTTTAATACACAAAATATCATATTCCTTGAAAGAGGAAGAAGTAAAG
This sequence comes from Hyla sarda, assembly GCF_029499605.1. NCBI lineage: Eukaryota > Metazoa > Chordata > Amphibia > Anura > Hylidae > Hyla > Hyla sarda. The sequence goes on from NC_079193.1 coordinate 147,546,645, forward strand.
GGCCCTTTTACATAGGCTGTCGGCAGACAATGAGGGCCGGTCACTCCGGGGCTCATTTCTTGAGTCTCTGCTGGATCTGGTGTGCGGGCCCTTAGATTCATTACACAGGGTGATGTGCGACCAGAAGTGTAAGGCTGGGTTCACACTGTGGAATCTGTGGGCAGAATTTCTGCCTGAGATCGAGCCGGTGGCGCTAGGACCGAGCAAACTGCATTGCTGCCCCCATAGACTGCAATGCATTTCTGGGTGGATCTTTTGGGAGATCTGCTCAGAAATGCATTGCCATCTATGGGGACGGCAATGTAGTCCGTGCGGTCCTAGTGCCGCCAGCTCGATCTCCGGCAGAAATTCTGCCCAGAAATTCCACAGTGTGAACCTAGCCTTAAGAAGGAATGGGAAATAGAAAGGAAGGACTTATACTTTTCCTTCCTACTGGATCCACTTCTGACTTTGGCTCAAAAACTGCAGTGACAGTTTTCCAAAAAACACAACATAAAAAAAAAAAACTGTGTGGAATTGTAGCCTCAAAGGGTGGTCCCACATATCACCTTCACACAGAATATAAATTAAATGTATGATGATGGGGCTCTGACTGCTGGGGCCCCCCTGCTAGTCTTTATGGGGGGGAGGGGGTCTTTGGATGTCATGCAAGCGCTTTTCTGTTCCATTTGTCTATGGGGGCTGCCAGAGCTATCAGAGCACAATACTTGGCTATCTTTAGGAGTCCTGTATGCAGTGACCTGATCAGCAGTGTGCATGTGTGACCACCGCTTTATTCCAATGGGACGTTTAGGACCCTTGTACACTTATCCTATTAAATATAAGTATTATAGGTTTGCTAGGAGAATTTTTTTTTTTTTTTTACAGTTAAATGTGGCCAGGCGGGGTAAAAACAAAAATGTGTCCATACTCTTCAATCCCCTGCCATTCCGATGCAGATGCCTAACCCCATTGCAAAGCAGTTCTTTTGTCTACAGTGATCCCTCAACTTACAATGGCCTCAACATACAATAGTTTCAACATACAATGGTCTTTTCTGGACCATTGTAACTTGAAACCAGACTCAACATACAATGCTACAGTCCAGATCTGTGAAATGTGTCACAACTGGAGGAACTGACCAATCAGAATTGGCATTTTACTGGCAAATCACCTGTATGACTGAAGTACAAGCACTGAATGGCTGTCTGGTAGCGCCCCCTACAGTACAGGGAGGAACTACATGTTCCTTACTACTCCTTACCTGTGCCAGGGTTAGCTGCTCCTTTGGACACCAAGTAAGGGCGGCTCCATTTAGGACACTGTGTGTACTGTATAGGACCCTGAAGAAGCTCCTGTCCTCTACATAAACCATTGTTTCCCAACCAGGGTGCCTCCAGCTGTTGCAAAACTACAACTCCCAGCATGCCCGGAATTGTAGTTTTGCAACAGCTGGAGGCACCCTGGTTGGGAAACACTGACATAGACAGTGATTACAGCTTCCAGCAGATCTCTCTTACTTTTATATGTAAGGACTTGATTTAAAGATATTAGTTATCTACTTATTTTTTCTTTAATCCTCACGTTTTCCTATTTTCGGATGACATTTTGGTGGCTTCAGAACCAATTACCAGGTTTCCATAGAGTTATGGTCTCAACATACAATGGTTTCAACATACAATGGTCATCCTGGAACCAATTAATATTGTAACTTGAGGGACCACTGTATTTCTTGATGCAGAAAAGTGCCCACTTTGAATTGTGAAAAATATTTAGCGTTTGCATTGGCTCGCATACATTTTCCTTGGCCCATACTAAACACTGAAATTTATTTTATTTTAATTCTATATCTATTTCACTACGATCTACACGTCCGTTTCACTTCATCTGTAAGTTTCAATGTTGTCGTTTTTTATTAATGCCCTGTTCAGTATTGCAGGAAGCTGACATAGTAAATCAGTCAAGGAACAATAGGGCAGACGGACATTCTGTGTATGAGGAAGCACCCATATGCAAGATGTTGGAACCTGTTTATGTTTTTGCAAAGGGAAGTTGGGCTGCTTCCTACTGGATAGTTGGCAGAAAACTTGTGCTTTTTTTAGTCTACAGTATATTGTGTTGCTTTGGTAATTCAGTGTGACTCCGGTGAAAAACTTTTTTTTTTTTTAAACCAACTGGTGCCAGAAAGTTAAACAGATTTGTAAATTACTTCTATTAAAAAATCTTAATCCTTCCTGTACTTATTAGCTGCTGAATACGACAGTGAAAATTCTTTTCTGTTTGAAACACAGAGCTCTCTGCTGACATCATGAGCACAGTGCTCTCTGCTGACATCTCTGTCCATTTTTAGGAACTGTCCATGGTAAAAGGAAATCCCCATAGCAAACATATGCTGTTCTGGACAGTTCATAAAATGGACAGAGATGTCAGCAGAGAGCACTGTGCTCATGATGTCAGCAGAGAGCTCTGTGTTTCAAAAAGCAAAGAATTTCCGCTGCAGTATTCAGCAGCTAATAAGTACAGGAAGGATTAAGATTTTTTTTATGGAAGTAATTTACAAATCTGTTTAACTTTCTGGCACCAGTTGATTTAAAAAAAAAAAGTTTTTCACCTGAGTACCCCTTTAACTGTTGTGAAAATGTATTTCAGTGATTCTGTTCAGGGTCAAACCTTGTTTAGTTTTATTATTCCATTTCTGTCAGGTATATAACTATCCACCTTCATCCTCTCTTCCTTTTTTTGTAAATACAATTTTTTATGGATTAATACATGCGAGCAGATATAACAGAGACCATATAATAGTAAAAGACAATACATAGGACAATCAATGAAACCATGCATACAGTAAAAAAAAACATGCTGCCCACCTCAGACATTGAATGGCATATAAAGAAGCAGTAGAAGTGGGAGATTTTAATAAAACCACAAGTAATACATTTTCTGAGAGGGTAAAGAGAGAATAAGGGATCAGGTCATTAATGTGGAATAAGGCTGAAAACTTGGGAACATGAGCCCTAAGCCAATTCTGCACCTCTGGGGAATCTGAGTAAAGTAGCCTGGGAGTTTAGGAAGAGAGAAATGTTATCTACGATTATACACTACAGTGCTCAAGTCTTCCATTCGGTTAATAGAAGACCAGGGGTGTGGAAATTTTATAAAAAAAACTTCTTGTCAACAGGACTAAAACGGAGCAAAATCTACTTGTCCCTCATGACGATCAACTTGTCCGGCCATTTTTCACTTTCATGCTCTCGTTTTTTCCTCCTCGCCCTATAATAGCCATAACTACCTACTTTAATGATACCTTTTTTTTATTTTTCAATAACCTATTCTCCGAACCAAAATATATATATATATATATATATATATATATATATATATATAATTTAGGTGAAGTGAAATTGAAATAGTAATTAATTATTTTGCAGATTTGGTGGTTTTTCTTTTCTACGCCATTTACCTTGTGGTTGAGGTAACATGTTGTTTTGATACTTTAGGCCGGCTTGATTACAGCAATACCAGATTTCTATAGTTTACGTCATGTTTTACTAATTAAAAAAAAAGAGAACTTTTTTGATTTATTTTAATTGCCATTTTTTGACCCCTGTAGCTTTTTTCTTTTTCTTCCGCATACCAGGCTGTATGAGGCCTCATTTTTTGCGCCATAATCTGTTTTTTTGTATTGGTACCATTTTGGTATTGGTCTGACTTTTTTTTTTTTTTATCACTTATCACTTTTTTTATCACTTATTATAACAATTGCAATTCTGGGGTTTGGTATTTTTTGTTACATTTACGTCATTTAGCGTATGGGATACATAATGTTTTATATTTTGATAGTTTGTACAATTAGGCACGAAGCGATACCAAATATGTTTATTTTTATTATGTTTGTATGTTTTTATATAGGAAAAGGGGGTGATTTGAACTTTTAACATGAAAGGGGTTAATGTGTGTTTTAAACTTTTATTTATTTATTTTTTTACACTTTATTAGACTTTTAGGAGGAATCATTAGATTCCTCAGACAGATGAATAGAGTTCTATTGAACTCAATTGATTTGTGTGCTATGTGATCCATTGATAGAGCCTGGTCCAGCCAGGCTGTATCAATGATAGAGCCACGGACACCCGGAGGCAGAGGTAAGCCCTCCGGCTACCTCTATAGTGGATCGCCCCCCCCCCCCGCGACCCACCCCACTAGCCCACCAGGAAGCATTCACATGTCCCTTTAGACACCGCTGCCAGCTTTGACAGCGGCGATCGAAAGGGTTAATAGCCAGCCACGGCGATCGCCGCATGCTGGCTATTAGCGGTGGCCCTTGGCTACTGAGAACAGCCGGGGGCTGCAGAGTATGGAGCGGGCACGAGTCCGGACCCTGCTCCATAAGGACTGCTGAGCGCCGCATGCTAGTTATTAGCGGCGGTGTGAAACTTGCGCCCCGTGCAGACGTGTGTCCGCTCCTCCCCTCAGCTCTTCGAAGCTAGAGCTGTGTGGAGCGAAGGCGGAGGATGCAGGTCTGCACGGGGAGCAAGAAGGCAGAGCAGGGGAGATATGATGTGCACAGCTTCTCATCTCCCCTGCACTGCCTTCAGAGAACACAAGTTTTTACAGCCGGGGGCTGCAGAGTATGGATCGGGCACGAGTCGGGAGCCCGCTCCATACAGACTGCAGAGTGCCGCAGTGCTTGTCAGGTCCGGCCCTGCTTGGCCGGAAAAATTCACCTGCCAGGCACCCGGAACTGCATGTCCCGGGCGTCGGGCGATAGGAATTCCACATCCCTGAAGACATTCTAGGTATGTGCTGAAGGGGATATCCCTTGTGTCCTCTAGTGTCTCAATATGGTCGGCCAGCAGAAAAAAGTATCTAAAGAATCCTTTTTATTTATTTATTTTTGGAGAACTTCAGTGGGCTCAGTATCAGAAATAGTAAAGCTATTTCAGGAGAACGTGTTTAAGTGAAAGATAGGACAGCATTTGGAAAATCCTTGACTATCTGGACATTCCCACTAAGTATGAAAATGGGTGCCTCAATCCCTCTCGCACCATTGATCTGAGGCCATCAGAAATATTGACCTTAAAGGGGTACTCCGGTGCAAAACATCTTATCCCCTATAAAAAGGATAGGGGATAAGATGTTCGATAGCGGGGGGTCCGCTGTGATCTCTGGGCCAGCAGCAGCGTCGTCCGGAACAAGAGAGCGTGAAGCTCCCGTGTTTGTGACGCCAGACCATGCCCCCTCCAGTCATGTCTATGGGAGGGGGCATGATGGCTAGTACGTAGCTGTCACTCCTCCTCCCATAGACCTGAATGGAGGGGGCACGGTGGCTGTAGTCGCCAGTCATCCGTCACGGAGCGGGGTTAGCTCAGATGACCAGGGTGCCACGTCGGCGATCGCGGGGGTCCCGAGCTGTGGGATCCCCTTGATATAACAATCTTCTCCCCTATCAAGTTTTGCACCTGAGCACCCCTTTAAGACATCTAAGGTTCTATACCATCTCGTAAGGACTTATTTTCATAGGTTTGGCTCGATAGTGAGAATGAGTTTGAAAAAACTTAGACATCACAGCATGTAGCTGGTTACATTACTTTTCACTCTCTTTCAGGCTTTGCTTTATGCCGATATTTGGCTCCCCAACTTTTGCCTTTGGAATGTTTGCCACCTCCCTTTTCTGAGCACCGAGATCCCTTGAAATGACAATCTACCACTGCCTAGATTCATCTGGCTCAAAGCCCTTAGAAGACTTCTCTTCTCTTCTTCGTCCACCCCCAACCTGGTGACTAGCTCCTATATGAGTAGCTGAACATTACATACACTATCTTAAATCATTAGGCTCACTTCAGAGGACTTTATTGTTCTTTAAAGGGGTACTCTGGTGGAAAAACATTTTTTTTTTCAGCTCAACTGGTGCCAGAAAGTCAAACAGATTTGTAAATTACTTCTATAAAATAACTTAATCCTTCCAGTACTTATCAGCTGCTGAATGCTCCAGAGTAAGTTGAGTTTTTCTGTCTGACTGTCTGCTGAAATCTCTATCCATGCCGGGAACTCTCCAGAGTAAGAGAGGTTTGCTATGGGGATTTGCTCCTACTCTGGACAGCTCCTGACAAGGACAGAGGTGTCAGCAGAGAGCACTGGGGTAAGACTTAAAAGAACAACTTAAAGGGGTACTCCGCCCCTAGACATCCAAAGGATTAGGGATAAGATGGCTGATCGTGGGGGTCCCTGAGAACCACCGTGATCCCTCCTGTAGCACCCTGTGTCATCTGCTGCATGGAACACACATCTCTCTGTGCCTGAAGACGGGCGATATAGGGGCTTGAGAATCGTGATGTCATGCCCCCCCCCCATGAGGTCACGCCCCACCTCCTTAATGCAAGTCTATGAGATGGGGTGTGGTGACCGTCACGCCCAGTACCATAGACTTGTATTGAGGGGATGTGGCGTGACCTCACAAGGGGGCGGGGCTGTGACATCACAATCCTTCAGCCCCTGTATCGCCCATCGTCAGGCATGGAGTGAAGCTCGCTCCGTGCAGCAGATGACACAGGGTGCTGCAGGAGAGCTTGCCGGGGTACCCAACAGCGGGACACCACAATCAGACATCTTATCCCCTATCCTTTGGATAGGGGTTAAGATGTCTAGGGGTGGAGTACCCCTTCAACTTCCTCTGGAGCATACAGCAGCTGATAAGTGCTAGAATGATTAAGATTTTTTAATAGAGGTCATTTACAAATATGTTTAACTTTCTGCAATATCGAAATGAGTGTCATGAATAGACACAACTGCAGAAAATATATGTACTGTACGTTATTTTTGTTTCAAAATATTTTCTTATATTGTGACCACAGTCCTTTCTGTACATTAGTATAATTAGACGTTTAATGTATATTTCTCATGATGACAACTTAAAGGGAAACTGACAGCAGACGCCGCTATCTGATTACACCTGAAAGAGCGGCACCTGACCGCAGGCTCCCATGTCACTAGGACGTGAGAGTAAAGAAAATTGCATATTCATATCAGAAGTGGGGATATTGCGGCATATTGTGGAGGCAGGGAAGCACGACAAGCCAGCGTCCTGCCTTCATTGCGCACAGAAACGCTTTAGCAGTAGAACAATGTAGGGGCATAACTTTATAAACAACTGGACCGATGTAAATGACACCTTTTTCAATCCTGTTCACTGGGCACTATAGCCGAGTGTATTGGGTTTAGTGCGGGTGAACAGGCTGCCAGTTACACTTAAAAAAGGGAAGTGACAGCAGGTTAGAAGAATCTAGCTTGTGTATATGGGCCTATAGGGCATTCTTCACTTTTAAGCTGTTGTCAGTTTCCCTTTTTTGAAGGGGTTTGCCTACATATGGTTTATGCAAAGAAGTTATAGAAAAGGCATAAGACAGCGCAATCTTTACTATTTTCAGACATGTCAAAAGTTCTGATTGGTCGGGTGCTTGGTGTTCAGACCTCTGCCAATCAGAATGCCTCTTTCGCGTGTGGCTGCACAGTACAGGCTCCATAGACTTTCTATACAGTCTGTCCTGTGCTGTGACATGTGTGATGGGAAGAGAAGCATTTCTGCCTGTATGTATTGCACATGACTGCTGGTACCATGATATTTGCAGCGGGGATACAGGAGACATGGCAAGTGCATTTTTTTGATGCAAGATATTGGTGCAAGGCGATTCAACTAAGTATTGCTAGAATATCCAAGAAGAAGCACATAGTGCTTCTCACCTGATTATGAATGAAAAGTTTAACTTTATGAAATGACCCCTGCCTGTATTTTTTTTTTTTTTTTTTTTTCTCAAGGAAACCTGACCCTGTTTTTAGTGCTGCTACTGGGTGTAAATTGATGCAGTCGATATTGGTCTGGTTGCTAATATGTAAATTCCTTGTTCTGTGCAATCGAAGCGGCCCCCCTTCATTTACTGTAAGTAAAGCAGGGATGAGTATTTATAACTGACTGGAGCGGGAAAAGGCATTAGTCATACAGCAATAGCCACCTCTATTGTACATATTGGTGAGACTACTTGCTACTGAGAGTGCCTCCTCCCTGCCCTTGCCATCTCACAGCCCCCAGTAGATATTAGGAAGTTAAATGTTATACGTGCCTTCATAGGCCACCATGTTTCAGATGAGAAAATGGCAAGTAGAGTGGCAGCATTTATAGCGGGCAGCAGTAGGTATAAAGGAATCTGTTTTGGTCTAAGGAACATTTGCACAAGTCCCCGACACCGTGCAAATGTCTGGTATTGGTATTCATACCCATATTGTTATTGATACTAAGACATCACCAAAAGTTACAAAGTTGTATCCGTAATACAGTGGATGCCTCTATATGCTGCTTGGATCTTCCAAATTTTTGTCTTGTTTTTGAATAGTTGAGCACCACGGATCTAATTTTATTTCCCCTTCAGTGAATAGTGAATAGCTAAGCAAGACATGAGGGGAAATGTATCAAAATGGAGTAGTTGTCCATACTATCAAATTGCCTCTTTCACTTTTTAGAGGCCTTTTAAAAACAAAATAATCAATCTGATTGGTTACTATGGGCATCTGCACCACTTTTTCTCTGCACAGGTTTTAAAAATCTCCCCCATTGAATACAAAGCAAACAGACATCACTAGTACCTACTGGTAGATCGGCTCCAATCTTTTAATTAGTTCTTGGCTGGAAAATCAGAATAGTAGGGCCGTTTTCTGTGTTGGCCTTTGAATGAGGTCACATCCCTTCTTCCTGGCCCTTTTATTAAAGGGGTACTCTGCCTCTAGACATCTTAATGTTTATCCAAAGGATAAGGGAGAAGATGTATGATCGCGGGGACCCCTGCGATCTCAGCGGCGGCACCCCAGGAATAGAAAAACGGTCAATTTCTTCCTACAACAGCTCCACATCTGTCCTCAGGTTGTGTGTGGTATTACAGCTTGGCTCCATTCACTTTAATAGAACTAAACTACAATGCCACACATAACCTGAGGACAAGGGTGTTGCTGTTTTTGAAGAAATAAGCTCTTCCTTTTTATTTTATTTATTATTTCTGGATAACCTCTCTAACCATTGAGCCTCACAGCAAAACTTGGAATAGGATCCTACTCCACCATGACCTATTTTAGCAGCAAGTTTAGATCATAAAAAGTCTATGGGAAATATTTATCAAAACCTGTGTAGAGGAAAAGTTGATCAGTTTCCCATAACAACCAATCAGATTGCTTTTTTCATTTTTCAGAGAAAGAATCAATCTGTTTGCTGCGGGCAACTGCTCCACTTTTTCACTGCACAGGTTTTGATAAATTAAAGGGGTTATCCAGGAAAAAACTTTTTTATATATATCAACTGGCTCCAGAAAGTTAAAAAGATTTGTAAATTACTTCAATTAAAAAATCTTTATATATAAATCCTTTCAGAGCTTCTGAAGTTAGGGTTGTTCTTTTCTGTCTAAATCCTCCCTGATGACACGTGTCTCGGGAACCGCCCAGTTTAGAAGCAAATTCCCATAGCAAACCTCTTCTAAACTGGGCATTTCCCGAGACACGTGTCATCAGAGATTACTTAGACAGAAAAGAACAACCTAAACTTCAGAAGCTCATAAGTACTGAAAGGATTAAGATTTTTTAATAGAAGTAATTTACAAATCTGTTTAACTTTCTGGAGCCAGTTGATATATAAAAAAAAAAGTTTTTCCCTGGATAACCCCTTTAACCTCTATGATTTTATTTATATTATTTGAGGAAAACACAGTGGGGGGAGATTGCCCATAGCAGCCAATCAGATCACTTCTTTAATTCAGCAGAGGCCTTGTTAAAAATTAAAGAAGCAATCTGGTTGCTATGGGCAACTGGGTAACTTTTTCTCTGCACAGGTTTTGATATATCTCCCCCAGTGACCTCACAGAAGAGGATTAATTCCCCCAGCCAGATCCGGTCCCCATATAGCCAAAACCTAGTGTAAACCCAGCCTTATAGCTTTTGCTGTATTAAAAAAAACTGTGTGAATATTGAAAAGGGTCAAAATGAAAAAAAAAGAAAGAAAAACTGGGTGGGTGTGTGTGTGGGGGGGGGGGGGGGGGTCAGGGGGACAACATTTTTTGGCTGTAAATGTCTATTTTTTTTTTTTTTTTTAGGCTAAAAAACTGATATATGAGCATAGTCTTTGGGTAACCAGGGGTAAAAGAAAATACGCAGCAGCAAAATACGGCATGTGGGGATGTGCCCTATAGGTGCATTCTCTCACACACACATCGTGTTTGATGTTGCAGATTCGTACTTCCAGATCTGCATTTATTAAAATCCGCAGATTTTAAAAGGCAAATTCTCAACCAAACATTGGGTGCTTTTACACACACTGGATCTGCTGCAGATTTGAGCTGTAAAATCTGCAGTTGCGTATTCCACAACTGTGAATTTTCCAACTTTAACACTGCAGCAGGTCTGGTGTGTGTGAACGCAGCCAGTGTTTGGTTGGGGGCCCATAATCATGTGCTATAATCAATGTACCAGCTGAATTACTGTTTGAAGATAAAAGGTATATATGAATCATGATTCTGGAAATGTCATTGGTCTATTTTTGTCCTTCTTCTTGTTTTTCATAGTTTGGAAATCCCGTAATGATAGGGAAATTCATATGACCTCTAGTCAGTACAAGAAAACTAACAGTGGGGATCTGACAGGCAGCCAGTCTGTCCATTCCGAACACACAAGTGCTTGTTCTATAGATGATCAGTGACTGCACTCATCTAAACATGGTCTGCTATTACAAAGCGTACATGTATTAATGTGTAGGAATAACTCTGATCCTACACGAGATGAGAAGATTGTGTATATTACCAGGATTATAAAATATAAGAGGGTTTCTATGTTATGCATTTGTCATATCCACAGATATGTATGACATCTGCCGCATGCATCTATCACAAGTCTTTCATAATGAATGTGTTAAATAAAAGCAACGAACACCGTGTGAAAAGAGCCTTACCCATTCCAAATAATAATATTTCTGATCACAGGCTCTTTGTTTTGGATGAATTTTTTGTGTAACAATTTATCTTGCAGCATAGGATCTAGGATACACCAAAGCCAATGTGTTGCATGCAGCCCAAAGATAAATATTTTACCCTATTCATACCTGACAGATTTGGCTGTTAAAGGGGTACTTGGGTGGAAAACCTTCTTTATTTATTTATTTATTTTTATCAACTGGTGCAAGAAAGTTAAACAGATTTGTAAATTACTTCCATTAAAAATTCTTAATCATTCCAGTACTTATTTGCGCCTGTATACTACAGTGGAAATTCTTTTCTTTTTGGATTTATTTTCTGTCACGAGCACAGTGCTCTCTGCTGTCACCTCTGTCCATTTTAAGAATTGTCCAGAGCAGCATAGGTTTACTGTAGAGATTTTCTCCTGCTCTAGACAGTTCCTGACATGGACAGAGGTGTCAGCAGAGGGAACTGTGGTCATGACAGAAAAGAAATCCAAAAAGAAAAGAATTTCCTCTGTAGTATACAGCCACTAATAAATACTGGAAGAATTAAGATTTTTTTATAGAGGTAATTTACAAATCTGTTTAACTTTCTGACACCAGTTGATTTAAAAAAAATATAAAAAATAAGTTTTCCACCGGAGTACCCCTTTTAAGTTCATCAGTATTCTTTGTACTGATGTTGACTCATGTTCAGTTATTAGGCCTGTAAATCGAACATGATTTTTTTTAAAGTTTTTCTCCTAGCATCCTTTTAGAGTACCTATAATGATCTAAACTCTCCCTAATTCCCCCCCCCCCCCCCCCCAATCTGTCTTTGACTCTTACTGACCCTATCCCTATGTTTATTTTCATTCAAAACCCCCTCTTTCTACCTGATTTGTCTTCTTGGCTGCTCATTCAGCCGTCCTAGTGTGAGGGAGGAAGGGGGCGTGTCCCAGCATAAAGGCTATGAACACAGCAGCCTGCAGCTCTGAGAGATGTGCAGAGAGAAGAAAGATCGAAGCTCGGATAGTAAAATGAATGAGGGCATGCAGTAATGCAGAGTCAGGAGTCTTCCTTACTGTGCTATGAGCACAGTGCTGGCTCCTGCCTGTCTGATTGACAAGCAGGGAGCAGTGCTGAGCTTGTCTGTGTCCCGGCCACAGTCTGAGATTTAGAAGTCCAGCATGAGTCTGAAATCTATAAAAAGGGCTTGCGGCCAGGACTGGTAGGAAGACCCCTAGTGGTCATTTTTTCAAAGTGGAAAATTAAAGAGAAAGAAGCATTTTTTTCATAACTTGAAATTGCAAAGTTATTCTGCGTACATTAATCTATAATATATCAAAAGTTTTTTCGATGAAAGGTACCCTTTTAAGTTAGTGGTCTGAAACTGTGGCTCTCCAGATGTTGCTAAACTTTAACTCCCAGCATGCCCAGACAGCCGTTGGCTGTCCGGGCGTGCTGGGAGTTGAAGTTTTGCAACATCTGGAGGGCCACTGTTTGAGACCACTGGTTTAATTAGTAAAATGAGCTTCATTTGAAAGTTATATTGCACAGTTCATTATGCTAAAAAATAATCTCCTTTATCTACATATGGTAGGTTCTATTCAGTGTAGTCACTCATAGACTATATTGGCTGTGTGTTACAGCTATACTTGCTACATAATGCGCATTCACCAGTTTACAGCTGTGAATGAGAAATGTGGAAGTATCCCGACCGGTAGACAAATCTGCGTTACCACATAAGAAACAGGATGTGACTTCTCACAGGGCTGTGTCAATAAGTTTTGAAGGGGCCTAGTAACATACTAGTATTCATTGTTCTGGGATTATTGAGCTCTTTTCCTCAGGTACTTGGTGTATGGGGTTTACTTGGTAATCATATGAGCTCCTCAGTGCGGGACCGGATATATTTTATTTTGTTACTGGTATTATCAGAATTTATTTTCTGCAGCACCTCAAAAAAATAAAATAAATAAAAGACATGGACTTCGTTTCCCCAATCTGGTTATTACTTGATTGAAAGAAGGATCCCCCAGAAATGACCTCCCTACAAGATAAGTTTCCCAGAGCGCCTTGCTCCCTGTGGCTGGGGGCAGCTCTTGTGCTTCCTCTTGTTTCAAGTATCTGTTGTCTGTACTATGAGGTTCAGCAGCAGCTGTGGATTCTATTAGAACAGTGGTCTTCAACCTGCGGACCTCCAGATGTTGCAAAACTACAACTCCCAGCATGCCCGGACAGCCAACGGCTGTCCGGGCATGCTGGGAGTTGTAGTTTTGCAACATCTGGAGGTCCGCAGGTTGAAGACCACTGTATTAGAAGGATCAGTAGCATGTCCTTGGAAACTGTTTTCTGTACCTAAGAGGGACTTTTTTATTTTTTTTATTTTTTTATAGAAAGGGCATTTCTAGAACACCTTCAGGATATGTGCCCCAGTACATACATTGACTGTAGCCAAGACCCTCTTTATTCTCCAAAGGCCAAAATAGTGTCTCTTTGGCCTCCTTCAATGTACTATGCTTGAGTCTTTGGTTTCCTACAGTGGGCCACATTTCTTTTTCCATAGCCAGTTTGTACTCCAATAGTAACATAGTTTGTAAGGCTGAAAAAAGACATACAGTGTCATAAGAGTATTGCCCCCCCTTTCTTGATTTCTTTTTTTCTTCTTTTTTTTATTGCACATTTGTCACACTCAAATGTTTCAGATCAGAAAACAAATTTTTATATTACACAGAGATCATCCAACGAAACATACAATGCAAGTGGGGATTTAACCCCTTAAGGACCGGAGGTTTTTCCGTTTTTGCATTTTCGTTTTTTGCTCCTTGCCTTTAAAAAATCATAACTCTTTCAAATGTACACCTAAAAATCCATATGATGGCTTATTTTTTGCGCCACCAATTCTACTTTGTAATGACGTCAGTCATTTTGCCCAAAAATCTATGGTGAAGCGGGAAAAAAAATCATTGTGCGACAAACTTGAAAAAAAATGCTGTTTTGTAACTTTTGGGGGCTTCCGTTTCTACGTAGTACATTTTTCGGTAAAAATGACACCTGATATGTATTCTGTAGGTCCATACGATTAAAATGATACCCTACTTATATAGGTTTGATTTTGTCGGACTTCCGGAAAAAATCATAACTACATGCAGGAAAATTAATACGTTTAAAATTGTCATCTTCTGACCCCTATAACTTTTTAATTTTTCCGTGTATGGGGCGGTATGAGGGCTCATTTTTTGCGCCGTGATCTGAAGTTTTTAACAGTACCATTTTTGCATTGATAGGACTTATTGATCAATTTTTATTCATTTTTAAATGATATAAAAAGTGACCAAAAATGCACTATTTTGGACTTTGGAATTTTTTTGCGCGCACGCCATTGACCGAGCGGTTTAATTAATGATATATTTTTATAATTCGGACATTTCCGCACGCGGTGATACCACATATGTTTTTATTTTTATTTACATTGTGTTTTTTTTTTTTATTGGAAAAGGGGGGTGATTCAAACTTTTAATAGGGGAGGAGTTAAATGATCTTTATTCACTTTTTTTTTTCACTTTTTTTTTGCAGTGTTATAGCTCCCATAGGGACCTATAACACTGCACACACTGATCTTCTATGTTGATCACTGGTTTCTCATAAGAAACCAGTGATCAACGATTCTGCCGGATGACTGCTCATGCCTGGATCTCAGGCACTGAGCAGTCATTCGGCGATCGGACAGCGAGGAGGCAGGAAGGGGCCCTCCCGCTGTCCTGTCAGCTGTTCGGGATGCCGCGATTAGCCGCGGCTATCCCGAACAGCCCGACTGAGCTAGCCGGGAACTTTCACTTTCACTTTTAGCCGCGCGGCTCAGCTTTGAGCGCGCGGCTAAAGGGTTAATATCGCGCGGCGCTGCGCGCTATTAGAGGCGGGTCCCGGCTTCACTATGACGCCGGGCCCGCCATGATATGACGCGGGGTTACTGTGTAACCCCGCGTTATATCGGAAGAGCAGGGCCAAGGACGTACCGGTACGTCCTTGGTCCTTAAGGGGTTAAAGGGATATTCCAGGCAAAACCTTTTTTTTATATATATCAACTGGCTCCGGAAAGTTAAACAGATCTGTAAATTACTTCTATTAAAAAATCTTAATCCTTCCAATAGTTATTAGCTTCTGAAGTTTTCTGTCTAACTGCTCGATGATGATGTCACGTCCCGGGAGCTGTGCATGATGGGAGAATATCCCCATAGGAACTGCACAGCTCCCGGGACGTGGGTCATCAGAGAGCAGTTAGACAGAAAACAACTACTCAACTTCAGAAGCTAATAACTATTGGAAGGATTAAGATTTTTAATAGAAGTAATTTACAAATTTGTTAAACTTTCCGGAGCCAGTTGATATATAAAATAAAGTTTTGGCCTGGAATACCCCTTTAATTTACTATGGGGAAAAAGATATCTGAACCTTCATGATCCTGTGTGAAAAAGTAATTGCCCCTGCAGAAGTCAACACAGCTACAAGGAAACCCGTCCTCCATTGCCGCTGGAAAAATTCTTAGGTAAACCAGCGCTGTCGCTGGGTGGCCGCCTTCCGTAGAACAAAAGACAAACATCCATCAAATTCAACCCTATAGGGAAGCAAAAAACTAAAATAAGGCTGATCCCAATTGTCCTATACCGGGTTGGGGGTATCAGAATAAATCCCTAGATTAAGGTGACCCAGGTATGTACCTTTTTAATAACCCTCTGTTTCCTTTCACTGAGCCAGTTGCTTTTTCAAACACCATACACCCAAGCCCCTAGCATTCCTATCTAACGTACAAACCTTTTATGTGGTTTAATATCAATGTTTGGGAAAAACAAGGTATATGATATCCAGCAATTGGCCCCACTCAAGTCTGGAGCTCACCTCCTCATAAAAAGCTCATCAGGTTAGTCTGACAGAACTGATCCCTCATAAAGCCATGCTGATATGGCAACATACATATATTTTCATTGACATTCTCCTGTTTATCATGTTACTTAGGTAAGGAGATCTTTAGGAAAAACTTGTCCCTTATCCTGAGGATAGGGCATAAGTGTCAGACCGGGGGGGTTGTTCCTCTTTATCTCCTGTACAGGGCCCTGTCTCCCCCCCTGAATGGGACGTGTTGACCACCACCACCGCACTAAGCAATGACTGACACGCCCCCTCAATGCATCACTATGGGAGAGTCGTAACGCTGCACTCAGGAATCTCTGGCTCTCCCATAGGATAGGGATTATGTTTTAAATCAAATGGTGTCAGAAAGTTAAACAGATTTGTAAATTACTTCTATTAAAAAAATCTTAATCCTTCCAGTACTTATTAGCTGCTGAATGCTACAGAGAAAATTATTTTCTTTTTGGAACACAGAGCTGTTTGCTGACATCACCAGCACAGTTCTCTCTGCTGACATCTCTGTCCATTTTAGGAACTGAGCAGAGCAGCATAGGTTTGCTATGGGGATTTTCTCCTACTCTGGACAGTTCTTAAAATGGCCAAAGATGTCAGCAGAGAGCACTGTGCTCGTGATTCAGCAGAGAGCTCTGTGTTCCAAAAAGAAAATAATTTCCTCTGTAGTATTCAGCAGCTAATAAGTACTGGAAGGATTAAGATTATTTTAATAGAAGTAGTTTCCAAATCTGTTTAACTTTCTGTCACCAGTCGATTTAAAAAAATAAAAAGTTTTCCGCCCGAGTACCCCTTTAAACTGTACTTTTGTCTGGATTAGACTGGTGACATATTATGGAGAAATTACCCATGGCATTTAATCTGGTATTTAATTTTCCTCTCTAAATACAGTGGAGAAAAATATGTTTGTTCTATTTGCTTTTTCCTCACCACCATGTATAATTCCTCCCTGACTTCTTTTTATACAATTAAAGGGGTACTCTGGTGGAAAACAAATGTTTTCAAATCAACTGGTGCTAGAAAGTTAAACAAACAGGTTTGTAAATTACTTCTATTTAAAAATCCTAATCCTTCCGGTATTTATCAGCTGCTTCTTTTTTGTCTGACCATAGTGCTCTCTGCTGTCACTTCTGTCCATGTCAGGAACTGTCCAGAGTAGGAGAAAATCCCCATAGCAAACCTATACTGCTTCGGACAATTCCTAACATGGTCAGAGGTGTCAGCAGAGAGCCCTGGGGTCAGACTGGAAAGAACTAAACAACCTTCTCCGTAGTATACAGCAGCTACGTACTGGAAGGGGTTCTCCACTGGAGACCTTTTTTTTTTTTTTTTAATCAACTGGTGCCAAAAAGTTAAACAGATTTGTAAATTACTTCTATTGAAAAATCTTAATCCTTCCAGTACTTATCAGATGCTATTTGATAAACAGGAAGTTCTTTTTTAATTTCCTTTCTGCCTGACCACAGTGCTCTCTGCTGACTCCTCTGTCCTTTTTAGGAACTGTCCAGAGTAGGAGCAAATCCCCATAGCAAACCTATCCTGCTCTGGACAGTTCCTGGCATGGACAGAGGTGTCAGCAGAGAGCACTGTGGTCATACAGAAAAGAAATTCAAAAAGAAAAGAACTTCCTGTGGATCATACATCAGCTGATAAGTACTGGGAGGGTTAAGATTTTTTAATAGTAGTAATTTACTAATTATTTTAACTTTCTAGCACCAGTTGAATTGAAAATAGTTTTTTTTTTTACCTGAGTACCTCTTTAAAGAACATTTTAGGATTAGTTTTACTCTTTGGCAATAAGTATCCCTGTTATCATTTTATTTTATTTTATTTTTTGCAGCTTTTATCAGGTTCTGATATAAACTGCTCAAAAAAATGAAGGCAACACTTAAACAGCACAATGTAACTCCCAGTCAATCACACTTCTGTGAAATCACACTGTCCACTCAGGAAGCAACACTGATTGATTGACAATCAATTTCACATGCTGTTGTGCAAATGGAACAGACAACTGGTGGAAATTTTAGGCAATTCGCAAGACACCCCCCAATAAAGGAGTGGTTCTGCAGGTTGAGACCACAGACCACTTCTCAGTTCCTATGATTCCTGGCTGATGTTTTGGTCACTTTTGAATGTTGGCGATGCTTTCACTCTAGTGGTAGCATGATACAGAGTCTACAACCCACACAAGTGGCTCAGGTAGTGTAGCTCATCCAGGATGGCACATCAATGCGAGCTGTGGCAAGAAGGTTTGCTGTGTCTGTCAGCGTAGTGTCCAGAGCATGGAGACGGTACCAGGAGACAGGCCAGTACATCAGGAGACGTGGTGGAGGCCGTAGGAGGGCAACAAACCAGCAGCAGGACCACTACCTCTGCTTTTGTGCATGGAGGAGCAGGAGGAGCACTGTCAGAGCCCTGCAAAATTACCTCCAGCAGCCCACAAATGTGCATGTGTCCACTCAAACGGCCAGAAACAGACTCCATGAGGGTGGTATGAGGGCCCGATGTCTGCCGGTGGGGGTTGTGCTCACAGCACACAAAGATTGGCAAATTCGCCACTGGTGCCCTGTGCTCTTCACAGATGAAAGCAGGTTCACACTGAGCACATGTAACAGTCTGGAAATGCCGTGGAGAATGTTCTGCTGCCTGCAACATCCTCCAGCACGACCGGTTTGGCGGTGGGTCAGTAATGGTGTGGGGTGGCATTTCTTTTGGGGGCCGCACAGCCCTCCATGTGCTTGCAAGAGGTAGCCTGATTGCCATTAGGTACCGAGATGAGATCCTCAGACCCCTTGTGAGACCATATGCAGGTGTGGATGGCCCTGGGTTCCTCCTTATGCAAGAGGAAGGCATTGATGCTATGGACTGGCCCGCCCGTTCCCCAGACCTGAATCAGATTGAGCACATCTGGGACATCATGTCTCGCTCCATCCACCAACACCACGTTGCACCACAGACTGTCCAGGAGTTGGCGGATGCTTTAGTCCAGGTTTGGGAGGATATCCCTCAGGAGACCATCCGCCACCTCATCAGGAGCATGCCCAGGCGTTGTAGGGAGGTTATACGGGCACGTGGAGGCATCACACACTACTAAGCCTCATTTTGACTTGTTTTAAGAGCATTACATCAAAGTTGGATCAGCCTGTAGTGTGGTTTTCCACTTTGATTTTGAGTGTGACTCCATATCCAGACCTCCATGGGTTGATAAATTTGATTTTAATTGATAATTTTTGTGTGATTTTGTTGTCAGCACATTCAACTATGTAAAGACTAAAGTATTTCATACGATTAGTTCATTTATTCAAATCTAGGATTTGTTATCTTAGTGTTCCCTTTATTTTTTTGAGCAGTGTAGCTATATCCCTATAGCTTTTTAATGCTATTTCACAACCTTGCAAAATATTCAAGATTGGTTTTATTGAATTTGTTCAGATCCGTAAAATAAAGTTAGCATGTAAGTTTTACTATATAATCAACTCTGAAAAAGTTATAACCTCACAAAATTACACAATTCCAATGTTGGTTAAAAATTTTGCCCTACAAATAATTTTTCTTGCTGCGTAATACATGATAAAATAAAGGGTGTCTGAAAAATCTTGTCCCACAAAAAGCCCTAATACAACTTTGTGAGTATAAAAATAAAATATGGGTTTTAGAAGATGAGGGGGAAGAAAACATACCGGTAAGTCACAAATCCTAATTTGAGGGGTCAGGAGGGGTTTAATGCTACTACTTTTGTTTTCTGTATGTAGAATGATTACGGATAGGATAGAACCTCTCTCTGGATGGAAGGTCAGCAGGCAATTGAAATGTAACTGAAATAACATTTCTTTCCTGGATGGGTGAGTTTAGCAGCATTTCCTATAACTATCTATGCAAAGCTTTACTCTAGCTGTGTGCAGAGCAGTGCATGTCTACTAAACATGCAGCAGGATATCCTGACCATTACTTGCTTTTTTACTTCTTTACATTATTAAAGCTATGTACACAATGAAATCCCATGTGGCTCAGCTCGAATCTTAAATATAGGGTGCGGCTTGGGTTTTTAGCATCAGATTGTCACATTGTGCGCCAAACGACAGAAGGATAATTGCTACTGTGAGCAAAACACTGGTGAAATATAAAGAATTATGGGTTCCATATTGAAGCATAGATTAAAGAGATGGCAGATAACAGGGCACAGCTGCATGTTATGTCTTTCCTAATTTACTATAAATAAAATCATTTATTTTGTGTGTTTTGTAATACATATACAATGTTATTGAATGGAGTACATCATTAAAGGAGATCTCCTGCTACAATTTATAGGATAGGGGTTAAGTAGCTGATCGTGGGGGGTCCGACTGCTGGGGCCCCCAGCGATCACCAGGATGGTACTTGGCGCTCAGTGAGGAACTCCCATACAAATTAATGGAGTGCATGCTGGCTGCAGCACAAGCTCCATTTATTTGTATGGAACCACCAAAAAGACCAGAGTATAGCTCTAGGGCATCATCGGCGTTCCCATAGAAACGAATGGAGCGTGTGCTGTCTACCAGTAGACGACACGCTCCTCACTGAGAGTGCCGGGGTTCTGTCTTGGAGATCACGGGGTGCGCTAGTGGTTAGACCAACCCACCCCACGATCAGCTACTTATGTACTGTCCTGTGATTAGGGGATACGTAGTTTTTCACTGGAGTACTCCTTTAATTCTCTACTTAGGGTATTTGGGAAATCTAGGGTAAGTCCACACTTCTGATAACTACAGAATCCCAATGTTACATGCAGTTTTTGCTGCTGTGCATCTTGCAGATCTTTCATGTTGAGATCTTAGTGGTGAGAGCCTCACCAACAGGAGAATGAGTGGTGAAAAGCCGTGCTCCCTGCACATTTCCACACACCTACTTCTGAATTGTGAGGATTTCAACACTAAGACCCGCCTAGTCAAAATTTATGACAAGATCTTTACTTTTTTACCTGACCTCAGTCTTTTGTAGTTTAGCACTCACTTTCTTGAAGTTAAATAGTTTAGCTTCACATGTCCTTTATTTCTATTGGTGAAGTACCCAAGCTCCTGTGGTGTAATAGTTAGAGCCATGTTTATTTGGCTGGCAGCTATCTTATATAGGCAGTTTTAGCCTTGCATTTAGGCTGAAGATACATGGAGACTCTTGGTATCATGACTTTCCAATTTTAAACAACCCTTCCTTTATAAAGCAGTCCTGACATTGACTTTAAAACTGCATCAGTTGTGCTGTAAAGTCTCCATGTAGTTTTAGCCATAATAGTAGGATTCTTAATTTAATCAGAAGAATGATGCTTCATGTATTAGGTGTAATTGTTTCCAGTCTATTTGTTTTAACTTTGACGTACTAGTAATAATGAAAGCAAAGCACCATTTATTTATCTATTCTGCTTGGTTGCAGGGATAAATTTTGGTAGAAGTTGTAAGCCAAGAAATTGCTACAAGTAGACAGTAATTACTGTAATTAATGAGATAGGAAATGGGAACAGTAGACCACAAACTAGTGCAGTTTATTTCAAGAAATGGCAGACTGTTGTCTGGTGGTCCAGCAGTTTTTCAGCAGTATCTATATGTGTACAGTGATTATTTCAATGGATTTAAAGAGGTTGTCCGGCAGGAAAAAAGTGCAGGGTGGCAGACTGCCTTAATAGGAAAGTTGTATTCACCTCACTGATTCCTAGCCGCTGTCATTCCAATGGTGCCCTGGTTCCTGCTTATTTTCCACTTTGTTCCCATCTTGACCCACAGAAAATGTTTTCGTTTTGCCCGGAGGGTAAATTTCATCACTAAAGCTTTTACCTAAACAAGGGAGAGCTAAAATGTAATAATTTTATGTTTGAAATATAAAACATAAAAGAAGTTGGGGATGCCTTTTGTGGAAACTGAATGTATGTTTTTGGATAATATGCTCATATAAAGAGTTCAGAATGACCCAGACTATCAGAGCTTATTAATATAAGGATCAACAATGGAACATTGAAATGACAAAAATGTGTTGTACTGATCTTTACTGCAGAGTTCTCAGTTGCCTGTATAACTGAATCCTTATGGATGTCTTTCTCCTTATTGTTGTCAGTTTAGCCCAGTCATGCTGCTCTTTATTAAGATAAGTGCCTATGAGCCTTGGTTCATGATGAACTTACGCCCTTTCCTGACCTGTCTTTTTTCGTAACAATTCTGGAACATCTTTTCTTATAGCTGTGTTGTGATCTTTCTCTGTTATTTTTAGCAGAAACATATGACTAAATAGCCAATTCGGTGTTACCGGTTGGGCGTTTATCCTTACCTTGTCCTAAATTATCCAATCACAGCTAACCGTGCCAGGCATTGCCGGAACACAGCTCTTTTTTTTGTCAAGTTTCTACATTTCTAGAAGGAATAATGGAGGAAGAACACAACACAGCTATATTATAAGATGTTCCAAAATGGTTATTTCATGATGAATACCATAAGTATGTACAATATGCGCACTGGCGTATAACACGCACCCCAATTTAACTGGGAAGTTTAAGTAAAATAAATTGGACTAAATGCCACATAATCCCCCCCCCCCCCCAACTTTCATTTCCCTTGCACCTCAGTTTGGTCCCGTTCTGCCCAGTGCCACATCATTTCTCCCCTTTTATTCAGCCCCTGTGCCACATTTACCCCTCTCATAATTTCCCCCTGCCATAGACCACAAGGCATGCAGACAGGTACCCTATAGCTGCCATAGACCACTAGCCATACAGACATTACCCCTTTAGTGCCTCATTCCCCCACCAATCATTCCTCCTATGCCATTCTTCTCATGCCTCATCATTCCCAACCCCTGCCTCATCATTCCCCTTTTTTCTTAACTTTTTATTGTTTTTTTTATTTTCCTTACCTGGCTGCGCTTCGGCAGGCCAGGTCAGGTGGCGGGTCTTGCGGGCTGCGTGGTCAGGGAAGCAGATGAGTGACGTCCTCTGTGCGGTATCTGGCACGTCACTTTTCAGTTCCTGCAGCCACCGCTGGTCACTATTCTAAAGTGGCCACGGCCGAGCTGCTGAACTTAAGCAGCCGGCGCTGCAGCCACTCTGACCAGCGGCGGCTGCAGAAAATGAAAAGTGACGTCCCTGATCGCGCGCAGAGGACCCGGTGTAGTGAAGAAGAGGTAAGGAAAATAAAAAGCAGAGTGGGCAGAAGTCTGAGCCCGCAGGAGCCCCTGCTGGCCATGGCCGGGCTGCTGATCCTTAACAAACAGCCGACGCTGCTGCCACTTTATATCAGTGACCAGCACATTTGTCAGCGTATAGCACATATGCAGGCTTTTTGCCTTTAAATTTAAGTTTTAAAAGTGTGTGTTATATGCAGATAAATACGGTATGTATAGGAAGGAACGAACAGTCTGTATTAATAATAGCTAAAAATGCCCCAATTTTGGGGGGGATCTGATTAGTCCTAAACTGTGGGAAGGGCAAGTGGTACCAGACTTTCTTATTGGGGTATTGCAGCATGATAAAATTGTTCCTGTGTGTAAAAATATTAATAATGCCCACCTACATTGGTCTCCTATAGCTCTTGTTCCAGCGATTTTCAGTGCCCTGCTTGTTACCACTTGTTGCTTCTTTCAGCATGAAGCAGTGTTCACACAGCTGAAAATGTGTGTAATGTCCACCCAGAAAACACATTTAAATGTTAGGGCGGGTGCTAGGACCACTTGCAAATTGTGCCATGTCATAGTCAGCAATGCATTTCCGAGCGGAATCCGTTGAAAGAATAGGCAATTCTTTTTGCGGATGCCGGAATCATGATATCCCCGGCAGGAACATCTGCCACATGCACAGTGCAGCAGAATCCCATTGAAATCAACTGAATTTCTAAGCCAAGATATTCTTGCGGATTCTGTCGTATGAACATGGCTTAAGCCAGGATACCACTCCAGACAGTCGCTGAGACCTTCGCCATTTATTAGAGGGGTATCCCAGGATTTTTTTTTTATTTGACTATGCTACAGGGGCTGTAAAGTTAGTGTAGTTCATAATATAGTGTATGTACCTGTGTGTGACGGTTTTCTCACAATTCTTCAGTGATTTTCCCCCCACTATTTATTTTTATCAGCATACAAAATTAATGTTGTCTCATATTTTTCCCAGGTTGCAGTGCGGCCGAGACCTGACATCACTAGTCAGCTGATGAAAGGGAGCCTGTCTGCTTCAATGGGTGGAGGGATCAATCTGCAACTAATGCAACAGCTGTAGGCACCCTGATTGATTGGTTTGGTGGGCATTATCGGATTATTGGCAAGGTAATTGCCGATACCGTCCAAAATTTTGAATATCGGCCAAACCAATAATCGGTTGATCCCTAATTAACAGCACTTGTTAGAATCATATTGTACTTGGCAATAAGAAGCATTTGCATTAACTAACAGGACCGCTAATAGTGCAGACTTACCAAAGATGATGCTCTTTATTTCTGTTTATTAGTAAAAACAAGTTATTTGGACCTGCTTAAAAATGTCTGTTGTACAAATTATTTTAGTTATTAACAGTTTAGTTTTTTTTCCAGGATTACTATTTATAAAATTGTCTTAGTTGTGGTTTAGTGATATTACTAATTTGTTTCTGAATGTATTGTCAGTGGACATGCAGTCCCTAAGTACTGGGGAAGCAGTTCAGAATGTTCAGTGCTCAGAATTGTGCACATTGTAATTGTGAATATCAATGCCATAACTATAAAACCACCAGCCTAGTATTGTGTACATGTGCCTCCACAGCCCCATGCCCCACAAGCTGTATGACAGTGTGTGTTCTGACACTTTTCATAACAAGCTGTCGTTTTTAAGCATTTTGCATTATAGTAGCTATTCTTTGTGGTTGGATCAGATGGGCTAGCTGTTTCCTATTTGCATTAGTGATACTTGGGTACCAGTGACCCTGCTGCTGGTTCACTCGTTGTTCTTCCCCCAAACACAGTTAGGACATTTTATTTGCCCTTACGGTATGTTCATACTACGGATTTTAATGAATTTCCTAGTTTAATTCCGTCCCTACTATGAAGCAGAAATGGGACTGAATCAGCACTTATTTTCTGTGGAATTTGCCTCGAAAATAAGTGTATAAAAATGTATATTGCGAGTTCCATCAGAAATCCTCATTGAAAGTTCAGTTGCAGAATTTCCTTTGTGCAAACACAGCAGAGTTAACCCCATTGTAGTCTGTGCTGCAAGGCAGAATCTGTACGAATTATGCCTTGAAAATCCGTATTACAGCACATTAACTGTCTGTTCCCTTGGTGTTTGTTATATTCCACCTTTTATCAAGTACTATTGTATTGGCATAGTCAGTGTTATTCACTTCATCTGCCAGTGGTTTTAATGTTGTGGCTAATCCGTGTATATTTGAGAACACACTAAGTTTTGATGCAAGCAGTGGGGGTTTATAAAGTGGTTAACAGAGCAGGAATATGTAGAAGAAATGCGCCTTGTGGGTACTTGTGGCTTTGAACAGTCAGCAGTATGTTTATGATGTCACCGTTTTGGACACAATATTTTTCTGTGCTTTGTTGGCTGAAAACCATATCCAATGATAGCTCTTTCACTTGCCTTTTACAGCTTCATCTAAAAAGCCTGGCAAATTAGCATTACCCAAGCATTTAGGGCTTCAAAGCAACATTTCTGCTTTATTGTTTAGAGTCTTTCAAGTAGTAAATAACCATAGCATTATGGGGAATGATGAACAGTTGTGCTGGAAAATAAATTGGATGTTTGAGAACCAGCAGAGCAAACTTGTTTTGCAAAAAATCATTACAGATTCTTTTAATAATAATGTACAAACAAAACCTGCAAAACACACAAATAAACACACACACACACACACACACACACACATTCACCACCTGCAAGTAGACACGTACAGACATACAAACCTACACACTCACCCATACATTCATAGACCCAAACACACACAACCTGCAAAAAAATGCATACATATGCATGCATGCATGCATGCATGCAGCATACATACATACATACATACTTTCAAACATACACAAAATCCTACACAATCTTCAAATGAACACATGCGCGCGCACACACAACCTGCAAAAAAAACATACAACTTGCAAATAAACACACACAGAAACACAACCTGCAAATAAACACACATTTACATACACATACATACATACATACAGTACATAGACACAAACACACCCACAACTTGCAAATAAACATACATACACACACAACCTGCAAATAGACATATACATACATACATACTCACACTGCATTGATCTGTATGAGGAATCTAAATGATTCCTCCTAAAAAAGTGTATTTAAAAAAAAAAGTTTAATCAGTTTAAAAACACCCATTAACCCATTCCATATTAAAAGTTCATATAACCCCTCTTTTCCATATAAAAATATGTAAACATAATAGAAATAAACATATTTGGTATTGGCACGTGCATAATTGTCCGAACTATTAAAAAATAAAATGTTATATCCCATATGGTAAATGGCATTAAGGTTAAAAAACAAAACAAAACAAAAAAAACATATAATTGCACTTTTTATGTTTATAATATCATATCCCAGAAAAAATGAAGTAAAAAAGTGTTGAAAAAGTCCGATCAATACCAAAATGGTACCGATACAAACAGCATATTATGGACCAAAAAATTTGCCATCACACAGCCCAGTATATGGAAAAATAAAAATGTAAAAAAATACCGTAATAATAATTTATTAAAACATGACAGAAACTAAAAAATTTCGTATAGGTGTTATGAAGCCGACCTAAAGTATCAAAATATAAAGTATGTAAGTTTGACCAAAAGGTGAATGGCAAAAAAAAAGAAAACCCCAGAATTTGCTTTTTTTTTTCAATTTCACCTCACAAATACATTTTTTGTTTTGTTTCAGAGCATAAGTTATAGAAAAATGAAAGGTGTCATTACAAAGTAT
This sequence comes from Hyla sarda, assembly GCF_029499605.1. Taxonomy (NCBI): domain Eukaryota; kingdom Metazoa; phylum Chordata; class Amphibia; order Anura; family Hylidae; genus Hyla; species Hyla sarda. The sequence continues at coordinate 147,573,442 of NC_079193.1, forward strand.
ACTTGGCCCTGCAAAAAACAAGCCTCATATGGGTCTGTAGATGGAAAAATAAGAGTTATGGCTATTATAGGACGAGGAGGAAAAAACTAAAATGCAGAAACTAATAAAGACCTTATTTACGTACTATTTTGGTTGAATTTATTTTATCTACCAGGACAAGTGGATTTTCTTGAGGGACAAGTAGATTGTATTCTGCTTTAGTCCCTTGGACAAGTATTATTTTTTTATTTCCACATACCGGACATACCCAAAACCATTTAATGTGCAAAGGGAGAGTTTGGGTCTTCAGGTTTTGTTGCGGTTGGCCATATGAAGTAAGTACTTGAAATGCTGCTGTCTAACCTGTGTTTTTTTGGCAGGTATTTAAAGGGGTTATCGAAAAAAAAGAGATTTCTTTCAAAAAACGCTCCTTATCTGTTTCCAGGTTGGGTGTCGTATTACACCTTGGCACCATTCACTTCACTGGAACTAGGCTGCAGAACCACACCCAACATTGAGACAGACTGGGAGCGGTTTTTAAAAGAAATGGGCTCTTTTTTTTCGATTTCTGGCTAACCCCTTTAAAACAGTTCAGGTCAACAGGAGTATTTTAAAGGTAGTAACTGCACAAGACCTAACGCAACTGGATTGTGTGTCTTCTGATCCCAGCCTGACCACCAATCCAGAGCTTGTTCTGCTCTGTAGACAGGATGTTGGTCAGTATTACAGGATTACACCAGCATCTATCAAATCCCTTTTACCAGCTCAAAGAAATCTCCACAACCTCTACATTCCTTCTTCTTCTGTAGACTTCCCACCAACCCATAGGGTGCAGCTGAATATATCATTATAACTTTTGGAACCTAATACATTTGACCTATAAGGGACCCGTGGGACATCTTTGGATCTAATCTTAGAAAAAAAAAACCTTGTATCAGACCTGAGGAAGTAAACTGTAACGCGTATCTTTTTTTGTCTATTGCCCTCACTGTGGTACATAGTGTAACCATACAAAGTGCAATTAACTATTCAGAATGCAAATAGAACATCCATTGTACATGGTTTAGAGTATTTGTTATCTCAGTCTTTATTTATGAGCTATGACATTTGTTGTGGTTGTGTTTTGTTTTATTTTTTAAGGGAAGCAAAAGGTAATAATAATGACAAATATATATATAGTGCCAAAAGATTCTGCAGCACTGTACAATTTTGGGGGAACAAAGTAATACAAATATTAGATTTTACAATATTACTCACAAACATTTTTAACAGGCGAGGTGAGGGTCCTGCTCGCAAAGATGAATGGAGTTTAGACAAAAGGCAAATACAATGGCCCAGCCATGTTGTATAAATGAAGGAGATTACGTAAAAAGGTGGGTCACTAACCGATCTCTGAAAATGTAAAGTGCATAGAAAGTAGGGGGACACTGCCAAATGATAGCAATAAGTATACAGTAGTTTATTATTTGGGTGCATATTATTATTTTTTAAATAAATGGTGAATTGCCTTTCTCCTTAAGACAGACAGATTTGCTATAAATTCATCCAACGTTATGTCATTATTGGACAGGGCTGACAAAAACCTGGGTGCCACAATGAAAATTGTAGTTGCTGTGGTGACCTGGCGCCGAGGATTTGTCAAGCTCTGCCTTAAAGAGGTACTCCGGTGGAATTTTATTTTTTTTAATTAACTGGTGCCAGAAAGTTAAACAGATTTGTAAATAACTTCTATAAAAAATCCTAATCCTTCCAGTACTTATCAGCTGCTGTATAATGCAGAGGAATTTTTTTTATTTTTTAACTTCTTTTCTGTCTGTCAACGGTGCTCTCTGCTGACTCCTCTGTCCTTGTCAGGAATTGTCTGGATCAGGGGAGGTTTGCTATGGGGATTTTCTTCTACTCTGGACAGTTCCTGACATGGACAGAGGTGTCAGCAGAGAGCACCGTGGACAGACAGAAAAGAAATTCAAACAGGAAAGAACTTCCTCTGTATTATACAGCATCTGATAAGTATTGGAAGGATTACAATTTTTAAATTAATTTTAAAGTGATTTACAAATCTGTTTTAACTTTCTGGCACCAATTGATAATTTTTTTTTTCCCCCCACCAGCATACCCTTTTAACACCAATCATGGTAGGGGGCAGTTAAAAGTCCAATACACATAATATCAGCAGACCTGGCCAGCACTGATGTACTGCATATGGCCAGCTGTACTGGAAGTATTTAGATAATCTATGGCCCAGCATTATCTGTCTGAAACAAAAAAAAAACTGTCTGGTTTTGCCCATAACAACCAGTCACAGCTCAATTTTCATATTCTAACAAGCTCAGGTAAAATAAAATTAATATGTCTGAGGCTATATGTTTAATTAGTTAGTGTTGTGTGCAAAGGCAAAAGCTGCTAAATAAAAAAAATATAGAGACTATGGGTAAATGTCTTATTGGAAAATTCTGCTGGTGAATTAAAGCAATGTTTGCTCAGTGCTAAGAATAGACTGCATATTCTGGAAGTGAAAGTGGACACATGTACAACACTCATTTCCATGATTATGTAAGCATATCTGTAAAGCAAACCAAAGCCTGACACCAGCAATTACACCCCAGACTGAGTATCTTCATCCAAAATCATGGAAACCAAATAGAGGAAAGAAAAAGACTCTCTTGTTACATTTACAGTTGCAAGAAAAAGTCTGGATTTGGAATTATGTGGATTTCTGCACAGATTGGTCATAAAATGTGATCTGATCTTCATCTAAGTCACAACAATAGAAAATCACAGTCTGATTAAACTAATAACACACAAATAATTAAATGTTACCATGTTTTTATTGAACACACCATGCAAACATTCTAAGTGCAGGTGGAAAAAGTATGTGAACTCCTAGACTAATGACATCTCAAAGAGCTATTTGGACTGAGGTGTCATCCAACTGGAGTCCAATCAATGAGATGAGGTTGGAGGTGTTTGTTACAGCTGCCCTGCTCTATAAAAAACACCCACCAGTTCTGGGTTTGCTTTTCACAAGAAGTAGTGCCTGATGTGAGTGATGCCTTGCACAAAAGAGCTCTCAGAAGACCTACGATTAAGAATTGTTGACTTGCATAAAGCTAGAAAGGGTTATAAAAGTATCTCCCAAAGCCTTGCTGTTCATCAGTCCACAGTAAGACAAATTGTATATAAATGGAGAAAGTTCAGCACTGCTGCTACTCTCCCTAGGAGTGGCCGTCCTGTAAAGAAGACTGCAAGAGCACAGCGCAGAATCCTAAAGTGTCTACTTACAAAGACTTACAAAAGTCTCTGGCATATGCTAACATCCCTTTTGGCGAATCTACAATACGTAAAACACTAAACAAGAATGAATTTCATGGGAGGATACCACAGAGGAAGCCACTGCTGTCCAAAAAAAAACAAAAAAAAAAAACATTGCTGCACGTTTACAGTTTGCACAAGAGCACCTGGATGTTCCACAGCAGTACTGGCAAAATATTCTGTGGACAGATGAAACCAAAGTTGAGTTGTTTGGAAGAAACACACAACATTATGTGTGGAGAAAAAGAGGCACAGCACACCAACATCAACCCATCATCCCAACTGTGAAATGTGGTGGGGGTATCATGGTTTGGGGCTGCATCAGGGCCTGGACGGATTGCTATCATTGAAGGAACAATTAATTTTTCCAAGTTTATGAAGACATTTTGCAGGAGAACTTAAAGGGGTACTCCGGTGGCTAAGATTTTTGGCTATATTGCATCTTCTTTTAATGTTCATGTTTTTTGCAATTGACATGTATTATATGTTTGTGTAGCATGTGTCTTTTTTTTCTTACCTGTTTGTGGGCCAGGAAGTTCTGTAGTTCCGTATTGGATCTCTGACTGTTGTCCACAGGTTAGGATTAGGCTGTGGACAAGATGTCAGAGCTCTTTTTTTTTCTCTGTTCTTTCAGAACTGCATGACAGAGATAGGCCACGCCCCCTCATCTTCCCCTCCAGGTGGTCACAGGTGTGCATGAGAGCAAGAAGCCAGAGCAGGGGGGGAGAGAGGACATATTTCTGAGGACGCAGGTCTGCACTGAAAGAAGACAGAGAAGATGTATGTGAAGGGGAGAATAACAAAGTGCACGGGCTGGGGATGTAGGGGGAGATTTATCAAAACCTGTGCAGAGGAAAACTTGCCCAGTTGCCCATAGCAACCAATCAGATCACTTCTTTCATTTTTTGGAAGGCCTGTGAAAAATTAAACAAGGGATCTGATTGGTTGCTATGGGCAACTGGACAACTTTCCCTCTGCACAGGTTTTGATGAATCTCCCCCGTATATACTGCAGGGGAATACATCTCGGACTGGGGATGATTGAAGCGGGAGGGGGGGGGGGGGGGGACTCCTGAATGAAACATGCTGAGTGTTGTAGTCCCTGTTATGTGTGTGTATGCTAGTGTTTACAAACCAGTCTGCCTCCAGCTGTTGCCAAACTACAACTCCCAGCATGCCTGGACAGACTTTGGGCATGCTGGGAGTTGTAGTTTTGCAACAGCTGGAGGCACACTGGTTGGGAAACACTGTCCTAGCCTATTCAGCATACAAATCATGTTACACCAGTGTTTCCAAACAGTGTGCCTCCAGCTGTTGTAAAACTACAACTCCCAGCATTCCTTGACAGTCTTTGGGCATGCTGGGAGTTGTAGTCTTGCAACAGCTGGAGCCACACTGATTGGGAAACACTGGCCTAGCCTATTCAGTATATTACAAACAAAGTGCATTGTTTTCCAACCAGGGTGTCTTCAGCTGTATCAAAACTAAAACTCCAAGCATGCCCAGACAGCTTTTGGCTGTCCAGGCATGCTGGGAGTTGTAGTTTTGCAACACCTGGAGGCACCCTGGTTGGGAAACACTGGTGTATGCCCTATAGAGGTATGGTGAACTACAACCCCCAGGAGACTACAGAGGCAGCATGCTGGTGTTATACCACAGACTGAAGACTCCTGAATGGCACATGCTGGGAGTTGTAGTCCCTTTTGTGTGTGTATGCCAGTTTATCCCAACCAGGGCTGATTATATTAGTGTGCTGTGTATAAGGGGGGCCGGCCCGGGAAAATAGAAGGGTGGGTAAAGGGCGGAACAAACAAAACAAAAAAAAAGGAGCCGCCCCAAACCATCAAGGCATGTGGCATGCTGGGATTTGTAGTTTTCAGCACAGCAAGAAACAGGAAATAGAAGCAAAGATAGGAAAACAAAGTGGGGGATAAAAAGACAACAAAGAACGCAAATAGAGTAGGCTAAACAACAAGAATAGAAATGAAACAAAACAAATAGGGTAAGTCACAAACGGAAAAACACGTTGACCACCGGAGTACCCCTTTAAGGCCATCTGTCCACCAGCTGAAGCTGAACAGAAGATGGGTGTTGCAACAGGACAATGACCCAAAGCATAGAAGTAAGGCTAAATGGCTTAAACAGAAGAAAATACGGCTTCTGGATTGGCCCAGTCCTGAGTCCTGACCTCAACCCGATTGAGATGCTGTGGCATGACCTCAAGAAAGCGATTCACACCAGACATCCCAAGAATATTGCTGAATTGAAACTGGAATGGTCAAGAATTACTCCTGACCATTGTGCACGTCTGATCTGCAACTACAGGAAACGTTTGGTTGAAGTTATTGCTGCCAAAGGAGGTTTAACCAGTTATTAAATCCAAGGGTTCACATACTTTTTCCACCTGCACTGTGAATGTTTGCATTGTGTTTTCTTCATTTGTTATTAGTTTAATCAGACTGTGATTTTTGTGACTTAGATGAAGATCAGATCACATTTTATGACCAATTTGTGCAGAAATCCATATAATTCCAAAGGGTTCACATACTTTTTCTTGCAACTGTATATTGTATGTATATGTATAACTGTCTATTTTTGCACGGGCTATCCTTCGAACAGGCTGACAAAATTTCTGCATAGATTTACTTATCTGACACATTCTTTATTCACCAATTTATTTATTTATAAATCAGATTGTTTTTTTTTATTTTTTTTATTTCAACAAGTTTTAGTAATGAACAAATTACACACAAGTGAAAACAAACAACCCCCCCCCCCATACCTCCAACAATATTTCCTTAATAGGCTCCAGTAGATGGAGGCAAGGCAACCAATAATGAATTAAATGCATATCGCATGCAGTGGTGGGAGATGCGGGACTCTAGGTGGTGGGAGTCAAAGAGGGACTCTAGTTACTCAGAATCATAAAAGGTCATACAAACCCATTGTAGGGTTACTAATGTTCCACTGTACCCCTAGAATTGTTGTATAAGATCTATATTTTGGAAATTTCATGTTTGGGTGTCTTACAGGACCTATTTTCCTAAATAGCTTGGAGCTAGCATAGATTTCTAAGTACAGGGCTTCAGAGGCAGATTCATTAACAGGGTACTCCGGAGAGAAATGAGCGCTCTGCTCCTCGCACTTCTCTCACTTAACCGAAGGGGGTGGGCCAGGGAGTGAATATTGGTGAGGCATAATGGCAACAAAATTATAACGGGCAGAACTCACGAAATATCTAACCTAAAAATGTTAGTAACCCCTTTTTACAGCTATTTACCTGCATTATAACCTACTATATTGGGAGCACCCCATTTTTAGAAGCACTCTGGGATTTTTTCTTGTTGCTTATATAGTGCAAAGGCTTTTATTAGAGAATAATACAGAAGTTTTTGTATGTGCCTTGACCATACCTGTTTTCGTTGATGTGGCAGGCATGGGCTTTCAGCCATATTTATGTCTATTTTCCCACTGAAATGATTTTCAAAAGCTGCCTAAATTTCCAATGAAGCCTCTGGCTTTGCAGAGAAAAGGTCTGGAGTCTCATTATTACAGTTCTCATAATGAGATCACCTGTCTAGACTAAGTCCATATTATGTGCAGTTTTTAAATATTTTCTTATTCAAAGTGTATTTTTAGAGAAATATTGCCATGAGGTGAAAGTGAATTGAACTATAATCACAATTACAGTGTTTTCTCTGGGAGACAGCCAGCCTAGGGACAGCTAATGGGTATAGGCGACTAGCCTCCAAATGCCATCTGAAAAGTAATTGAATGCATACTATGCTTGCAGTTACTGCTTTAAGGGAGGTCCTGATTTATGCGGGGCTTCTCCTCAGGTAAAGCTCTGTCCACTCAAGGCCTCTCCTTATTTCTCTGCTTGCCTCAGATACAGATGTGCTCCCAGGCAAAGCAGCAAACTCTGTGAATGTGTACCTCAGAATTGCACCAAACCTTTCCCAAATTGCTACTAGTGGTTAGTAAGTAAGGCTATGTTCACACGGCCATTTATTCCTGTCCAGCTTTTCTCCTGTCACTGCCTCCTAAACTGACTATGCTACTAACGGATGACATTCTGTGGCATCCTTTTGCATCAGTTTTTCATCCATTATTATGAAAAGTCAGCCACCTAAAGACTCTGCACTGATCTAAATATTTGATCGCACTGGGTCTCACTTTCCCAGACCAGATGCGACCATAAGTTATTAAGCAGGGGAGCGGGCGGCATGCTCCGCTCCCCTGCGATGTATATTTTACTTTAATTTTTAAATCCCCCGCCGGGAGCCCTGAATGGTCGGCACCAAGGAGCCATTCAGGGCTCCCGGTGGAGTTTTTAAAAGCGCTGTGGGGGCAGAAATAATGCACTATATATCTAGCCTTTCAGCCCATTTATAATGTACCCCCCGCAACGCATTTATCATGATGTGCCGCTGCAGCACATTTATAATGTACCCCCTGTAGCGCATATATCCTAATATGCCGACGCAGCGTCGGCCGGCCCAATGTGCGGCTGATAGAATACTTTTCACACTTAGCATTGGGGGGGCATATGTATATAGATGCGCTGGGAGGGCATTATCTGTCCCTTCCAGCACTTTTATAGCATCTGCCAGGGAAGCTGAAGCACTGTGGGGGCCATATAACACTATATGTCTGCCCCCCCCAGCTCATCTACATACATATACCCCCCACAACGCTATGTGTGAAAAGTAATCTATCATAGCACTGCGGTGGCATATCATGATAAATGCGCTGCGGGGGGTACATTATAAATGTGCTGCGGTGGGTATATTATATGGGGGCTAGATGTATAGCGCTATATGTCTGCCCCCCACAGCACTTTTAAAAACCACGCCAGGAGCCCTAAATGGCTCCTCGGTACCGGCCATGCAGGGCTCCCAGCGGGGGATTTAAAAATGAAAGTAAAAGCACAGTATGTACATCGCAGGGGAGCAGAGCATGCCGCCTGCTCCCCTGCTTTATCACTTCTGATCGTATCGGGTCTCAGAACTGAGACCCGATGCGATCAATCCCTCAGCCCTTGTACTACTACCCCCAACAGGGAACATACTCTTTTCCATGATGTGGGTAGTAGTACAAGCTCTAATGTAGTCTTTGCAGCCACCCACAGATCCCTGCAGCTGGGGGAACTACTACTCCCATCATAGAAACAAGTCTGTTCCATCATAGGGGTAGTAGTAGTCCCACAACATTGCAGGAGTCTGCTGCTTTCACCTCTTCTGAGCATTCTCAGGATTAAAAATGGCTATTATAAACCGTGTGCAAATGGATGACATTAGAGGCTCATCTGTCTGCCATAGACTTCAATGTTAAATTTATAATATCCATTTCTATTCTGCTATTTTTGACTGGAGAAAAAATACTGCATGCACAGTCTTTTCCCCCGTCCAAATAAACGTAACAGGAACCAAACGGGTGATAAAGGATTGTAAAATAATCCCATTGACATAAATGGGATTATTTTACAGCTGTTTGCAACCCGTTTGAAAAATTATCAAACGGATTGATAACGGGTATTTATTAACGGGGGCAGATGGCCGTGTGTACGAGCCCTTAATAGGAATGTATATTTGTCAGTTCTTTTCTTATATCCCGGGATAACTGCATTTCTGATCAGCCTTAGAATTGCTGAAAGAGATTTCCTTTGTTACTATGAGATCTGAACTACTGACTAACATATTGTATAGCACTGAGTTTTTTCACCTTTTCTGTGTTATCAGATATATACTGTGCATACTGGATAGCTCTTTCTGTTGTATACTGGACTCTTAGAGACAAAGCCTTTTTCAGGTTATACATGTTTAAATAGAGCAGAAGAATCGAAAAAAAGCCCTGAGTTTTGTTTAAACATATACAGTGGGGCAAAAAAGTATTTAGTCAGCCACCAATTGTACAAGTTCTCCCACTTAAAAAGATGAGAGGCCTGTAATTGTAATCATAGGTATACCTCAACTATGAGAGACATAATGAGAAAAAATCCATAACATTACATTGTCTGATTTTTAACCTCTTAAGGACCCAGGGCGTACATGTACGCCCTGAGTCCGTTCCCTTTCTATAACGCGGGGGGGGGGGGGGGGGCAGCCGTGGCCTAATAGTGTGCATCAACTATCGTGGGGCCTTGCACTATTAACCCTTTAGACGCGGCATTCAAAGTTGATCGCCGTGTCTAAAGTTGAGAAAAAGCATTCCCAGCTGGTCAGTCAGGCTGATCGCAACCATTGCAGTGATCGCCGAATGACTGCTCCCGTGCCTGAGATCCAGGCAGGAGCAGTCAAGCGTTAGAATCACTGATCAATGTTATCCTATGGGATAACAGTTGTTAGTGTAACACTGCAGCGTAACTGCATAAAAAAAGTTGAAAAAAAGTTAATAAAGATCATTTAACCCCTCCCCTAATAAACATTTGAATCACCTCATTAATAAAAATAGACATGCGTAAACGTATACATTTTCCTGCATATAGATTTTTTTTTCATAAGTAATAAAAAATCAAACCTGTATAAGTAGGGTATCATTTTAATCGTATGGACCTACATAATAAAGAATAGGTGTAATTTTTTCCAAAAAATGTACTGCGTAGAAACGGAAGCCCCCAAAAGTTACAAAATGGTGTCTCTTCCTGAATTTTGACACACATCATACGGATTTTTAGGTGCAAAATTGAAAGGGTTATGATTTTTAAAAGGTGATGAAAAATGAAACTGCAAAAAGGGCAAAAACTGAAAAATGCTCGGTCCTTAAGGGGTTAAATAATTTTTTTGCAAATTATGGTGGAAAATAAGTATTTGGTCACCTACAAACAAGCAAGATTTCTGGCTCTCACAGACCTGTAACTTCTTCTTTAAGAGTCTCCTCTGTCCTCTAATCGTTACTTGTATTAATGGCACCTGTTTGAACTTATCAGTATAAAAGACACCTGTCCACAACCTCAAACAGTCACTCCAAACTCCACTATGGCCAAGACCAAAGAGCTGTCAAAGGACACCAGAAACAAAATTGTAGACCTGCACCAGGCTGGGAAGACTGAATCTGCAATAGGCAAGCAGCTTGATGTGAAAAAATCAACTGTGGGAGCCATTATTTGAAAATGGAAGACATACAAGACCACTGATAATCTCCCTCGATCTGGGGTACCACGCAAGATCTCACGGTATCAAAATGATTACAAGAACGATAAGCAAACATCCCAGAGCCACACAGGGGGACCTAGTGAATGACCTGCAGAGAGCTGGGACCAAAGTAGCAAAGGCTACCATCAATAACACACTACTCAGTCATAGACGGAAATCGTGCAGTGCCAGATGTGTCCCTCTGCTTAAGCCAGCACATGTCCAGGCTCTTCTGAAGTTTGCTAGAGAGCATTTGCATGATCCAGAAGAGGATTGGGAGAATGTCATATGGTCATTTGAAACCAAAGTAGAACTTTTTGGTAAAAACTCAACTCTTGGTGTTTGGAGGAGAAAGAATGCTGAGTTGCATCCAAAGAACACCATACCTACTGTGAAGCATGGGGGTGGAAACATCATGCTTTGGGTCTGTTTTTCAGCAACGGGTCCAGGACGACTGATTAATGTAAAGGAAAGAATGAATGGGGCCATGTATCATGAGATTTTGAGTGAAAACCTCCTTCCATCAGTAAGGGCATTGAAGATGAAACGTGGCTGGGTCTTTCAGCATGACAATGATCCCAAACACACCGCCCGGGCAACGGAGTGGCTTTGTAAGAAGCATTTCAAGGTCCTGGAGTGGCCTAGCCAGTCTCCAGATCTCAACCCCATAGAAAACCTTTAAAGGGAGTTGAAAGTCTTTGTTGTCCAGCGACAGCCCCAAAACATCATTACTCTAGAGGAGATCTGCATGGAGGAATGGTCCAAAATACCAGCAACAGTGTGTGAAAACCTTGTGAAGACTTACAGAAAACGTTTGACCTCTGTCACTGCCAACAATGGGTATATAACAAAGTATTGAGATGAACTTTTGTTATTAACCAAATACTTATTTTCCACCATAATTTGCAAATAAATTATAAAAAAAATCAGACAATGTAATTTTATGGTTTTTTACCCCTCAAAAATACAGGCCCCTCTCATCTTTTTAAGTGGGAGAACTTGCACAATTGGTGGCTGACAATATCTTTTTGCCCCACTGTAGATGTCTTCCTATAAGGCAATGGAGCAGCTTTGTGTGAACAGAGCATTTTCTCCACTATTGGTTTACTACATACAAGCATGTCAGAAGCTTATTTGAGATCAGCTATAACCTGTCTGTCAATTGCTCCCTCATTTGCCTATGGCCAACATGTTACCTTACAATATACATAGACCCCTCCTTTGAGCTCATCTATACCATGTCTGAAGCAATAGCTTCCTTTTTTACCTATAGCTAACAGGTTACCTCAATATTCAGTTTTTTCCTGCCATACATGTTGGCGCCAATGCACTCTGTCATAACTCTGTGATTATGGCTTTGCTTATCTTCCTTTCTACCAAGGAGCAGATGAAGAGCGGAATACAAATGGGAAGATTTGTAGTCTTGTGTTAAAGATATTTAACTGTTAATGTTGCTAAGAAACAACAGTGAATGGAGCAGATAACGACATCTGTACTCTGAGCATTTAACCTTGGCATTTAGTTTTGTTAAGAGAAGCTAGTCCCTACATTGTGTGAACAAATTGTTACTGAAATGTGAGGCAGCCTTTGTTATCTAAATGATGAGAAATGCTGTAGAGAGATTTTACTGTTACCACCATCTGTACCTAAAGAACGATCATCCCCTGTGCTGCTTTGTTCAGTCATCATAAGGATATAACATCCTGTGACTAGTAGTTATCACACCTGATATAGTGATATTAGCAGAAGCAGTTTACTGTAAAACCCCAACAATAAATATTTAACTGCATTTGCATAAATGTAGAAGCAAATGTAATATATCATATCACAGGAAAATACTTCTTCCTGCAGTCCTTCCTCCCTACTTGTTAAATTTTCATTCATTCTTAATAATGGACTAGTAGATCACTGATGGATCATGTATCATGCTGCCCATACAAATCTATGGGGCAGGGGGAGAGGAGGTAGATGGGATGTAGAGCCAGAAGCAAATGGAGACAGCAGAGAGCCTACCCAAGAGCTTTGTGCTCGTTTTGGGTAGGAATTGGGCTGTGTAATACAGCTCTATGTCCTTGTGTGTGAGGCCAAAGGATAAGATATCCAAGTTTTTCATTAGGACACTCAGAAATGTTAAGGTGGAGGATGATTTGACGCAGTGGGATGAAGGTGGAATGAAATGGCAGGGGATCAAGGGGAAGTGATGCGGCACAGGGGATTCAAGGGGGGAGGAATGAAGTGCCATTGAAAGGATCAAGAAGGGGAATAAATAAGCATGGGGATGAAATGGTACGGGGGGGGGGGGGTGATTAAGCAGCACTGGGAGATTCTACTGTAATGTTGCTTTTTATTCTATTTTTTATTGGTAATAACACTCTGGAGTGAGTACAGTACAGTATTCGGTCATTTAGAAAGATTTTTTAGCCTTTTTTTCCCCAATAGAGGACATCTCTCAATAGGGGACACTTTTTTTTCTCCGTGAATGTCTGCTATTGGGAGATTCTACTGTATGCAGTAGCAGTGGTATAGCTTATATTTTCTTCTCTGCTACCTATGTAAAATCATCCATTAGTTTTTTTTTAGTGTTTAGTGGCAAAAGACTCAAATATGTCACAAATTCCGAAGACAATTCATGTAAAGTTCTGAACAGCTGTTACAATATATTGCTTTCACGAAGATAGAGAAGAACTCCAGCTCAGCTCAGGAAGATACGGCTTTATTCACATCAACGAGGCAACAGGTAACAGGGAGGTCCACACCCACTCCGCGCCCAACATCCAGACCAGGGATTGAGCCGGGATACCTGCTTTCAATATATTGCTTTGCAGTAAAAGTTTTTCCTTTTTGTGCTATGATGACTTTGACTTCATGAAACATTATAAAGAAAAGAGGAATTACATAGTGGAATCTAGTGTATGGTGTATTGATGTGTATTCCATATGTGTACTTGCCAAGTGATGCTTTAAGCCACATGATGAAACAATATTCCCATTATAATCAATGTATGAATCTCACGTTCTGCAGGAACATTTCTTCCATTCCCTTGCAGGGGATGCACGTATAATCTTGTGCGCAGTGCTAATGTTGCTGGAAAATGCAGAATACTTTCCCCTGTTCATCATCAGACAGGCTATATTTGAGTACTTTGTATGTAATATGAGTCACTTTGTTAGTATAGCTGCAGCTGAGTACCATCAGCTATACAACGGATGTTCTGTTTGGACCAAATGTGTTTTTTTTTTTTTTTTTTTTTTTTTTTTGTTTTAAAAGGAGAATTGATATTACTATATAACAAGTTCTGATTGCTGTAAAGGGAAAACTTGCTGAAAGCCCTTGTAAATTGTTATTGGGGAGTCCTAGAAGTGGCTGAATGTTCAACCTGTGGATCCCTTTAAAGGGGTACTCTGGCCCTTAGACATCTCATCCCCTATCCAAAGCATAGGGGATAAGATGTCTCACCATGGGGGTCCCACCGCTGGGGACCCCTGCAATCTTGTATTCTCCACCCACCTGTTTGAGCTAAATGCCGCGCTGCCAGCTCACAAACACCCGGGTGGCCACCACGGGGCCGGAGTATCGTGACATCACAACTCCGCCCCCGTATGACATCACCCCTGCCCCCGCTATGCAAGTCTATGGGAGGGGGCGTGACAACTGCCACGCCCCCTCTCATAGACTTGCATAGCGGGTGGAGGGTGACGTCACACAGGGGCGGAGTCGTGACGTCACCCATATTCCGGCCCAGTGGTCGCCACCCAGGTGTTTGTGAGCTGGCACCATGACATGCAGTTCAAACAGGTGGGTGGTGAATACAAAATTGCGGGGGTCCCCAGCGGCGGGATCCTCGCGGTGAGACATCTTATCCCATATCCTTTGGATAGGGGATAAGATGTCTCAGGGTCAGAGTGCCCCTTTAAATCTAGCTGAAGTGAAGGTACTGAAAGTGTCACTCATGCAGGAAAGACACAGGAGCAAATGTGTAATAACTGTTGCATAAAGATTCTTCTGTCTTTGTAGAGTTTCTAACTGCGTTTTTTGTATAGTTCTGAGCATGCACCAAATGAAAGTTGTGGCATTGTATAAAAGCATTATCTTATGTTTTAGTTCTATAATGATGATAATAGATATAGAGGATATAGAGCATTCCCATGTGCGGAATCAAACAGGTGCCAGAAAAACTTGCTAAATCAAAGTTGAGTAGTTCACTTGCCTTATAACGTTCTGCAAATAGAGGCACAAATGCTCAAATAGGTATAAACATTAAACAATGTCCAAATTCCCACCTGCTGAGGCTCCCCACACCAATAGCTTGTTGTCTACTAGTAGTGGAGTTGAAAAAACAGACAAAGGGAGCTTCTTTTTGCACTTCCAGGACATGTGCGATTCAAACAAGGAGTTATCCATACAGGTATATGGATAAAAATATTTTATTGATTAGAAACATGCAACACTTTTCTGGGCAAAGCCCTTTCATCAGGCGTGATTCACATTTAATGTCATAAAGTGTGATAATGTCCGTGTAGATACTAAACATAGCCTATGGGCACAAAAAGTAAGAACTCTTTTCCTGTCACTACTACTAATGTTGTAAGGGTAGGTTAACTTCTATTCGACATACATTTCTGTTTCATATATTGGCAACACTGGAGAATGGGATGCCAGCGTGTGCCACAGTACATCCCTACCAGAGCCATTAATTTCAATGTGCTAAACGTAGTCTAAAAATTACCACAATATGCTACTTTATTATGGGTCTTTAACAGGGTTTCCAATGTACTCCACAGATATTTACAACAAATAAGTGTGAACCTGCTCTTACTGCTCTACAGATCCCAGTGTTTACTATGTACAATTTTTTCAGTTTAAATGGGCACTGTCAGATATAAAAACTTTTTATATGTTGTACATCTTGGCAAAACAATAGTTTTTCTAATACACTACTTCAAATAATTTTCACATTTTATTAAAGAAAACTGCCTTTGAAAATCTTACCAGTAGGGGTCCCCATACCTCTTCGGACACTGATGAATCCCACAGCAGCATGAGTGTGTCCAAGATCATGGACATGAGATGGCTGATTGACAAGGATGCAGGAGGAACACAGCCTGTAACTGCTGTAACAGAGTTTTACCATACTTGTGCCTCCAGCTGGTGCACAGCTACAACTCCAAGCACGTGTCAAAAGTCACAGACTGCAACACTGCTGCAAAAAAGTTATCCAAACACTGTTCCTCCAACTACTCCAAAACTAGTCCCAGCATTACAGGACTGGCAAAGGATGATACACATGATTGACAAAGAAACACTGTACTTTTAGCGTCCAGTGTTATATATATATATATATATATATATATATATATATATATATATATATATATATTTTGTGTGTGTACAGCATAAAACCAGAGAGGAAAGAGTTACAGAGCAGGGCTGCCATGCTCCCCAGAACAGCGAGTCAGCAGAGTGAGGAACTCATCACAGTGCAGGCAATAGAAGGACATGCCGATGTAATATGCTATTTTTTTGTGAAATATCGATGATAGAGACATACAAATTATATGTACATGATCTGGGTTAGGTACTGAGTAACATATAACAGTTTTTTTTTGTGGGATCTGACAGGTACGCTTTAATAATAATAATTTTAACAATTTAATCCCCTTTATTTGGAATAGCCCCTGAATTTCTGTGGTAGCACTATTGGTTGTTCTGCTATGTATTGCTATATATTGAAGAGTTGCTTACGAATTAGACATTTTTTCCATTAACTATATAAAAGTGTTTCTCTTTAGAAAGTTGTTGTGTAACAAATAGAATAATTTTAGGAGTTTTCAGTATTGCACAGAGATGTCATCAAGTGTGTGGAGCCGCGTAATGTTCCTGAATACAGCAGAGCCATTATACACATTGTGATCTGGGAGGCAGCATCCTGCATTCTGATACAATGATTCACAGCGAATTGTTATTTGTTGTTCAGCTTTCCATAAGGCTCGGTTATCTTCTGACCCTGTCATGGTGATAAGCCGACACAGTAATCTGTGTTTTATTTTTTGTTGGCAGTATTCTAAAAATCACTATATAACTGGCATCGGTATTCTACAATTGGAGAATGTCATGTTGTGCTACAATTTTATCAACTGATTTCTTCAGTTGTAATGTAATGGGTAAAAACCTCAGTGTGTAGTAATGTGGATTTATGTATGGATATTTTTGTTTATTTTAGTTCTTATGTGATTTATTTTTTTTTTTTACAGGGTTTAAGCCCAGTTTTAAAAAGCATTATAATAAAATTCCAGGAGAAGTTAACTTTCTGTGTAGAATTATCACATTTTATTTTGTAATTTCTCTGTCTAGGTCTTTACATGTTTACAGAATATTGAAACTTCTGAAACATTTTGTCATGTATTTTTTTTCTTAAAAGTAGGCCTAAAATATACTGTATAAAAATTGTTGCTCCCTTTTACAATGACAGCCGAGCTGCGTTGCCTGGTTCTCCTCTACTAGAATCAAGGTAGCTAGGCTGTCAATATGGCAGGCATGCTGTATACATTGCCTGTCAACATAATGCTGTTACCCTGCAGGAGGGCCTTTAGATGGCCGGGCAAAGAGAAGGCACTTGAGGACAAGTGGAGAAAGGACAAGCAGCCCATCACTACTGGGGCTTTATGAGACTGGGAAAGCTGGGGGACACGCAGTACACAGTGTAGTCTCAGGTGTAAGAACACACGTCCGCGGCACTCGTCTTGAATCCAAACTTTGACAGCTACGACAGACCACAGGCAACAATTGTTTCGCTCACAGAGCTTCTTCTCAGCCTACTCAAGTACACAGTGTAGGGCTAACAGTATTTCCCCTGCTTTAAGTGTACTCTGCCTGTCACCCAGCTTTCCCAGTCTCCTGAGAAGACTATATGTCTGGCAGCCATATTGGAGACATAACATGAAGAATCAGATATCACACTAGTATTCTGCCATTCAGGAGTCTTATTATAGGGCTCACAATACTTCCCTAGCTTTTTTAGACTCCTGAATGGCAGAATACTAGTCTGACATCAGGTAGTTCACATCATGTCTCTGATGTGGCTGTTGCACCAGATAAAAGTTGGTGCGCAAATCTGTGCAGCCATTCTGGTAATATTGGTCTAATTTTGGGTTAAAGGTAAAAAAGACAGGTGATGATAGTAGGTGATCTTCATCCCGGCTGTGCAATGGCAGGGGTCTGATGTGCTTAAATTGCAGCCAGAGGTCATCTACCATCCTCCAGAGTCTGCATAGCATTGAACAGTGAATGCAATCTTATCACTGCATATAAAAGTCCTCTATTGGCATAATTATCATAAAACAGAGAGCTCTACAGACAGGATCTACCAATGAAAAACAGTTGGAGCATAGGGTTCAGTACTGTTATAACACAAAGCACTCACGGAAGGAACTACAGCATCCCGGAAGTTGTATCTAATGCACACAATATATAAGGTGAGATCAGAAGGATAGACATATTGTAGCCCCCTGAGGAAGGCGACAAACAGCAGCTGTTGGGGTAGTGGAGCAGAGCGGTTCCTATTACTATGGGTGAGGAAGCTTGTGGCACTTTGTATGTATATGCACCTTAATGTTATGTAGTACTGTAGCAGGTCGAGGTACCTGCCTGAGATTTTCAGGAGTGGGCCCAGAAATTTTCAGGCACACTAACAGATTTAAACTACATTAAGTAATCAATAAGGAGCATATGATATTTTGGGAAATTTTTCTTGTGATACATTGAAAATATCCAGGGGTCATGTCCCAGGAAAAAAAGTGTGGGAACTCTTCAACTTAGGGCTGGTCCTTCAGGACTCCTGCTAATGGGAATGTTGTTCCTGCTGTGAAAAAAGTGCACAAACTTAGTTCCCACACGTTCCTGCAGGACGTGAGCCCTGATAATATCCCATATAGAGTGCTTTGTGTTATAACAGTACTGAACCCTATGCTCCAACTGTTTTTCATTGGTAGATCCTGTCTGTAGAGCTCTCTGTTTTATTATAATTATGCTTAATATAATTAGATTTTAATCTATCTATTCGGGTGTAAGCTCTACATTTTTTTTCAGTGTCAAATGTATGCAAGTAGAGTACTCAATACTTAGAGTAAGGCCAGAAGGACATATTTAACTCAAATATGAGATTGACAATCTGATAAAGATACATTTGGTGTATATGTGTGTGTGTGTATATATATATATATATATATATATATATATATATATATATATATATACACACACACACACGGGACAAGTCCTGGGGAAAAAAAAGTGCAGGAACTCGCCCAAGATTTTCACTCAAGGGCTGGTCCTGCAGAACCCCTGCTAATGGGAACGGTGTTCCTGCTGTGGAAAAAGTGCAGGAACCCAGTTCCTGCAGGACTTGAGCCGGTTGTGTGTGTATATATATATATATATATATATATATATATATATATATATATACATACATATATATAAAATGCCCCTTCCCTAATAATAAAAATTAAAATCACCTCCTTTTCCCATATTACAAAAGCAAATAAAAAAACATAATGGGGGAGATTTATCAAAACCTGTCCAGAGGAAAAGCTGCTGAGTGGCTCATAGCAACCAATCAAATAGCTTTTTTTTTTTTTTTTTGCATTTTACAAAGGCCTCATTAAAAATGAAAGGAGCTGATTGGTATCTATGGGCAACGCAGCAACTTTTCCTCTGGACAAGTTTTGATAAATCTCCCCTAATGTTTATGACCCAGCATGGTGAACAACGTAATAGTGAAAAAAAAAATCCCAAATGCTGCTGCTTTTGATCACTTCATATCTTAATAAAAAAAATGAATAAAAAGTGATAAAGTCCCATCAAAACAATAATGGTACGAATAAAAACTACTTATAATGTCTCAAAATATGATCCCTCATACAGTTCCACATACAGAAAAATAAAATAAAAAACTTAAAGGAAAACTGTCACATGTTTTGTCCCGCACTCTCCACGCTGATTAAAATGTGCCCTATCTTGTTCGGATCTGCGCAAGCCGTTCTCCCGCAATTGTAGTTTTATTATCTATTGAAATCTTCCTGTAACTGGCGCGGACGGGACTTCGGCGCTTAACTGGCGCTGACGTCAGCGCCGCTTATGAATATTCATCCCCCAGTTAGGAGCGGCGAAGAGAGGGAGAACTGGATGGAGGGGGGATGAATATTCATAAGCGGCGCTGATGTCTGTGCCAGTTAAGTGCCGAAGCCCCGCCCGTGCCAGTTACAGGAAGATTTCAACAGATAATAAAACTACAATTGCGGGAGAATGGCGGCGCAGATTCGGACAAGGTAGGGCTCATTTTAATCAGTGTCTCCCGCACTATCCACCAGTACCTGTGGATAGTGTGGGAGAAAACAAGTGACAGTTTTCCTTTAAGCATACTGATTCTGCTAAACACATTTGACTTTGACTTGTTCTGCACTTCAGATACATGTATACTCGCTGTGTTATCTCACCACAAGTAACTATTGTTTGGTCTTCCCCTTGTGTACAGTACGCGATGCCTCTATTCATTTTATAGAAATTTTTTATACTCCATACTTTTGTAATAAAGATTCATTGTATTCAGACAAAAAGTGCCTCTTTTTGGGGTAAAATGAACAGTATCATTACAAAGTACAATTGGTCATGCAAAAAACAAGCCCTCACTTAGCTCTGTAGGTAGAAAATAAGATTTATGGGGGGAATTTATAATTGGTTCTTGTGTGAAGTTGTTTTGCTCTGCATTTGTTTTGTGTGTGTCTGGAGTTAAGGGACATTTATTAAAAGTTTGCATGATGTGTGTGTGGTAGATTTCCTGCAGGTACACTTAAGAAGACTGTGAGATTACAAACATGTAGGAAAGCCTTTTTCTAGAGCTCTGCTTGGAGTGGTGTAGATAGTGGTGAAGATCACTTTTGTTGAAAGCATGGTGCTAACAGATATTTAAGAAATTTGCAAAAATTGTAAAAAAATAATAGATGCCTCCGATGTCAGCCCGCCGCGGGATTGAGGTCTCACCTGGGCACCCTGCGGAGAGTCCGCCTATCTACAAGCCTGATCTTACCTACCCTACTAATCCCTACTTCTCTCACCCCCTATATTCTCTCTTGCCCCCCTCCTTCCTTCCCCCCTTTTTTTTACCTCCTCTACCCTTCTTCTTTTCCTGTTATTTCTGTGATACTACTGGAGCTACCGGAGCTCCCTGCACTGCCATGGCAAGTCCACATGGACAGCTTGATGTCTCAAAGCTCTTCCTGACACAGACAACATGTCCAATTACTGTCTGTTTTCTATGTCTGTGTTTTTGGTTCATTGATTATAATTGTTGTGTTTACCATGACCGTGCTCCCTGACGTACTTGCGCCCTTTTTTTTTTACCGCTCAATGTTATCTGCTTTGGTACCATGTGTTGTTCTTCTGTTTGCGAAAATATATCATAAAACTTTATTATGGAAAAAAAAAATAATAGATGCAAAAATGTGTGTGCACAAATTACACAAAAATGAAAGCCAAAATAACTGTTGTTATAGGGTTTGGTTAAATGATCTTTCCTTTCTGATTGATTGAAATTGTACGTTTTCATCAGCTTTAATGCACCTTGGTCCCGTTCACCCAAGTTTTCTCATGGGTTTCCACTGAATTTTTTTTAACAATGCTTCTGTGAATTCTTCCCAAATATGCATCTTATAATTTCCAATGAGAATCTGCTCCTTACTTTGCACCCTGAGTGTGAACATTAGGCTCTTTACTTTACTATTCTTTCAGGCCTCTCTTGTTTTTGGAAGGCTGGTTTGCTGCACTCCCGTTTCTGGCATCTATCAGAAATAAAAAGGATAGCGTAACTGTGATGCCGCTTAGTTATAAACCTTTCAGTAGTTCAGGGTTTTGTTCTCATACTGGCGCAGACTTTGACACACAGTGTGGTGGGTCACTGGAATTACCACAACTTCTTGGTTACTGATATATTGTGCGGATTGTAACATTATTGTAAGGATTCCAGAAAGTCAAGTCATTCCACTGTGGCCATTTCTTCAATATGTTTCTAGAACAAGTTTCTAGGAAGAAAAAAATATAATGTATCATAACGTTCTGTTTTCTTGTCATTTTTGAGCTATAAACCATGAAATAACTGCATCCAGACAAATATTTTGCTGAAACATAGCTTGACAAATTTGTTATGAATCTAGGAGCCAGCAAAAAACAGTAAGGAGCCAGAATTCAGCACATCACTTAACATAACATCACGCAACGGGTGTTATGTGACGTCATATGATCAGTCATGAACATCCCCTTATCTCTCCCTGTGTCACCACTGAGACTTCTGAATGGCTGCTCAGGTCACCTGACCCTTGCTGCTCACGTAACACTGGAGTGCCAACCACAGGCCGAAAGGGGTATCAGTATCTTATTTTTTATTTTTTTTATTTTTTTATACATAAAGATGTGCAGTCCTTATTGGGAACATGGCTGAAGTATAGTGAACTATATAGATGTAGAAAATGTTTTAATAAAGAACTTGAGAGGAATTCATCACTGTGTACATATGACAGTTTTCCGATGTACAAAAGTTGTAAATGTTTGCACAAGGTTCATTTTCCACACAAAATGTGACTTTCCCACTTTTGCTCCACAAACACCCCTTTTCAGAAAGCTGAATGTGACATAGCAGGTGGTGGCTTGTTCTCCTTCGAGGTAGAAAATTTACTATAATTCTCGCCAAAAAATTGTTTACATTTATAGCAGGAATCTAGATGGCATAAATTGTGCTGCACAGATAGACAGGACACATTTACAAATTTATAAGGAGGCCTGAAACTCATAAAAGTAAATAAGTAAATGTATTCAATCTCACTCCAATGTGTTTTAATATAGGCACCCTTATTTTCTTATGGTTATGGCGTATATGTCTCGGTATGTAAGGCCATCGGGAGGATCTGTGCACTGTCCTGTTCCCCTTATGTGAAGTCTGTTCAGGAGCTGAGTGGGCTTCATACCCGGTGGATTCCGGTTGCTATCAGCAGCCAGGACCCACGGCCAATGCTGGACATCACCAATCAGGCCGATGTCCGGCATTAACTCTTTAGGCACCACTATCAAAGTTGATCTAAGCATCTAAAATCTAAAAAAAAAACACATGACGTTAGCTCGGTGGAGCTGATTTGGACACCTGTGGCAATATTGCGGGGTCCCAATCAGCTGAGAGGATGGAGGAATGTCCCTTGCCTTCCTCCTCACTGTTCGATCGATCGATCGCTCCTTTTGTGCAGAAAGCCAAGGCAGGCTGCGCTAATGGAGTGCTGATAACACTGATCAATGCCGTGCTTTCATTTTTTTAGAGGCCTTTTTAAAAATGAAATAAGCTATCTAGTTGCTATGGGCTACTGCACCACTCTTCCTTTATACAAGTTTTGAAAATTTTTCCCCATTGTCATTTTTACCAAAATGTCTACTTCATAGTAACGGAAGCCCCCAGAATTACAAAATGGCAGAGTTTTGGTCAATTTTGTCCCACAAATATATATTTTTTTGTTTTACCGTAGATTTTGTGCTAAAATGAACGATGCCGCCACAAAGTACAATTGGTGGCGCTATGGGTCTGTAGGTAGAAAATTGAAAGCGTTATGGCTATTAGAAGGCGGAAAAAAGGAAAGAGCAAAAAAAAATGTTTTTTTAAATGTGCGTAAGGGGTTAAGCTGGCAATTTAAACTCATTGTATCATTGTACATGTTCCTTCCTGATATTTACAGTTGTCTCCCAATCTCTTCTTTTTTTTTTTAGGTGTGGATGATTCTGGGTGTGTTCTCTGAGTAGTGTTCAGCCCTTCTATATACAGGATGCCACCTCCATCAGATACAGTAAAGGTGGCCATTCAATGGCCTGGAGCCTTCCCAAAGTTAATGGAAATTGATCAAGTAGGTCTTGAAACAATTATATATGTTCTTTAAAATGTGCTGTCTGACTTAGGCAATATTGTATGAAAGCTTGTTTTTTTCAGGATGGTCACGGTGTATTGTACCTTGTAATTTATGGAGAAACTTTTACAAAATATATTTGTAGGGTCCAAAGGACATAAAAATAAAAAATGTTTTTTAGGGTGTTTTGACTTTTTTTGTTTTGTGTACATAATTTTATTTTTTTTGCAGGTCAGTTTAAATATAGCAATACCAATTTATACATACAATATTAATTTATACAATTGTGTGATGTATTACTACTGTATAAAAATGAAATACTACCAAAATTTGACATCCCTAACTTTCTAAGGGTGTATTCACACCACATTTTGGGAATCCGGCAGCCGGATCCGACTGGAGAATTTAAAGAGTACCTGTCATGATCTTGTTAAATTTTATAATCTTCCCAGGTCACTGCCCCCATCATGATAACCCCCCCCCCCCCCTGCCACCACACCCCCACCCATAGGCTTGCATTGAGGGGGTGTGGTGTGATGTCACAAGGGGCGTGGTCATGACATCACTACCCCCGCCGCTCGCTCCAAGTTTTCGGAACAAAATGGTCTGAAAGCTGGGGCAGCTGTGTACATCTTTAAATTATTCCGCCGTATCTCTAAAATGTAGTGTGAATGCGCCCTCATTTTTTCACCAACATTGCTGTGCAATGTTTTGCCTTGTCAAGCCCGACCATACACATTACAAAAGTGCTAGCCAATACGTCCAATTTTGTCAGTACCAGTCAATCATCTGACTAGGGTCTACATATTCTCACCTGATGGCAGATATAAGAAATAGAAGGATTGGACATGCTGGGTCACAACTGCCAAATCCTTTTAGGGAGGTCTATCAAATCCTGTGCAGAGGAAAAATTGAACAGTTGCCCATAACAACTAATGAGATTTCTTCATACATTTTTAAAAAGACCTCTTAAAAATGAAAGACTCAATCTGATTGGTTGCTATGGACAACTGCTGCTCTATTCCTCTGCAAAAAATTTGATTAATCTTGTTAGTTTTCAGGGAGAAAAGTCACCGACAGAGTAGTCTGGCAGTAGCTTACTTCTCCCACTCTACTACTTCTCCCAATATGCAGCAGTCAGACTCCCAGAAATCTGCTTATTATCCATTATCCTGTGGCTAGGGGATAACCTAATCAGGTGAAAAAAAAAACTTTAACTGATTATCTCAAATTTGCATCATCTCTACAAATTGGAATTATATCATTCAGCTTCTAAAATAAATAACTACAAAAAAAATAGGGAATTACTGATAATTTATACTGTAAAACAACCTAGGTGTGTTCTGTGTGCATCGGCCCGGGAAGTTGTGTATTTACATTTCCTGTAGCTGCATAGAATTGTATTAAAGATTTGGTATTACTGTTCTTTCTCAGTTTTTGTTTTTTTGTCTGTTTATTTTAGGGAATTTCCTTGATTAACCCCTTAAAGGGGTTATCCAGGAAAAAACTTTTTTTTAATATATCAACTGGCTCGAGAAAGTTAAACAGATTTGTAAATCTTAATCATTTCAGTACTTATTATCTTCTAAAGTTAAGGTTGTTCTTTTCTGTCTAAGTGCTTTCTGAAGACATGTGTCTTGGTAATTACCCAGTATAGAAGAGGTTTGCTATGGGGATTTGCTTCTAAAATGGGCAGTTCCCGAGACACGTGTCATCAGAGAGCACTTAGACAGAAAAGAACAACCTTAACTTCAGAAGCTCATAAGTACTGAAAGGATTAAGATTTTTTAATAGAAGTAATTTTCAAATCTGTTTACTTTCTGGAGCCAGTTGATATATAAAACATTTTTTTTCCTGGATAACCCCTTTAAGGACCGGGACAAAAAAATTTGGGGCACTTTCGTTTTTTTCTCCTCGCCCCTGTAATAGCCATAACTCTTAGGCTTGTTTCACATTGCAAAATTACTCCGTTTTAAAGATCCGTACCAAGTTCCGTCTGAAAAGCAGCTGAAAACGGAAGTTACAAAATCCTATACGGCCGTTAGAAAATCCCATTATAGTCTATGGGATTTTTCTAATAGCCTTTTTAACCCGTTATAGCCCGTTATTAATAATGGCCGTTATTTTGTGATGGAAGATAGTAACGGGAGAAATAGTGCATGCGCTATTTCTCCCATTACTATCTTCCGTCACAAAATAACGGGCGTTATTAATAACTGGTTAAAACAGCTATTTTATCTTCACACTCGTATGAGGGCTAGTTTTAGCGGGACAAATTGTAGTTTGTAATGACACCTTTTATTTTTCCATAACATATATGCTCTGAAGCAAAAAAAAAAAAATAACTTGTGTGGGCCCCATTACAGCAATACTAATTTTGTATAGTTTCCTGTTTTTATTTATTTATATTTTTTTTTTTTTTGCCTTTTTTCTGACCCCCTACAACATATTTTTTTTGGGATACTGGGCTGTATGAGGGCTCATTTTTTCTGCCCTATACTGTTGTTTTGATCAATTATGGTATTGATCAGACTTTTTGATCGCTTTTTTACTTAATTTTTTCTGGTATATGACATCATCAAAAAACACAATCTGGGATTTATTTTTTTTATATGTTTATGCCATTTAGCGTACAGGATAAATAATGTTATATTTTAATAGTTTGCACAATCCTACACACGGCAATACTAAGTACGGTATGTTTATTTTTATTATGGTTTACTTATTTTTTATATAAAAAAGGGGGTGGGTGATTAACTTTTAAACATGGAAGAGGTTAATGTATGTTTTTTGAACCTTGTATCAAATTTTTTTTTCACATTACTATTCCTCTTAGGCTATGTTCACACGCCAGAATTTCTGCATGAAATTACGCATAAAAATTCTGCATTCATTTATACCCTATACACTTTGGTGGGATTCCACTGTCCCATTCACACAGCAGAATTTCTGCTGCAGAATTTCCATTGAAGCGAATGAGCAAAACATTTCTGTGGAATTTTTATGCAGGATTTTTATGCCGAATTTTTATGCAGAAATTTTGTCGTGTGAACATAGCCTTAGAGTACTTTTAGGAGGAATTATTTGATTCCTAATACAGATCTATTCAGTTCAATAAAACGGCATTGATCTGTGTAATCTGCGCTCCAGGTGCTCAATTACAGAGCTGCAGCCAGCACAGGAGTGAAGGTAACCATTCTGGCTACCTCTACGGTGGATTTTCTCAACTACAGCCTCCTCATTCCAGCGATCACTTTACTTTTGATGGGTTTGGTGAACCCAATGTCATATAGCAAAGGGTCTGAATACTTATGTCCATGGGAAATTATTATTATAATTTTTTTTTTTATACGTTTTCAAAAATGTTGTATTCACATTCTCATTTTTGGATTATAGAGTGCTGCATGGTGGGAAAAAGCTATTCTAAGCACAAAGCCAAAACATAACAAAATGTTAAAAAAAATAAAAGGGTTTAATGACTTCCCCAATGCATTGTAGCCCACTATGTTCTTAACCTGTGGTATGTGTGCCAGTCTTGCTTTAATGTATAGCTCAGCCTATAAATATATTCCTATGGTAGACTTCTCTGTTCTGAACTATAAGGACATGTGTTTCATTTGAATAAGGACGTGTGTTCCATTTGAATCCAATGGCCACAGTTGATTAAGCAAGTTTAATGCACATGACCCATTGTTTTTTAGTACAGCTAGTCACAAAGATGTAGTCAAAATGACTACAAGTATGACGTCAACACAAAGGAGAACAGACTTCTGAATACCCTTACCATTAGATTTCTTTTGCGTAGAAAACTGCTATCTGAGACTAGCATTTACCTTTTTGTTTTCTGCTTTTCCTTTCACTAATGATACAATATCTCAAATTACATACTGGGAAAATAGGCCTCCCTGCCTCAATAAGAGCTCCCAAATACAATACAAAAACACCTGCATCTTTAGTATCTCCATTACTAAATCGACCTGCCATGTTCCTACGACATATAATGTATTTCTATCTACATAAATTGTATCCTGTGCTTTAAGAAAAATTTACTTAAGATAGTTCTGGAAGAATTTTATACGTGTGGGGGGGGGGGGGTTGAGTATATACAATTTCTTCGTAAAGTTTTTACTTTTTTCAAATTTTGTTATGTTGCAGCCCTGTCCCACAATAAAAATTCAAGTTTTTCCCCATCATTCTGCACTCAGTTTTAAAATTCTGTTTTCATTTTGTCATTATACAGTACTGTTTGCAAAAGGAAACCCAAAATTTTACGTATTCAGCTCCTTTGCTATGATACTTGAAATTTAGTTCTAGGGTCCTCCCATTTCTTATTGATTATCTTTTGAGATGTTTCTAGACCTTGATTGGAGTCACTTGCGGTAAATTTAGTTGATTGGAAAGACACAGCCCTGTCTATATAAGGTCTCACAGCTGACAAACCAAGCCATGAGGGGTTAAAAACAGGATTGTGTTGAAACACAGGTCTGTCGAAAAATACAAAAAATGTCTGCTGCTCTAAAAGTGCCCAGAACCACAAAGTTCTCGATAATGCTTAAATGGAATACTTCTAGAACAACCAAGACTCTTCCTAGAGCTGGCCGCCCATTTAACTAAATAATCGGGAGAGAAGGGCCTTAGTAAAAGATTACCAAGAAATATAACTTTCTGTCTTCATGTGTAAGAGTCATGTCTCAAAGCAACTTAGCCCTGCTCATCACCTACCCAATACTATCCCTAAAGTGACACGCTGGGCCTCTTACTAACAATGTAGAGTTTTTACTAGTGTGAAATGTTGTAGGATTCCTCTCTATTTACTATGGGGATCCCAGACCAGCTTTTTCTAGGTGGAAATTTCCAGCCATTTATTAACAGGATTTTCTGTGAATTCAATAGTAAATAGGTCAGGTTGTGAAACCACACCCCTTTTTGGACCGACCACGCCCATTTGCGAGAGACCGTGCCCCTTTTCTGGCTTTTCACAGTGCAATGTCGGGTTAGTTGGATTTTACTGGTGCACACTGTCTGAGACATGTCTCAGACACTATGCATCAAAATAACTTGGAAAAACACAACAAAAACTAGTGGGTTTTAGCTTAGTAAATGAGGGCCAATATGGTGGTTGCAGCATCATGCTGTGGGGGTGTTTTTCACCAGCTAGGACAGGATGACTGGTCAGGGTTGAAGAAAAGCTGAATTGAGCAAAGAACAGAAATATTCTAAATGAAGACCTGATTGAGTCGACTGGGCCGAAAGGTTCACCTAACAGGACGATGACACTAAACACACCAAAACAACACAAGTGGCTTTTGGACAACTCTGTATATGCCCATGAGTGGTCCAGCCAGAGCGCTGTCTTTGCACCCAATGGAACATCTCTGGGGAGACCTAAAAATAACAGAGCTTGAGAGGGTCTGCAGAGAAGAATGACAGAAAATACAAAATCCAGTTGTGTAAGCCTTGTGGCATCATACATAAGTAGACTGGAGGCTGTAATCCTGGCCAGTGGTGGGACAATTGTATTAAAATTTGCACGGACCTTAATACAATTGTCGCATGAAGTGATGTAGTGCGGGGTTGAAATGCTCTGTGATTGATTTCTTCTATATCTGGTCCGTGCTACTTTATAGCGAACATGATAAATTAGCAACCACTGCACAAAGTGATCTAAATCAGATCACTTCGTGGTCATAAAAATTAAATGGTCTAAATGAAATGTTGCAGGAAGAGTCGCACGGAACCAGCCTGCGACTTTTCCTGCAACAAACTTAGAGTAATAAAGTTGTCTAAATTGTTTGCTAGATCCCCTCATAGTGCATTATAGCTTGCTGTGTAGCTGTAGACCAGTATCCATAATCAACTGTGTCCCTTACCAAAAACTACATAATTGTACAAACAAAAAATGCTAAATAATCTGCACGCCATCCTGTAGCAGAAATGTATGCCTTGTGGAAAGCTGAATACCAGGAGAAAACACTGGGCTCCTGACCAGGAAACATGTTCAGTAGGAAACTATTCAACCTTACCCAGCAGCCGCGATGAAAGTTAAAAATATTAAATGTTATTTCTCCATTCAAAGCATGAGATACATTTCAGAAGAAAGACCATCTTACAGAATCTGCTACTGATATGCCAGTTGCCACAGCACACCTTCAATGTTTTGTATTTGATTTTGTGTCTTAATAAGTTACCGTATATACCAGAGTATAAGCCGAGGCCCCTAATTTCACCCCAAAAACCCAGGAAAAGTTATTGACTCGACTATAAGCCTAGGGTGGGAAATACATCATCCCCCCCCTCATCATCCAGACCCCCGTCATTATCACCCCCGTCATCATCCCCGGACAGGCATGCTGGGAGTTGTAGTTTTTAAACATCTGGAGGTCCGCAGGTTGAAGACCACTGTGGCCTTCGTCATCATCCAGACCCCCCTTTAGTTTTCTACTCCCCTCCCCTTGGTGGGAAGGAAGGGTGAGCTTGTCCGGGCCATCTATGCTGCAGGGACTCCCCGGTGGGGAGGATTAGTCATTCCGGGCTGTCCATCTTCACCAGGAGGCCCTCTTCTCCACTCCGCTGCGGGCCGGCCCCGGGCTAGTGACGTTGCCTTGACGATGATGCACAGGGACTTCCGTGCGCAGCAGATGTCCGTAATGTCCCTGCGCATGAATGTCCCTGTGCGTCGTCGTCAAGGCAACGACACTAGTCCGGGGCCGGCCTGGAGCGGAGAAGAGGGCCTCCCGGTGAAGTCGGACAGCCCGGAACGACTAACCCTCCCCACCGAACGGTCCCTGCAGCATAGATGGCCCGGACCAGCTCACCCTTCCTTCCCACCGAGGGGAGGTGAGTAGAAAACTAAAGGGGGGGACTGGATGATGACGAAGGCCACAGTGGCCGATGCCTGTCCGGGCATGCTGGGAGTTGTAGTTTTGCAAAATCTGGAGGTCCGCAGGTTGAAGACCACTGAGAAGGGATTGACAGGCGGAGAGTTCACTCGAGTATAAGCCGAGGGGGGGCGTTTTCAGCACGAAAAACCGCGCTGAAAAACTCTGCTTATACTAGAGTATATATGGTTGATATTTTTTTGTAGCATATGGGGACATACAGGATTAGGTGGGTGGTTTCAATGGTATTGCTGAATGTTGTGACTACACAGAGAGCTGCCCGGCTTTGATCCAGACTAAATCCTAACTAGAACCACAACTTTCACACTGTGCAAACTAGTTTTTTTCCTGCTGATTATTTAAAATCTGCTTTACAGAAACTATAAATTTAACAAATATTACACATCCTTATTTAAACCTTCAACTGTTACTAACACTTTGCCAACACCTGTTTCTTCATACTCCTCTATTAACATGTCTGTTAGTTAGGTTGACATTAAAAGAATCTGTTGGATTTCTGTGTTTTACATGACAAAATGGCGTAGCATGTTGTTTTATCCGTGTTTTCAGTGAAATCCGGTTTCTCATTACTGTAACTTGGCTAATACCATTACAGCCCTTGACTAGGGTCACACCGTGAAACTCCCATTAATCTACTGTATTTATGCTTTAAAAAAATTGTCAGTTTTCAATCTTATAAAGCATTATATTAAAGTTTATAGAAAAACGGGCATAATTCCAACAGCTCTTTATAGAATGTTTATCATTTTCAGCCTTTTCTATGTAAAAATGTCCAAAATACAAAAAATGGACATAAAACAGTACGCAAATTAGCAGAAAAATGTAAAGTAAAACTTGCCCCCGCTCCCCTTTTTATAACCAATTTCTGTAGCATTGTTTTCTATAAAAACTAAAGTTTTTTTTTTGGTATTGCTACTAAAAAAACAACTAGAACAATCTGACTAAAAGACATGTTCTCATGTGGTTTACGTGATTCATTGTATTTTTATATGTAGAGTTTTAAGGGATTTCAATTACACTGTAAAGGCTTATTCACATTGGCTGATATTATTGTAAGATCACAGTTTGACTTTCAATGGGGATGGGCTCTCTGCGGCAGATTTTCAGCAACAAAATTTCAGCAGCGGAAATTCTGCTCCCGAAAATCTGCCGCTGAGAGCCCGCCCCCATTTAAACTTGCAGCATATTTTCTGCAGTTGATTTTGCTACCTATTGAAGTCAATGGATAGCAATATCAGCTTCAGAAAATCTGCAGCAAAATACGCACATGTGAACTAACCTAATGTATTAGTCTACATAATAACTGCAGCTCTGTTGTTGAGAGTCTGGAACAGTTAATATCGCCTTTATTATTAACCTCTAAGGGATACAGGAAGTAAATGTACATTATGGTGCCCTGGCACTCGGTGCACCATGACGTACATTTACATCATGCACAGTAAGCGAACCCAAGAGCTTGCTTCTTAGACGTCAAGCCCGGCTGTGTAGGTCCCATGAATGAAGATGATGGCCGACAGTACCTTACCCTCCTCTGCGCTGCTCTCTGAGGATCCTCTTGTATAGTCTGCCGCTGGCAAGCTGTTCTAATAGAACGTTGATACTAGTGATCAGTGCTATGCCATTGCAAAACACTGAACAGTAATAGCAACTGAAAGATTGCTATTAATAGTCCCCTGTGGGAACCTTTAAAAATGTGAAACAAATAGTAAAAAAAAAAAAAAAACATATTTGCTGCATAAACTCAAAAAATACCAAAGCCCAAAAATTGCAGATTTTTTTTTATTACATCCCTGATAAAATGGAATAGAAAGTGATCAGTGACTTTTTTTAAAATAAGAAACAAGAGGAAATTGGGGTAATACGACTAAGGCGGCTACGCCCGCCGAAACGCGCCACTCCTTAGTTCGTGCATCCTGTTTTCTGTGTTCCTGTCGATTGAAATAATAAAGCAGCGTTCTTATTCCGTGATCGTGGTGCTGTCCTCACGCCTCTGTGCACCTGTGACTTGGTGGGGAGCTGGACATTACATCTTTTTTTTTAAGTAGTACAATAATAGCCACAGAAGAAAGATATCATGTCTTTTTTACATTAGATTGCTTTAAAGTACAATTGACTGTGCATAAAACAGCCATATTGCTCTGTGGATGGAAAAATAAGAGTTAAGCCAATTGGTTTAAGGGTGCAAAGAGAATGATAAAGATGTTATTATTTTTGCTCTGGTGATTAAAGGAGTTATCCAGGAAAAAAACTTTTTTTTCATCTCAACTGGCTCCAGAAAGTTAAACAGATTTGTAAATTACTTCTATTAAAAAATCTTAATCCTTTCAGTACTTATGAGCTTCTGAAGTTAAGGTTGTTCTTTTCTGTCTAAGTGCTCTCTGATGACACGTGTCTCGGGAACCGCCCAGTTTAGAAGAGGTTTGCTATGGGGATTTGCTTCTAAACTGGGCGGTTCCCGAGACACGTGTCATCAGAGAGCATTTAGACAGAAAAGAACAACCTTAACTTCAGAAGCTCATAAGTACTGAAAGGATTAAGATTTTTAATAGAAAATAGAAGTAAATTACAAATCTGTTTAACTTTCTGGAGCCAGTTGAGATATATGTGTGTGTGTGTGTGTGTATATTATATATATATCTCAACTGGCTTCAGAAAGTTACAGATTTGTAATTTACTTCTATTAAAAATCTTAATCCTTTCAGTACTTATGAACTTCTGAAGTTAAGGTTGTTCTTTTCTGTCTAAGTAATCTCTGATGACACGTGTCTTGGGAACCGCCCAGTTTAGAAGCAAATCCCCATAGCAAACCTCTTCTAAACTGGGCGGTTCCCGAGACATGTGTCATCAGAGAGCACTTAGACAGAAAAGAACAACCTTAACTTCAGAAGCTCATAAGTACTGAAAGGATTAAGATTTTTTTATAGAAGTAATTTACAAATCTGTTTAACTTTCTGGAGCCAAAAAAAAAAAAGTTTTTTCCTGGATAACCCCTTTAATTCAGTAAATCCTAACATGTGATCAGCTATGTAATACTTTGTGATAGTCCATGAATGTTTTTCTTTTCAGTTACATGTCCTAAAAACTGCCTGTGTTTCTTTGTTCTAGAAAAAGCCTTTATCTGCAATAATAAAGGAAGTGAGTGACGGGTAAGTGTAAATGACTGTTATTTTTTGTTCACTTGTGTAGTTTAGGATTGTTTTGACATAGTTACTTTTTTCAGAGTAACTTTGAATAACAATTTTGTTTTAAGCTTAATTAATAGAGATATTAGATACAAGGATGTTTAAATCTCTTGCTAAGCAAGAGCAAAGTTGAGATTCACATGCGTCTTTAATTTAGAAAAAATAAAATAAATAAAAGGCTTTTTCTATTTGAACATTTGTCTATGGTTGTTGGAAAGCCGATAACAGCAAAATGAACTGTTCTACACAATTTATGTAACTCCCATTAGAAGCCAATAGGATCTATGCAAACAGTGTAGCACGGTTATGTACGCTATTTGTTTCCCCCGTTACAGATGCAGTGTCATTTGAAGATTTATATTCACGTCTACAGGATCTGCT
This sequence comes from Hyla sarda, assembly GCF_029499605.1. NCBI lineage: Eukaryota > Metazoa > Chordata > Amphibia > Anura > Hylidae > Hyla > Hyla sarda. The sequence continues at coordinate 147,607,259 of NC_079193.1, forward strand.
GCATATTTTTGCTGCATATTTTCTGCAGCTGATTTTGCTACCTATTGAAGTTAATGGGTAGCAAAATCAGCTGCACAAAGTATGCAGCAGATCCTGTATGTGAAAACGCACCCTTACGTTATATATTAAACTCCCATTAGTCAGTGTAAGCTCCACTGTGTAAAACAGTCCTCATAGCTGTTTTCTGCTTCCTGGCTACCTCAAGTGGCTGCAACCAGGCGAGGCCATCAATCTCAAGATACCTCTTGAACTCCGTAGACCTGCCTGTATCCCTAGTAAACAAAGTTGCATTTCACACTGCCGTATCCATATGGAACCCTTAAAGGGGTATTCCGGGCAAAAACATTTTATCCCCTATCCAAAGGATAAAGGATAAGATATCTGATCTTATGTCAGATCTCCCTGCAGCAGCCGCATTCTATGCGGGGACTGTGCCTCTAGTTTCGGAAACCTCCTGGTTTCTGGGACTGGGGACGTGACGTCACGCCACGCCCCCTCCATTCATGTCTATGGGAGGGGGCGTCACGCCCCCTCCCATAGACATGAATGTAGGGGGCGTGGTGTGACGTCACATCCCCAGCCCCAGAAACCTGGAGGTTTCCGAAACTGGAGATTCAGCATCCGCATAGAATGTGGCTGCTGCAGGGAGATCATGGGGGGTCTCAGCAGCGGGCCCCCCGCGATCAGACATCTTATCCCCTATCCTTTGGATAGGGGATAAAATATTTTTTGCCCGGAATACCCCTTTAAAGGTGTAGATGTACTCAGCCTGTTTACCTAATCCATGTAGTTTTGTTTAAATCAAAATATCTTCTTATATATTGTAGATAAAATATATTAGACTATAGCATGTATCTATATATTTTAAAGAATGACAGCATAATAGTAGGATATAACTTGTATATTTATGACATTATGTGCTCTAGAAGAAACAGGAAAAATCTGAAGAAAAATCAGTTCATTCTCATAATTTGAAATAACACCAAAAAGAACTTTCGTCTGCACATTTCCTACATTAACATTTTATACACTGATCTTACACACACAAAGAGGGTTTGTTTTTTAGTTGTTGTTTCAGTGATGTCAAATCTTTATTTTCTTTTTTTGAGCAGTAGTTTATGACCTACAGATCGGTTTAGTGAATAGGACTTATGTTTTTAGGGTCGTAGTGTAAAAGTGCAGGTTATTTGGCAATGCTTTAACTCTCTAGGTCATGACAATGTGGGTGTTTTTATGTTACACCCAGAGATTGTGTTCTATATACAGTACTGTCATAACAGATAAAAGATAAACAACACATTGCATGCTTGAAAACTGGAACTCATTGTTACAATAGGGAGTAATATATTAGGATAAAAAGTAACATTTATCAGTGCTTTTAGCAGAAAACTAGTATGGGAAGTAAAACTATTTTTGTACAAAGTTCAGTTTTTTGCACAAATAAGCCATTGCTCACAAATTGGCGTACATTTTTCACCAAAACATGCACTAAAACTATTAATAAACCCCTATAGTGTCCCCTTGGCTACTTCTAAACAGTTAGTGTTTCAGTGTGGAGTAGTATAATTAAATAATAAGTTAAATAAATCCACATTGTAAGCATCTGCGGCAAAGCACAGGCACATATATGCTTATTTAAAGTTTTTTTTTAGTAGTGCAATGCACATTTCTGTCATGAGGCATAGAACAGTCTGCACTACATAGTCATACGTTATACCAGACATATTACTATTATTACATAAAAGATATTGATGTCATTCAGCACCTGAATATTCTCACTACTGTTAGGGTGCATTCACACCACGTTTATTACATACGGGGACCGGATCTGGCTGGGAGATGGCAAAACCGGGCGTTCCCGTATCCCCGCCGGACCCGGCCCCCATCTCATTGATTTGAATCAGCCGACCGGAGTCAGATAGTGACTCCAGTCGGCCCATTTTTGCCCAGTATCTGATTTCGTGACCGGACCTAAAACTGTGGTATACTCCGTTTTTTTTTTTAAAATCAAATAGGTTTGCCTACATATACTGTCTGCAGTATAAGGGTATGTACACACTGGAATTTCCATGTTTAGAGTTACTCTCTGGAATTTCACTGTTTGCACCATAACATTGGTGTAAATGGGTCTTTTGTGGACCTGTTCTTTACTACAGAATTTAAGCGGCAGGGAATTACGCTCAAACTGTATTGCCGTCAGTGGTGACGGTACAGGTCTGTGCGGTTCTACCGCCAAAAGAGTTCAGCGCCAGCAGCCAGATGGAATCTCGGAGTGGAATTCCTCGGTGTGAACATACTCGAACATACCCTCCAGTCCATCTCTTAAAACATATATTTTGTCTGTGTAGGACTCAATAGCATGTTCTGTTGGGCTTTGCTTTCCTCAAAGACACTGTATATAATCTAAGTTAACATAGTCACTGCAAGACTATACTTGGCACAATAAAGTCAATGGGCTTGTCGGGAACATGTGACCGTATATATATTGGCAAACCTTTTTGACAAGTTTCCAAAGTTATATTTTCAATATGGTGGAAAAGGGCCTCAATTTGCTACTTGAAAGGTGTTGTCCCGACAGGACATGTGTGAAACTTATGCAAACTTAGTATTACATTGTAGATGTACTTTTAGTTGTGTTTTTTCCCCTACTTTTAATGGCATTTATTATTGGAAACCTGAATTGTGCTGTATGGTTATATTTTTCTACCTAGAAACAAGCGGATACTTACTGTAATCATTTAAGCCTATGTTACCTAACCTTCGTCTGTGAAGGTATTATGGGATTTGTAGTTTGGCAACAGCTGGAAAGCCACATGTTTGGGGACACAGACTTAATAGGGTACTCTGATGGAAAAAATTGCTAGAAGGTTAAACAGATTTGTAATTTACTTCTTTAAAAAAAATGTAAGCCTTCCAGTACTTATCAGCTGCTGTATGCTCCAGAGGAAGTTCATTTATTTTTTAATCTCTCTGCTGTCTGACCACAGTGCTCTCTGCTGACACCTCTGTCCAGTTCAGGAACTGTCCAGAGCAGGAGAGGTTTTCTATGGGGATTTGCTTCTACTTCTACTCTGGACAGTTCCTTGCACAGACAGAGGTGTCAGCAGAGAGCACTGTGGTCAGACAGAAAAGAACTTTCTCTGTAGTATACAGCAGCTGATAAGTACCGGAAGGGTTACGATTTTTAAATAGAAGTAATTTACAAATATGTTTAACTTTCTGGCATCAGTTGATTTAAAAAAAAAAAATAGTTTTTCAGTGGAGTATCTCTTTTAAGCTATCCATAGGCATGTGTTTTTGTAAAGGCCCACATGTCTTCACAAATCTTTCTAATGGTTTGGATTTTTAAGAAACCTAATTTAACATAAAAATCTATTAAATACTGATGTTAAAGGAGTTTTCTGTAGGAATTTTTTTTTTCATAAAGATTCCACCTCTAGGTCCTGTAAAAATAAAATAAAATAAAAAAATATATATAAATATATATAACAACATATACATATCACTTTTCGCTCCCGCACTTTAGTATCTGCTCAAGGACCTGCTCAATAAGCCTGTCAGTGTCTTCAGCAACGTGTGGACTGTCACTGTGACAGAGACGGCAGCTTGGGAGTAAGAGAGGTGAATATGTGTTGTTTTCATTTTGCCGGACCCAGAGCAGGAATCTTTCATGGAAACAAAAATCATCACCATTATTAAAACTACTGCATAAGAAAGGTCAATACCATGTTAATGACCAATTCATTTTACATTTTAGTTGGTCAATCATTCAGAATCATGAAGAGCTGGCACTTCAATATGCTGAAGGACCAGGATTTTATATTACAGAAAAGGTAAGTAGCTTCTTCACTTCCAGCCATTTGTTGGATAAGTTTGCCTATTTGTTCCCTCTTGTTCTCCTTCTTCATGTTTTTACTTGCTTTGACTGTAATAAATGAAAGAAATGAACGATTTGGCATTTGTTTCCATCCATCACTGTACATTGCATTCAGCTATCTCTCTAGTCTGTCTTTTATCTGTTTATTTTCCATTCTGCCCACAATCCCTTAGTTTAATGATTCTGGGAGGTTGATATGGTGTGTGTATATATATATATATATATATATTTTTTTTTTTTATCTTTGTTTAGATTCACCTGGGTACATACTCTAAAATGTTACTGCATATTATGCATATATAAAAATATTGTAGATCAGTTGTCCTCTACCAGTGACTGTTTTGGTCTCTTTCACAAACTAGTCCATTTTATTTGTGGAATGATAAAGCAAAGTCTATGCTGTTGTTTTACATAATCGATGCATTACAGTAGTCAGTAGTGTAAGTCTATAACCTTGCCATGATAAAGGTCAAAGTACCTTAATGAAGGCAACAAAGTCCTGAGACGTGAATGGGACATTTAAAATTAATTCCCTGTAAATTCCAGCATAGTCTTACTATTTCTAGCTGTTGTAAAATAAATTTTGGAAGCAGTTTATTATGCTTTATCTGCTGTTTTCAATGGTCTTTCTCTGAATGTACTATTCATTTGGAGTGAGTCATTTTAGTTTAAAACCACATTCCACCCTTGCAACCGTTTTGTCATTTGTAGCATCAGAAATATAAAATAAAGAAAAATACAGTTTTTTTCGTCTGCTCTGAAGGGCATATTACAAGTGTGCTCTGTTGCGGGTATACTACCACTCATCTGTCCTTCACTTGCTCTACGTTGTGATTTGAAACATTCTGGGAAACAACACTACGATTTGCCAGTTGTTGTCTCTGAGCCCAAACAATATTCTTAAGGAGGACATGTAGAAAGGCTGCTTATGTTAATTTCCACTTCTTCTTACTGAGGTTTAATACATTAATTTATGTCCTACGCAGATGGCCTGTAGGAGCAATAGCCAAGATATGGAACTCCAATTCAGAAAAGAGTAGGCTTTAATAACATCACCAACAGGGATTTTGACGGGAGTATGTCTTCCTACTTAAAGCATGATTTAGCTGTTTGTGAAGGTCAAGGACTAAACCTCTTTATCCTCATGGCCCAGAGTCTAGTGCCATGCCATCACATTACACCTGAGATTGAGAAGTTGAGGCCCCTGCTGGGCTGTGCTCCCCGCTGCAAATTTGTCTGTTAGGGAAGGGTTTGTCTTGCATCTCTCTCCACTCCAGATGGTGTTGGGAATGTAAATGCAGACTTGGTAAGGCGATGTAGGGTATTTTTTTAGCCTTGCCACCAAGACATCTTGTTGCTTGAAGCTAAAGCTTCTGGACCAATTCTAGGCCTCACTTGTTGCTGCTGTCTTTCTTAGTGAGAGGGAATGATCAAATCAGGATAATACTGTTTTGGCTTCAATAGCACTTGATTTTGTATACTTGGGAGATCGAGATAAAAGGCATCCTCCCGGCTTTGGATCAAGACCATATCCCCCCCCCCAACAAGTTCCATGATTTACCTGAAGTAGAGAAGTGTAATGTGTTCAGAAGATCTATATATTTAAAAAAGTTGTACATTTTGCTAGTCAATCTTTAAAATGCCCTATCCTGTTGTATTCAGACATATCCAGTTATGAATACTCTCAATGCTTACCCCCGTGCTGTGTTTAAAGCCCTTTGCTGGCCGTGGTTTTCACATCCATAATATTGAAGATAAAAGTAGCATATTTGCCCATGTGACTGCCTCCTTGAAGCATTGGATGCAATTCTAGAGCATTTTGTGTACCCTCCCAAAAAATGATCACTTTTCACCTTGCCAGATAAATGTTTGAAGCTTATTGGAAAATAATTGCTGAGGTAAAAGTGGGGTAGGCCTTAATGCACCGAAAATGTACCAAATTTTTACACACTTTGGCTTAAAAGTAATCCAACTTAAAAATGGAGCTGACTTAGGCTAGGCAATCTAAAAGTTAGATATTTTTTATTTATCTCCCCCAACTGCTACTGCTCTATAGACAGTTCTCTTTTTTTATCAGATGCAGAATATTATTAAAAAATGTTTCAATACTGTTTAATCTAAAGAAGCCTAGTATGTGATGCAGCAGATTTTTCTTAAATTAATTTGAATTTTTATGTATTTTTATCTGCAGTGTCTGATCTGATTAAACCGTGAAATACATTTTTTCCAGCCAACTGGATAAATGTGTTCAAGGTAAACATAGGAAAAATGAACTTGTGGTCTGGTCTGGTTGGGAAATGTAGTTTTTCCACAGATAATGACAGTAGTAACGTCATCATTTTCTGGCATTTATAATTCCCTCAGCCTGCGCTGATGTGTTCATTTTTTCAGGACAGCTTCAGTCTGTGCATAGCTTTATACACAGCTCAAAAAAAATAAAGGGAACACTAAGATAACATATCCTAGATCGGAATGAATGAACTAATCGTATGAAATACTTTCGTCTTTACATAGTTGAATGTGCTGACAACAAAATCACACAAAAATTATCAATGGAAACCAAATTTATCAACCCATGGAGGTCTGGATATGGAGTCACACTAAAAATCAAAGTGGAAAACCACATTACAGGCTGATCCAACTTTGATGTAATGTCCTTAAAACAAGTCAAAATGAAGCTCAGTAGTGTGTGTGGCCTCCACGTGCCTGTATGACCTCCCTACAACACCTGGGCCTGCTCCTGATGAGGTGGTGAATGCACCGCCAGCATTCAAAAGGGACCAAAACATCAGCCATGAAGCATAGGAACAGAGAAGTGGTCTGTGGTCACCACCTGCAGAACCACTCCTTTATTGGGGTGTCTTTCTAACTGCCTATAATTTCCACCTGTTGTCTGTTAAATTTGCACAACAGCATGTGAAATTGATTGTCAATCAGTGTTGCTTCCGGAGTGGACAGTGTGATTTCACAGAAGTGGGATTGACTTGGAGTTACATTGTGTTGTTTAAGTGTTCCCTTTATGTTTTTTGAGCAGTGTATTTGTAATGTTGTTTTTAGGATGTCAGTGATGGCACGTATAGAAAGCTGTTGACAGAATGCAGTCTCTTGTAAACTTTAAAGGGGTACTCCACTGGCCAGCATTCAGAACATTTCCCTCCCATAGCCGCCACGCCCCCTCCCATAGACTTGCATTGAGGGGGCGTGGCTGCCCTCCGCAGTGCGCGCACAGCATTTCGAGTTAAATGTTCTGAACGCTGGCCGGTGGAGTACCCCTTTAAGAGAATACAGGTGAGAGGAGGGCTATTACGGTGTGTTAAAGGCTATTGAGACAACCCCCCTCCCCATTTTCTCAAGTACATATAATAAAATACTGTATTTTGCAAACGGCACCATGAATTTTAATAACTTCCTACCATATTATGATCTCTTTTTTGCTTTTAAAAGAAAGCGGTTTGGTAATAGATGAAAATTGTTCACAGTATAAGTCTGTTATTTATTTAGAGTTTACATGAAATTATTATTAACTTTCCTTACAAGTAAAGATACATTTATCTTAATACTGAAATATGCCCCCTCCATCCATCGTGCCCTGCAGTTCACTAATTTAATATGCACACGTCTGGCAGAGAGGAGGCAGGATTTTCTGCTTCAGGCCATGTTTCCAGAGTATTTTAAGACCTCTTAAGAACTGTAAATTGTCCAAAATATGTCGTAAATGGAAAATATATAAAAAAAATTTGGGCTATAATGTTGACTATAGCACAGAAATGTGGCATAAATATGTCCCCAAAAAAGCAAAAACTGTTCAAAATGGGCCAAAACTGGCTTTTGACATTTTTGAAATGTAAAAAGGGGATAGTGGATAAATGGCTGATCAGTGGTGGTTCATCCATCAAGACCCCCACTAGTCATGAGAACAGCTGTGAATAGAGCATCAGTATGCATCCTTACTTCATTCACTGTCTACAGGACTTCCAAACATAGCATAGAGGTCACTCTCGACAATGTTTGGAAGGAATGGAGCAATAATCAAGCATATACACACAACCACTTTATTTACTTGGGGGACAAATTATTATTATTATTCATAATTTTTTTTATATCTAGTGCAAACAGATTTCGCAGCGCTGTACCCTGTCACCATTGGGGCTCACAACCTAAACTTATCAGTATGTTTTTGAAGTGTGGGATAAAACCGGACTATCCGGAGAAAACCCACACAAACACGGAGAGAACATACAAACTCTTTGAAGATGTTGTCCTTGGTGGGATTTGAACCAAAGCACTGCAAGGCAGCAGTGCTAACCACTGAGCCTCTGTGCTGCCCAAATTCACCTCTGTTCTGGTTATCAGTGGGAGTCCCAGCAGTCAGACCCCCAGTGCTCAGCTTATTTCCTACCCTGTGGTTAGGGGATAACTTTTGTGGCACTACGATGTAAGGAAAATATTAATACATTTTTTGTGAGAAAATCTTGGCTAATACCCCCACTTTTTAGGTTTAACTTAATCTAACTACCCTCCTTTTTGATAACCTACTGATCCTGTTAATGTGCTCCACAACCTATATACATGCCCCAGAATAGTCTGCTTCTTGTCCGGAATACATGGCATCATACCTGGCCTCTTTAATGTCATTATCCATCTAGATCCTTTGGCCTCCCTACACTACTATTGCATGCACCCAATTTTTCCTTCTTTCTATTTTTGCTGATAAGCAAGCCATTACATGAAAACATGAAAAATTTCTTTGGCAACCTTGGATAGATAATACCCATCCAAATGTGTCTCTCATGTTGTCTAATTCAGTAGCCATCGTGCTTCTTTTCCTTCCATTTAAGCTGATTTCTCCCCTAGGGTACTTCTCCAAACTACTTTGTGTTACCATTCCCATATTCCCATTGGAGCATGTCCCTACACAGCCTGACACCTCTGCAATCAATGCTGGCATGCCAGACTGTGTAGTAGTGCCAAAGAAACTGGGCTCTGTATATGAGTATTTATTAAAACAAACAGGTCTGGAGACCAAGGCCTTTGAATTCCTTATTGTCCACAGCAACCACAGCAATAATCATGTCAACCATTTTTATTTTAATCCACAGATGGGGCTTTAAACATCATCCCTGGGCTGCCTACATATAAAACAAAAACCGGGACTTCCCTACAGTATCTCAGTATCGCTGCTCCTGTCTTCTTTGCTGAGCTAATCGCCAGCTGGTCATAGGCTGAGATGCAGTGTGACATATTGAGTCCCAGCACCAGAAGGAAGATCGGGACACAACACGTTACACTGCTTATTGCTGACGATGGCGGTACATCACTTCCGCTGGTGATTAGCTGAGCTGCAGTCTGATAGATTGACCACCAGCAACCAGTAAGATGACAGCAAAGGAGAATGGAAGCAGTGATACCGGGACACCAAGGGAACGGCAGCAGGAAAGTACAGGTTTTTGTATTCTATACCAACAGTCTGGGGATGATGTTTAAAATAGTTCCACACTGGAGTACTCGTTTAAGAAATAGGTCTAAATGTTAAGAAAGCTGACTGCAGGTTTACATGTCTGTATATAACATGTCCCATAATATTGTTCCTGTGCTTAGAGGCAAATTCCTAAAATTGTACCTGTAGAAAGTATAATTCTCTTAAAATATTTTACCTACTTCTTAAGCAATAATAAAGCAGGTGTCCATAGCTGAAGCAGTGCTATCAAGCGTAAATTCTATTTACTTGATAAACGGCTAAGCATTTGGATTTATAGAATATGATTAATTTGTAGTAAATCTATAGATAAGCAGGTCCAGAATGCAGTAGTGTGTAGTTTACCCATTTTTTATTAATATCTTCTAAGCTATGAAAGTTCAACAAAGTAATTTTACTAGAAATGCTTTACTGTTTAGATTCCTATAGGATTGTACACAACAACTGATCATCAAGTACAAACAGTCTGTACCATTTTGCAACAAATGATATAACAGCGACACTTTTAATTAGTTCCCGTTCTCCTCAAAGCCAATCTCTTTTGTAGATCTTTAAATTCATTATCATAATAGCACTTTACAGTTGATGTTGCTTCTCATGTGATTTGTCATATCAGATGTGTGGTGTACAGTAACATCTATTGTGGTAGAACTTAAAAGCTATAGTGACCTATTTTACAGAATATTCTTTCATTCTATATTTGCTTTCTAAATGCAAAATTAAGTCTCATTCTAAATGTTTTTTTTTGTTTTTTTAAAGGGAGTCTGTCAATAATGTTTTGCCTATTAAACAATGCTGTATAGCTGACCTAAAAATAGATAAAATGTACTCTAGGTGTTGTTCATGGGCTTCAGATAGCTCAGAGGGCCAACTTTAAGTCAGCCACACAAGTGTCCGAGAGGTGTGGCCCAGCCACAGAGGTAGTGCTGCTTCCCTAGCCTCATCACTCCCTATAACCTTTCCTTTCATCATGAATGACATATCTGGCATCACTTTTGCCATGTCATATTGCTCGTTTTCATAAATAAAACATAAAGAAAATACAATATACTTTCCCACTATTAGTCCCTACCATGTCCGGTACCATTGTTCTAATCCTTTAAGCTTTGGTTTAGGGATGCAGTGATAATGTCTTAAGAGGTATGTGGCTCAATGACTTAAGAGGTATGTGGCTCACAATTGCTGAGACAAGTGATTGACTACAATGGTGTTATGTAGTATATAGGAACCTTACTGCTGCCGCATTGTAAATAAAGCAGCAGGGAAAACTAGAGCAGTGATGATGGAAGTGTCAGGGAATAAGCAGGTATGTTTAGGGTGTTTTTCTATCTTAGTTTTGACCTAATTGTCCTTATCTCTGGTCTTCTCACCTTTCCCTACTACCTTCTGTGCTGTGCTCTGAGTACTTGTCTCCTCTCCTCTCTCCAATATTACAATATTCTTCAGTTGCCCGGTTTTTCCTTCCTAATCCTTGTCGGGGAGGAAAATCAACAAAGTAGGAAGCTTTTGACTTCATATACTGGGGCGGATTGACCTGCCGGTCCATTCGGACATCGTCCGAAGGTCCAGCCGGGAACAAGGCCGGCTTTCTGCTGCCTCGCATGTAAAATAATAAAAAAAAAATGTTTTCATTAAATAGTGGGGCACGTGGAAAGGGCCCGCCACAGCCGCTAGGTCTGAGCCAGGCCCGGAGCTATTAGTTATACCGCTCCTAGACAACCACTGTAGCAGCGGCCCTTTAAGAGAACCGCAGTGGCTTTAGTATGCAAATGTGCAAAGCAAAAACCGTATATGGTTACATGTGCGTTTCCTATTGACGTCCATGTTAAAAAAAAAAAAAAAAAAAAAAAAAAAAAAAACGTATGCGGTTGCAGTACGATTTTTAAACCGTAGTCAAAACTGTGGTTGACCACCCCACCGTGGGCACCCCGCAATATCCTGTATGGAGCCCCGGCTCTCCCCCGGAGCGGCGCATCACGACCCCCGCCTAAAGTGAGAGTTGTCACACCCCCTCCATATTGTCTCTATGGGAAAGCCGAAGATAGCTGAACGGCTCTCACATAGAGATATATGTAGGGGGCGTGGTTGCCCCCGCTTTGGGCAGGAGTCGTGACGTGCCGCTCCAGGGGAGAGCCGGGGCTCCATACAGGACATCGTGGTGGGCCCCAGCACTCGGACCTCCGCAATGTTAAACTGCGGATAGGGGAGAAGTTTTTATCCATGCGATATCTCCTTCAAGTGACTGAATTTTGGAAAGAGGACATTAAGCACCTATAAAGGTTCTATGTGTATACTGTTTATGTCTTTGTAATATTTATTATATCAGTGTACCTTTTTCTTGTTTTAGAATCGCAATGAGATAAAAAATGGAGCCATTTTACGATTGACATCATCACCAGTAAGTACTGATTCACCAGTTAGTGGTAAACAACTAGCATTATTCAGTGAAATGTCCTATTGATTTGTAAGGTAACTGCATTTTTTGAACATCGTTGTAAAATTTACAAATGTGATCTTCAGTAAATGTTGTAAATACACGGCATCACTTTTTTTTTTTTTTACATTTTATCTAAGTTTCTGTAATGCAGTAGGACAATTGGTTTGTTCTACAGCACATTACTTTATAATATGTGTTTGAATAAATTGCACAACACAGAATGTAAATCACCAAACCTTGCTGGAAGATTTCAATTCAGGAACTTGCAAAATCCAGCTATAATTCAGAATTAGCATAAGTGTTGCAATGTATTTATAAAGTCATTGGGGGAGATTTACCAAAACCTGTCCAGAGGAAAAGTTGCTGAGTTGCCCATAGAAACCAATCAGATTGTTTCTTTAATTTTTCAGAGGGCTTGTTAAAAATGAAAGAAGCTATCGGATTGGTTGCTATGGCAACTCAGCAACTTTTCCTCTAGACAGGTTTTGTAGATTATAGCTGTATAGGTACTATGAAATCCTTAAACATGTTTTCTTTTGGAATGTTCTTTGGTTTAGTGCCTTGAAGGGGTCTTCCTATCTTACACATTTATGGTAAATTTATAGGAGTCTTCTGTGTCTGTGCCCCAATTGTTAATATTTTATGGCCCCAGTCCCCATAGACTTTGAAGAGGTATTTTTCTCTCACAATATAATGTGTATTCACAGGAGAGGGGCACTACATTTTGGGGTAGGTGTGGGACCTGCACCCTTCAGACGTTTATGGCATAATGGAATGGTTGAGTTTGGAATACACCTTTTATGGTGACAACTGTGCATGCCTGCACCTGTCTCACTTATTTAAGGCATATCTTATGGATATGGAGAATTAACTGTGGCAAAAATAGATTTATGAATTTAGGTTTTCTAAGACCATGGAAAGTATTATATGTCATTGTATTGTTCTAGTGCCAGTCCATATCACCTAATGTTATAAAGTGCATTTATATTGCATTTTTTGAACAAAAAACCTAAAGTAATGATTTTCTTTCCAGTGTCACTTTTAAAATACATCGCCCCACAAATCCAACATCAGTGCTAAAGGCTGTAATTAAAGAGAATCTGACAGCTGTACACACGCACTAAACCAAGTATACTGGGTTATAGTGCAGGTGGAGAGCTTTAAAATAAAGGGTATGTGCGCTCTGCTACTCACTAAACCATTGATATGGAAGCGCTGAAGATGCCAACGTCTCTGATGCCCCCTTATAAATGAATGGAGCATGTGCGGTCTGCATCCAGTTCTATGCTACAAGTTTACCTTTTTTTTTTTTTTTTTTTTAAATGAGTCTAAAACTTAACAAAGTTATATCTACAAACTCATTTTTGTGTATGTGCCTAGACTATCACTGCCCAGCAGCTCCATGACAGAGTCCAGTCTTCAAGTATGGATGTCAAGCTAGAAGGACTGAAAGATTTGGCCAGAAGTTCACGAGATATTACTTTTGCTCAGGAGTTCATAAACCTGGATGGTATTTATCTTCTCACTCAAATGGTGGAAAGTAGTAATGAGTAAGTGTCCCTGTTTTCCCTACACTCTGAAATGCTGCTATTATTGTCATGCAGGCCATATTTTATAGACCCAGTCATTAAAATAAACATCCGACTTGCACAGTCTGCACTGTGCCTATTTATAGGAGCCTATTTCATAATAGCCTACATCAAGTCAGAATCTGTACCCAGTAGAGAATCTTTTTGTGTTCTCTTGTTCCATTTAGACTTTGTTTTTGCTTAAAGGGGTACTCCGGTGGTCAATTTACATGTGTTATATGTTTTGGCAGCATGTGTGTGTTTTTCTTACCTGTTTGTTGGGCAGGAAGGTCTGTAGTTCCGAGGGTTTTCTTTTACTGTTGTCCATAGTTCTGAGTCTGTTGTGGACAAGATGTCACAGCTTTTTTATTTTTATTTTCTCTGTCTGCATGAGAGGAATAAGCCACGCCCCTCATCTCATCCAGCTGAGTACACAGCCCCTCCCCTCCCCCCTGCTCTGTATTCTAAGGACGCAGGTCTGCACAGTAGAAGGACCTCACAGAGAAGATAAGTGTTATCTGAAGGGGAGGATGAGAAGGTGCACGGGCTGGGGATGTATGGACTGCAGGGGAATAAATCTCATACTGGGAATGCCGAGGAAAACTTGCCCAGTTGCCCATAGCACCCAATCAAATTTCATTTTTATGAAGGCCTGTGAAAAATGAAAGAAGCAATCTGATTGGTTGCTATGGGCAACTGGGCAAGTTTTCCTCTGCACAGGTTTTGATAAATCTCCCCTTATATGTGAAGGGGGAGGGGGGGAAGACTCCTGAATAACACATGCTGGGAGTTGTAGTCCCTCAGGGATGTGGAATTCATATCGCCCGACGCCCGGGACTAGCAGTTTTGGGCGCCGGGCAGGTGAATTTGTCCTGCCCTTAGCCCGGCTTCGGGCAAGCAGGGCCGGACCTGACAAGTGCGGCGACGATCTGCAGTCTGTATGGAGCGGGCTCCCGACTCCTGCCTGCTCCATACTCTGCAGCCTGTGTCCTCCGAAGCAGAGCAGGGGAGATGAGACATGCGGGGGGAGATGAGGGGGCGTGGCTTCTTTCTCCCCGTGTAGACCTGTGTCCTCTGCCTTCGCTCCCCGCACGTCTGCACGGGGAGATGCTTGCGGCACTCACAGGAGAGTATGGAGCGGGCTCGGGATTCCTGCCCGCTCCATACTCTGCAGCCCCCGGCTGTTCTCAGTAGCCGGGGGCCGCCGCTAATAGCCAGCATGCGGCGATCGCCGCGGCTGGCTATGAACCCTTTAGATCGCCGCTGTCAAAGCTGACAGCGGCGTCTAAATGGACATGTGAATGCTCCCTGGTGGGCTAGTGGGGTGGATCACCCCCCCCCCCCCCGTAGCGCGATCGCAGGGGCGAGATCCACTATGGAGGTAGGCGGAGGGCTTACCTCTGTTCCCTGCTGTCCCGCTCTGTCATTGATAGATCCTGGCTGGACCAGGCTCTATCAATGGATCACAGAGCACACAGATTAATGGAGTTCAATAGAACTCTATTCATCTGTATGAGGAATCTAATGATTCCTCCTATAAGTCTAATAAAGTGTTAAAAAAAAAAAGTTTTAATAAGTTTGAAAGACACATTAACCCAGTGGTCTTCAAACTGTCCCCATCCAGATGTTACAAAACTGCAATTCCCAGCATGCAAGGACAACCGTTGGCTGTCCAGGCATGCTGGGAGTTGTAGTTTTGCAACATCTGGATGGGGACAGTTTGAAGACCGCTGCATTAACCCCTTCCATGTTAAAAGTTCAAATCACCCCCTTTTCCTATATAAAAACATGTAAACATATTTGGTATCGCTTCGTGCGTAATTGTACAACCTATTAAAATATAACATTATTTCCTCTTCATCCCCCTACGGCAGCACAGAAGGGATATTCTGGTCTCAAATTCCCTACTAGGACCGCCCACCTAGAATTAACATAATTAATTAAGAAGCAGACCCCCAGCCCTATATAGTGCTCCCTCACACACTCCACACTGTGTTTTTTTTGGTCCTCCGTCTGCAAAAATTAGGACTAACTTTTTTTATGCCCATCTTTTTTCATCAGTCCTGCTTGGCTTGGCTGCAACTTATTTGTGAGTATTAGCCAGTGCGGGGTCCTGGCATCTTTTCCCTGTCATCTCTTGTGGATGACAGGGATATACCGGCGTGGTCCCGGTGTCCTGGGCTATGATGGGGGGCTTTATGCAGTGCGGAGTCCTGTTACCCCCCCCGGAGCTTAGTTCTATATGTCGGCATTTAGCTGGTGTGTATCCCGGCGGCCGACAGATGTGTAAACTCCGGCCCCAGTGATGTGCCTGCCTGTCTGCCGGTGGGTATCCCGGCTGTGTGCGGTGGAGAAGGGCCTGCAGTCCCGGTAAGTGTATGTTTTTTCTTACCTTCTCCGGCGGCTGCTTCTTCTCCTGTGCGCTCGCTTGCTTCGGCAGCTGTCTGCGCTGCTGTCCGGGGCCGTGATGTGGTGCGCGAAGCGCGCGTCTCCAGGGGTTTTTTCTCCTGCATCTGGGCGCGTGCTTCTGACGTCACGCAGCCCAGTCACTGCAGGGGGTCGGCGGGGTTTTGCTATTTAAACCTGGGGCCCGGTCTGTTCAGCCGCTTCTTGTGCTGGGCAGCCGGGCTCTTGGTGATTAAGGTAAAACCCTGGGGTTTTTCGCTCCTGTGTGTATATATATATGTGCTGGGCATCATCCTGAGACAGCTGTTTCTTCCTGTCTTTTCAGATGGCGTCTGAAACTGGCAGGAAGAAAAAGGGGAAAGCTAAGCACAGATGTTGTGTGGCTTGTGGCGAACTGCTTCCAGATGATCTGCCCTTTGATGAGTGCGACATGTGTTATAAGAGATCCAACTATGATACCCTAGCTGTGAATAAAGTTACTAGATGCATTAGCTGCCTGGAATACCTTCCGGTGGGATATCCATCTAATTTATGTGACTCCTGTGCTCCACCTGAGAAGCCGGAATTTGAGGATGAAGCAAGGGAGTTTTTTGGTTGGATGCGGAAACGCTTGTCTAAACCAACTATTATGGATAAGAAGCGTCATAATAAAAAGGAATCTTCCTCTTCATCTTCAGAATCCTCCTCTGAACCAGTTAAAAAGAAGCTTAAAAGGTTGCTTTCTTCCTCATCGGATAGCGACGCAGGTCCATCTAATAAGGGGAAAAAGAAGCAGCATAAAAAAGATGCATCTTCCTCTGATTCATCTTCTGCTTCTTCTTCATCTGATTCATCCTCTTCTGAGTCGGATCATGTCTCTGAAGACTATTACTTATTCAAACCTGAAAAAACTGATAAATTAATAAAGAAGGTAAAGAAGAGTATTGAGACAGGTAAACAAAAGCGCTCTGTTCAAGATAAGGAGAGTTTGTTCTACTTTCCTAAACGTAAATCCACGGTGTTACCGGGTCATCAGGTCCTAGTGAACGTGATGGAAAAAGAGTGGAAAAAACCAGATAAAAGGATAGACCTAGGATCCAGGTTTAAAAAAGTATATAAACTGGACCCTGCAGTTTCAGAAGACTGGGATCAACCGGGGAAAGTTGATCAGGCAGTGGCCAGAGTATCCAAAAATGCCTTTTTTCCTGCAGATGACTCCATATTATTAAAAGATGTCATGGACAAGAAGGCAGAGACTTTGTTGAAGAGAGTCCATGGCAACATGGCCGCCCTGAACATAGCGGCTCTCTCAACCGTACCTATATCCAGGGCAGTGAGATTGTGGTTGAGCCATTTGTCACGTAACATCAATGAGAAACGTTCCAAACATCATTTAAAGGAACAGTTATCCGCTTTAAAGTCGGCAGCTGAGTACCTATGTGATTTTTCTTTAGATGTGCTCAGAATTGCATCTAAATCCATGGCAGTGGCCAACTCTGTCAGAAGATCAGTATGGCTCAGACCATGGTCAGGGGATAATTCTACGAAATCACATTTCTGTGCGTTTCCTTTCGAACCTGGTCGTCTTATCGGAAGACAACTGGATAAGGTACTGAAGGAGAATAAAAAAGATAAAGTGTTGGTTTTGCCCCACTCTTTTCGCAAGCCTTTTAAACCGCGGATTCAAAAAGGGAAAAGTAATTTTCGTAAGTGACAAGGACAAGAAAAATCAGATAGAAGCTTCCGTCCGAGGTTCCAGCCTAAAGGGAACAAGAAACCTCCTGGTGCAGCCGGTCAAAAGCCCGACTTCTGACGCCAGAAGATCGAGTCCAGTGGGAGCAAGACTTATGGACTTTGTCGGAGAATGGCAAAGAGTCACCACGGACAGTTGGGTTCTGAATATAATCCGCTCAGGCTATGCCCTAGAGTTCATCCGTCGCCCAAACGACCGATTTTTGTTAAATCAGGACAAGGATCAAAGAGTCCTTGGCTTACTGGCAGAATTTCTAAAGAAAGAAGCACTAGAACGGGTACCAGAAGACGAGGAATTCCAGGGAGTGTATTCCCGTGTTTTCCCGGTACCCAAACCCAATCAAAAATGGCGACTGATTGTCGATTTAAGATTCCTAAACAGGCATCTAGGAAAAACAAAATTCAGAATGGAGTCTATCAGGTCGGTGTACAGTCTTGTGCAGAGGGGAGAATTCCTAGCCTCTCTCGACTTAAAAGACGCTTACCTACACATTCCCATCAGGCCTCAAGACAGAAGATATCTAAGAGTGGCAGTAAAATCAGGAAACCACGTTTCACACTTCCAGTTCCGTGCCCTTCCCTTCGGGCTATCGCCCGCACCAAGAATATTTACAAAGGTCGTCATTGTGTTAGTAGCAGCCCTGAGGCTTCAGGGCATAAGGTTAGTACCATATTTAGATGACTGGCTGGTCATAGCCAGCACCCCGGAAACATTGACAAGTCATATCCAGAAATGTATCGAGTTACTTCAGAAAGTGGGATTCATCATAAACATCCAAAAGTCGGAGTTAACACCAGTGAACCGTATTCAATTTCTAGGCCTAATTATAGACCTATTGCAGATGAAGATTTTTCTTCCAGAACAGAAGGTATTACAGATAAGGAATACCATCCGCAGGCTGTATGTCACGTCTTCACTGACGATCAGGAAAGCAATGAGTGTCCTGGGACTTCTGACGGCTACAATAGAGGCAGTACCGTGGGCGAAAGCTCACTTCAGGGAACTACAGGCAGAGATCCTTATAGCCTACTCACGTCGGAAGTCACTGGATGCCAAGATGGATATTTCGCTCCAAGTACGAACAAACCTGCTATGGTGGACAGCTACAAAGAATCTCATTGTGGGGAAGAATTTTTTGATAGGACCTCAGAAAATCATTACCACAGATGCCTCTGCCACAGGGTGGGGTGCCCATTCAGAGGAAGCATGGGTCCAAGGTCTGTGGTCAGCCAGGGTGGCGGAGAGATCCTCCAACTTCAGGGAGCTAAAAGCTATTCAACTAGCCCTCCTGCACTTTGGACCCTCTGTGCATGGAAGATCGGTGCTATTGCAGACCGACAATGCCACCGCGGCATACTACATAAACAAACAGGGTGGTACCCGTTGTCGAGTTCTACAACTCCTGTGCGCAGAAATTATGAAGTGGGCAGAAACCAGGTTAATGGAGATCCGGGCGGTCCATATCAAAGGAGATCTCAATCTATATGCGGATCTCCTAAGCCGAGAGACTCTTCTGCCTACAGAATGGTCTCTGAATCAGGTCTATTTCAACATACTAACGGACAAATGGGGGACTCCAGAGCTGGACCTCATGGCAACTCGAGAGAACCGCAAATTGCCAGCATTCGGGTCTCTCAGACGTCACGACCATCCGGACATTCTGGATGCGTTTTCTTTTCCATGGCGGAACAAATTTCTATATCTGTACCCACCTCTTCCTGTACTACCCAGGGTATTGAGCAAAATTCTTCAGGACAAGCCGTCTGTCATACTAATAACACCTTTCTGGCCACGCAGAACCTGGTTTCCACTCCTATTGCAACTGTCAGGAGGCAGTTTCTGGAAATTACCGATGGTTCCGGATCTGCTCCTCCAGAGGGGATTCCGTCATCCTCAGCCGGGTCGATTGCAGCTGACAGCGTGGTTCCTGAAGGGGACAGACTAAGACAACTGGGTCTGTCTGACGGAGTGGTAAGAACCTTGCTGGCATCAAGAAAATCTTCCACGAACTTTATTTATTCTAGACTATGGAAAAAATTTCAGTCTTGGTTAACTCAATCTGAATTACATCTGTCTCTAGCATCTGTATTACAGTTGTTACAGGCAGGGCATGAAAAAGGACTTAAGGCAAATACTCTGAAGGTTCATCTAACTGCAATTAATGCCATGACAAACGGCCAATTTAATAACCAACCTCTAATCGGCAGGTTCTTCAAAGCCCTCAATAAATTAAATCCAGCTATCCGGCCTCCAGTGGCATCATGGGATCTTTCCTTAGTCCTTAATGCTTTAACAAAAACACCTTTTGAACCCATAGATCTTATAGACTTAAAATGGTTATCCATGAAGTTGCTTTTTCTTATTGCGGTAACGTCCGCTAAAAGAATTGGAGAAATACAGGCCTTGTCGTCTAAGGAACCGTACCTAAGGATTCTACCAGATGGCGTTCGCCTGAGAACCATGCCAACTTTTGTACCCAAAGTACCCACGGCAGAGAATATCAACAGGGAAACTTTTCTTCCAGAGTTTTTCCCCGAACCAGCATCAGAGGAACAGGAAAGGTTCAATAAATTGGATGTGAAGAGATCTCTGCAGTGCTATCTACATAGAGTTGAAGCATTTAGGAAAGAGGAAAATCTTTTTGTTCTTGTATCCGGCAGCAAAAAAGGCAGCAAAGCATCTAAAGACACTTTGGCTAGGTGGATTCGCACTACAATTGTTGAAGCTTACACCAGAGATGGAAAGGAGCCACCGCATCCCCTCAAGGCACATTCTACACGTTCCACTTCAGCATCCTGGGCAGAGAGGGAGCAAGTATCCTTGGTGGAAATCTGCAATGCTGCCTCGTGGTCATCATCGTCTACTTTTGCCAGGCATTACCGGCTGGACGTACAAACCAAGAGTCCAGCCTTTAGCACTGGGGTGTTGTCGGCAGTATCTAAATCTTAATCCCCCCCTTTCTTGTCTATGTTATATCCCTTCTGTGCTGCCGTAGGGGGATGAAGAGGAAAGTGGGTATTTATACTTACCGTAATTCTACTTTCCTCGAGTCCCCCGAAGGCAGCACACATACCCACCCAATAAAAGTGTGATTTGCATCAGTCGGTCTATTTTATTACACAGTGTGGAGTGTGTGAGGGAGCACTATATAGGGCTGGGGGTCTGCTTCTTAATTAATTATGTTAATTCTAGGTGGGCGGTCCTAGTAGGGAATTTGAGACCAGAATATCCCTTCTGTGCTGCCTTCGGGGGACTCGAGGAAAGTAGAATTACGGTAAGTATAAATACCCACTGTATCCCGTACGGTAAATGTAAAAAAATACCAAATCACAGATTTGCAATTTTTATAATATCCCAGAAAAAAAAGTTAAAAGTGATTAAAAAGTCAGATCAATACCAAAATGGTACCGATACAAAAAACAGATTATGGCGCAAAAAATGAGCCCTCATACAGCCTGGTATAAAACATGACGTAAACGATACAAATCTGGTATTGCTGTAATCAGGCGCCTAAAGTATAAAACTAACATGTTACCTCAACCACAAGGTAAATGGCGCAGAAGAGAAAACCACCACATCTGCAAAATGATCCTTTACTATTTCAATTTCACTTCCCTTAATATATATATATATATATATATATATATATATATATATATATATTTTTTTTTTTTTTTTGGTTCATAGAATAGGTTATTGAAAAATGAAAAGGTATCCTTATAGTAGGTAGTTATGGCTATTATAGGGCGAGGAGGAAAAAATTAGAGCGTAAAAGCGAAAATTGGCTGGACAAGTGGATCGTCATGAGGGACAAGTAGATTTTGCTCCATTTTAGTCCCGTGGACAAGTAGTTTTTTTATAAAATTTCCACACCCCTGGTCCCTGTTGTGTGTGTGTGTGTGTGTATGTATGCTAGTGTTTACAAACCAGTGTGCCTCCAGCTGTTGCAAAACTACAACTCCCAGCACGCCCTGACAGACTTTGGGCATGCTGGGAGTTGTAGATTTGCAACAGCTGGAGGTACACTGGTTGGGAAACACTGTTCTAGCCTATTCAGCATACACATCATGTTACACCAGTGTTTCCCAACCAGTGTGCCTCCAGCTGTTGCAAAACTACAACTCCTAGCATGCCCAAAGGCTGTCAGGGCATGCTGGGAGTTGTAGTTTTGCAACAACTGGAGGCACCCTGGTTGGGAAACACTGGTGTATGCCCTATAGAGGTGTGGTGAACTACAACCCCCAGGAGACTACAGAGGCAGCATGCTGGTGTTATACCACAGACTGAGGACTCCTGAATGACACATGCTGGGAGTTGTAGTCCCTTTTCCTATGACAGTGTATCCCAACCAAGGCTGATTATATTAGTGTGCTGTGTATAAGGGGGCTGACCCGGGAAAATAGTAGGGTGGGTAAAGGGCGGAACAAACAAACAAAAAAAAAAAAGGAGCCGCCCCAAAACAGCAAGGCATGTGGCATGCTGGGATTTGTAGTTTTCAGCACAGCAAGAAAAAGGAAATAGAAGCAAAGATAAGAAAACAAAGTGGGGGATAAAAAGACAACAAAGAACGGAAAAAGAGTAGACTAAACAACAAGAATAGAAATGAAACAAAACAAATAGGGTAAGTCAAAAACGGAAAAACACGTTGACCACCCCTTTATTAAAGAGTACCCCTTTAATGAAAAGTTCCATGAACCATCAGGTTGATCCTGGTCTTTAAGCCCGTATTTATCGGCGTATAACACGCACTTTTTAGGCAAAAATTTTTAGCCTAAAGTCTACCTGCGTGTTATACGCCGATAAGCCGCTGCAGTTCAATGATTTAAAGCGGGCACTTTAAATCAATGAACTGCAGCGGCTTTGCAGGTGCAGAGACCGCCAGCGCTGCCGGCTTCTCTGCCCCTGCCTGCCCTGGGGTCTAGAGCCCTGCTGTCGGCCCATCTCTCCCCCTGGCTATCGGCGCCGCTGCCCGTTCTCTCCCCCTGACTATCGGTGCCGGAGCCCCATTGCCGGCACTGATAGCCAGGGGGAGAGAAGCGGCGCCGGCAATGGGGCAGCGGCGCCGACAGACAGGGGGAGAGAAGGGGCAGCGGCACCCATTGCCGGCGCCGCTGCCCCGTTGCCTCCCCCCATCCCCGGTTGCATAATTACCTGTTGCCGGGGTCGGGTCCGCGCTGCTTCAGGCCTCCGGTGTGCGTCCCCTGCGTCGTTGCTATGCGCTGCACGGCGCGGCGCATGACGTCGTTGCGCCGCGCCGTGCAGTGCATAGCAACGACGCAGGGGACGCACACCGGAGGCCTGAAGCATAGCGGACCCGACCCTGGCAACAGGTAATTATGCAACCGGGGATGGGGGGAGGCAACGGGGCAGCGGCGCCAACAATGGGTGCTGCTGCCCCTTCTCTCCCCCTGGCTGTCGGCGCCGCTTCTCTCCCCCTGGCTATCGGCGCCGGCTATGGGGCGCCGGCACCGATAGACAGGGGGAGAGAACGGGCAGCGGCGCAGATAGCCAGAGGGAGAGAAGCAGCAGGGCTCTGGACCCCAGGAAAGGCAGGGGGAGAGATGCGGCCAGCGACGGCCTCTCTCCCCCTTCCTTTCCTGGGGGTGTATCGGGTTATACACGCGCGCACACACACGCATCCTCATTTTACCATGGATATTTGGGTAAAAAAAATTTTTACCCAAATATCCTTGGTAAAATGAGGGTGCGTGTTATAGGCCGGTGCGTGGTATACCCCGATAAATACGTTATATTTATGCAAGAGCTAAAACTTTATTTAATCCTATCTTTTACACCTTCTCACTTTTGCACCTCTTTAGATGCCACCATTTCTCCATGTTGGTTTTGTTCACTATACTATTAGTTTGAAGAATAAATTCCCTTTCTAATATTTTATTGCTTCTTGTGTTGACATTAATTGTCACTAAAATCCTTTCAAACTTTTTAAAGCTCCCTTTGAAATGAAATAATTTGCATGATCCTAGCTAATGTCAGACCAGCAGTTGAGACAGGATTAAAAACCTGCTGTAAGGATTTGTAGTAATAGGCCACAAAGATCAGGAAGCACAAGAGGATATAAAGCTGATTACCTGCTAGAAAGACAAGCACAATGTTTGCAGTGCAGCTTATTGTACAACAAAACCATATTGCATTAAAAAGATTAAAGAAACGGCCTTCTAGTGTGGGAGCAAGGAGAGAGTTGTGTCTGACATTATCCTCTTTCCACTTCTGCAAAATTATACCTTTGAGAGAATGTAATTAAAAGAAATGTGAACCACAGCCAAATCCCATTTACTGCAAGGGCATAAAGGGAATACACAAGTCTGTGCCTTCAATTACTCTTTGCTTCTTTGGCCTGTAAGTTATGGGACTATGGGGCATTGTTAAGAATTAATGTTTTGTAGAAGGAAGCATACTACTTGTTTAGAACAATCCTGAAAAACTCTTTTTCTAACAGGCATGGGTTCATTCAGCCAATGCTGCTTTCTTAATTTTTGTTTAATGTTTCTCTCTCTAGAGTAAAACCACTGTTAAATTGAATGTTCTACGGGAATAAGCGTTTAGTATGTGCTTTCAATTCAATCATTTCTAAATTGAAACTGAAGATTGAAAATTGAAGATTTTATACAGAAAGTGAACATGTGATAATGTTTTCTGAAAATATCAAAGCAATAGATCTTTTCAGCTGTTCAGCCTATTGCCAAAAGTGCAATTGATCCAGATGAACTGGAATTCAGTTTAAAAATTATTAGTATAAATAGAAATTGAAGGTACACTCTGCCATGTGACACTTGCAAACATCTCCAATGCAATTCTTCTTGCCAGTTTCCAGGCATTTTACTTTGATGGCTTATCTTAGGATAGGACACAGTTGAAGCCACCACTCCACAATAAAAAGTGCCAACTGCTTTAGGCCTCGTTTATTGTGTGTGTTTATGCTGGAGATGTGGCTCTGCTCATTGGCACCGACATTGGCGCCATGCCGATCAAACATGGATTGCCCTTTCTAAGGATAGGCTATCAATGTAAAATGCCCAGAAAACCCCTTTTAAATATGAACCAAAGGAATGACAGAGCACATTCCTAAACCCTACATTTTTCTATTTATATTGTTAGGTAAAGGTACTTACTCACAGCTGACAGCATGCTTAAAACATGGTTCAAATACACTGCTCAAAAATAAATAAAAGGAACACTAAGATAACACATCCTAGATCTGAATGAATGAACTAATCGTATGAAATACTTTCGTCTTACATAGTTGAATGTGCCGACAACAAAATCACACAAAAATGATCAATGGAAAACAAATTAATGAACCCATGGAGGTCTGGATATGGAGTCACACTCAAAATCAAAGTGAAAGCCACACTACAGGCTGATCCAATTTTGATGTAAAGTCAGTAAAACAAGTCAAAATGAGGCTCAATAGTGTGTGTGTGTGTGTGTGTGTGTGTGTGTGTGTGTGGCCTCCACGTGCCCATATGACCTCCCTACCACGCCTGGGCATGCTCCTGAGGGATGTCCTCGCAGACCTGGACTAAAGCATTCACCAACTCCTGGACAGTCTGTGGTGTAATATGGCTTTGGTGGATGGAGCAAGACATGATGTTCCAGATGTGCTCAATCGGACTCAGGTCTGGGGAACGGGTGGGACAGTCCATAGCATCAATGCCTTCCTCTTGCAGGAACTGCTGACACACTCCAGCCACATGAGGTCTAGCATTGTCTTGCATTAGGAGGAACTCAGGGCCAACCACACCAGCATATGGTCTCACTAGGGGTCTGAGGATCTCATCTTGGCAGTCAGGCTACCTCTGACAAGCACATGGAGGGCTGTGCGGCCCCCAAATAAATGCCACCCCACACCATTACTGACCCACCACCAAACTGGCCATGCTGGAGGATGTTGCAGGCAGCAGAACGTTCTCCACGGTGTCTCCAGACTCTGTTACGTTTGGACATG
The DNA here is from genome assembly GCF_029499605.1 of Hyla sarda. Lineage (NCBI taxonomy): Eukaryota > Metazoa > Chordata > Amphibia > Anura > Hylidae > Hyla > Hyla sarda. Next base: position 147,632,721 of record NC_079193.1, read on the forward strand.
TGCTCAGTGTGAAACTGCTTTCATCTGTGAAGAGCAGAGGGCGCCAGTGGCAAATTTGCCAATCTTGGTGTTCTCTGGCAAATGCCAAACGTCCTGAACGGTGTTGGGCTGTAAGCACAACCCCCACCTGTGGACGTCGGGCCCTCATACCACCCTCATGGAGTCTGTTTCTGACCGTTTGAGTGGACACGTGCACATTTGTGGCCTGCTGGAGGTCATTTTGCAGGGCTCTGGAAGTGCTCCTCCTGCTCCTCCTTGCACAAAGGCGGAGGTAGTGGTCCTGCTGCTGGGTTGTTGCCCTCCTACGGCCTCCTCCACGTCCTTGTAGCGCCTCCATGCTCTGGACACTACGCTGATAGACACAGCAAACCTTCTTGCCACTGCTCGCAATGATGTGCCATCCTGGATGAGCTGCACTACCTGAGGCACTTGTGTGGGTTGTAGACTCTGTCTCATACTGCCACTAGAGTGAAAGCATCGCCAGCATTCAAAAATGATAAAAACATCAGCCAGAAGCATATGAACTAAGAAGTGGTTTGTGGTCACCACCTGCAGAACCACTCCTCTTGCTAATTGCCTATAATTCCCACCGGTTGTCTGTTCCATTTGCCCAACAATCTGTGAAATTGATTGTCAATCAGTGCTGCTTCCTGAGTGGACAGTGTGATTTCACAGAAGTGTGATTGATCTAGAGTTATATTGTGTTGTTTAAGTGTTCCCTTTATTTATTTTTGAGCAGTGTATGTCCAGTAATACATCTTACTTGTCATCTGGCTTGGTTGTGTCAGATCAAAAAAAAGGTTCCATGCAGCTTTTTTCAATGCTGTTCAGCTATGCCAGAAAATCCATAGGTCTGGCACCATGTCTTTCTTGAGTTTATGGGGAAACAATTGGAATGCAAGTTGTAACACATCCAGCTTACTGCATGTGGTTCTCCCATCTGTAGTGGCTTCATTTCACCAGACATTTGTGAACCTGATTTAAGCACATGAGTTAAACTGTTTACTTTTTAGCATCTTCATGTAGAACTATGTACACTGGTGAGGATTACTAAATGTTTTCTCCTCACAAATGGTAAACCCAAGGATTTTTAAATATGTAATAAAGAAAGGGAATAGACTGAGCAGTTGTCCAAAGCATAAATCTGAACTTCAGTCTTAATGTCCTGCAATGGCTGGTACTAAGCTCTGGAAGTTATGCCCATGTTTGATTACCATAGTGGTAGAGGCCTATTTCTGCTATAGACTATATACAGTACTATATATTGTGTACAAAGGTAGAACAATATAAAGAGTATACAGTTCCCATGTACCTGAGAATCTCGGCTATTCTAGTGTACTCAGTCTACATGTTGCCAGCTCGAGCAGAGATGACCAGTAAACACAGCTTTCCTTGGTGCATTACTTAAGCCAGCACATTTGCTGTACTTGGCAGAATCTGAATTTCATTGTCTGTAATTTCCCTGAATACTAGCTTTTAACAGTTAAAGAAAGATTTATGAATTTGCTTTTATCTCCATTATATCAGTCATGTTTTTGACCTGGATACTAGCACATGTGTCTGAAATAAATGTTCATTGCTATAATTGCAGCTAAATGGTGGAACATATAATGTTGTTTTTACCTTTTAGAATTTGTGTGACTTTCTTGATCCTCTTGTAACTATAAGAGATTAACAGACATGTTCTGAAGATTACTTTTGGCTTGGATTGGACTTTTGGTTTTCTTGATATGAACAAAAATGCACTTACACTGTAGTTGGGCCCCATGTTGTAACCCCATTCTGTAGTTAGGCCACCTTTTTTTTTCTGCCCCCACTGTGTATTTAGGCCTCCTCTAGCCCCTACTCAGTAGCTAGGCTTGCTTATTGTGCCCCCTTTCAGTAGATAGGCCTCCTCTTTTGCCCCATTCTTTAGTTAGACTCTTCTTTGTATCCCCACTCTGTAGTTTTTCTGCCCTCTTTGTGCCTCCCATGCTGTAGTCGGGTCCTTCCAACATAAAAAATAAAAATCACAGGGATCATTACATGATTCTCCAAAGGGGGAGTCCAATGTTGTACTGCAGCCTATTGTCATATAGAAAAATATAAAAATTAAATACACTCACAGGTGGAAATTTCTGACAATCAAAATATGTTTGTTTTGAAGTGACAATGAACTTTCGCTCATTTTATTCCATATTTTTACTTTTTGCAGGAAATATCAAAAATTGCAGAAGATTATGAAGCCCTGGTAAGAATTCTCCTGCATCCCCATATACTTTTCATGTCAACTACTGTTTAATCACCCTTCTAATGCTGCATCCTGACTGTTATAATATTTTCTGTGTAGGAAGCCTCATATGAAAGAGTTAGTGTCATTTGCAAAAACTTTTCACATATCCTCCAGAAAGTTTAGATCGCATCAGGTCTTTGTACTGAGACCCACTGCGATCATGAGTAATAGCTGGCTGACGTGTGTGACAACATGCTCTTCTCACTCAGTCGTTCAAATCTGACTCTTTCACTGCATCAATCTATTGGGTAAAAGAGGCAGATCGGGAGGCGGCCATGCCACGCACTTCAGCAGGATATTGCTCTCAATCACATTTCCTGTGTAGTGGCCACTGCATTGCAATTGTTTGTCTAAGTGATGCTTACCTTGGGGATAACAGCTGATGCAAGGAATGAGAAGACAGACTTCTGTTGATCAGCTGTTTAAAGAGATTTTCCTCACAAAGGGTTTTTGTCTTGAGACCGTATCAAGAACGGAGCTAAATTCCATCATAACACAGCAGGAAAACGTTTCCCTCTAGGGATAAGTATCTGATTGTGGGGGGTCAGACCAATCGGGAGCACGGCTCACAGTCAGAGCAGTGTGTGTGTGTGTGTGTGTGTGTGTGTGTGTGTGTTACAGCAATAGCGCGAAGATATGTGTAATATAACACTTTTTACATTTCAATACTGCTGTTTCTTAGCTTACCATTTGGCCATATAGTGTGTACTGTCCGACCACGATTAGTTGACCTAATTTGGGATGGGCATTACACTAAAGATATGGCTCTCTTGAGCTAGCACTAAGCTTACAGTTTTGGGCATGTAAGATCTAGCTATTCCCTACTTAAAAACACCTAGTGGTATGGGTGGAGTGCTCGAACCAAGATGGAGGCAGCCACTCCCTCTAAAAATGTAACCTAAAAAGGAAAAATTGGTCAGCACATCTTACACAACAATTTTTTTTTTTGCCTGTGCTTGTAGTTCAGCCGCAGCAGCATGCACCTGAAAGGTAATAGTGAATATGTAATAGCAGATTGTTGTAAAAAGTTTATTAAAAAGTAATAATTTTAAGTCTTAAATGTCACTTTTCACATTCTGATGTTATGGCCTTGTGCTAAAATAAATAAAGTTTTCACTCATCATTCAGCACTCAGTACGCCATAATGACAAAGTGAAAACAAAATGTTAGAAATCTTTGCATGTTAGGAAAAAGTAAAATATCAAGTATTTATACCTATTTCTCTGATTGATAACAGCCCGGGGTCATCTTGGGTATGATGGCACAAAGTTTTCACACCTGGCTTTAGGAATTCTCTGCATTATGGGGTATTGAGTGGTGAATGAGGGGGTTTGAGTCTTTATAGTTTAGCACAATGCTGCAAAATAATAATATTTAAAAATTTAGTTTTAAAACTTTTCAAGGCAAGAATTATTATTATTATTATTATTTTTTTTATAAAAATTGATATATAGATTTTTTGGGCTGTTTCTTATCAGTCCTTTAACTCAGTTAGTCATAACCTTGGCATAGCTGATCTCATTCTCTTAGGGGAAGCCATATAAATATCTTGAATACACAGTAATAAATGACATCTGCAGTTGCAGCAACATTGTACATAGACATAATGCAATATAGCTTGAATGTTTTATGTTTTAGTGAGTCCTTTTCTAAACCATAAAGTGCATCATAATGGAAAGTTATTTTTTATTTTTTTTTGCAGAACATTCTGTGTGGAGAATAGTAATACATTATGTTAATAATGTTTTGGTTGGTATTGATGAAGCCAAGCTATAGAGTAGATATTCCACTCAGTCTCTAGTAAATAGAAGACAATGTTAAAGTGGTTATCCCAAGATTAAGTTTTATCAAGATAGGGGATAAGTTCCAGATCGCTAGGGGTCTGACTGCTGGGACCCCTCCAGATCCAGATAATGAAGGTTGGTTGTACCCCTAAGTGCTCAGCTGCCACTATATTCATTGTCTATGGGACATGTGGACATTTCCAAGCACTAAACTCTGGGGGAGATTTATCAAAACCTGTCCAGAAGAAAAGTTGCTGAGTTGCCCATAGTAACCAATCAGATCGCTTCTTTCATTTTTCAGAGGCCCTTTCAAAATTGAAAGAAGGAATCTGGTTGCTATGGGCAACCCAGCAACTTTTCTTCTGCACAGGATTTGATAATTCTCCCCCTCTGTGTTTGAAATTCGAAAAGGCTTGTGTGGATAGAGTGGTGACACAGCATGTGCCCTGCCACTCCGTTCACTTTGGGGATGAGTGGCCTGTGTTCTTGTGATCAGCTAACTATTTGTGAACTTGAAAATTATCGGCGAACGAACAGAGTGCTGGTCGCACATGCGTGGTGCCCTACATTATTTCTGGAATCACATTTCAGATGTGATTATGCCTTTTGTGATTATGACCTACTTATTGTACAGAGCCATAATAAAGCACCCATAGACTTGTATGGAATTCTACTGTGCCTCCAACTTTATAAGGATATTTATTTCCTGTCCGACCCTGTGGATTCAGTATAATAACATGTTCCATTACACATTGTATTACGGAGCTATTTTTCTGGGAGAGAGTATTCTATAAGATGAAACTGTGTGTAGAACCAGATGGCTGTACACTTAGGGGGACATTTATCATTAGCTTTACACAGGAGTCAAGTCCTGAGAAAAAAAAGTGTGGGAACTCACCCAAGATTTCCACTCAAAGACTGGTCCTGCAGGACTCCTGCTTATGGGAATGGTGATCGTGATGTGGAAAAAGTGCAGGCACTCTAAATGTCCTAAATGTCCCTGCAAATTTTGTGCAATTGCATTTTTTGTGCAATTTGTTTGCTCAATTTTCAAAGTTGTCTACTGTTTGGATCACCATACACCACTTTTTGCAGAGGAGCTGTATTTATTATTTGCGAAAATTAAATTTAGAAGTGTTTTTTATTTATTTTTTTGCTTGAGCAAAGCCTACTTTTTTGCGCAAACCTACACCATCTAATAGGACACGCACAAAAATGTCAGAGGACAGAGTACAAAGCTTAACCCCTTAATGACGAAGGACATATATGTACGTCCTCCGCTGGCTCCCGCGATATGGCGCGGAGTCACGCGATGTCCCTGTGTCATATCGGGTCGGTCCCAGCGGCTATCAACGGCCGGGACCCGCGGCTAATACAGGACATCACCGATCACAGTGATGCCCTGTATTAACCCTTCAGACGCGGCGATCAAAGCTGACCGCCGCATCTGAAATGAAAGTGAAAGTATCCCGGCTGCTCAGTCGGGTTGTTCGGGACTGCTGCGGATAAATCGCGGCGTCCCGAACAGCTGACAGGACACCGGGAGGGCCCTTACTTGCCTCCTCTGTGTCCGATCGACGAATGACTGCTCCGTGCCTGAGATCCAGGCAGGAGCAGTCAAGTGCTGATAACACTGATCACAGGCGTGTTAATACACGCCAGTGATCAGCATAGTAGATCAGTGTGTGCAGTGTTATAGGTCCCTATGGGACCTATAACACTGCAAAAAAAAAAGTAAAAAAAAGTGTTAATAAAGGTCATTTAACCCCTTCCCTAATAAAAGTTTGAATCACCCCCACCTTTTCCCATAAAAAAAAAAAAACGTGCATAAATGTCCGAACTATAAAAAGATATAATTAATTAAACCGCACGGTCAATGGCGTACACGTAAAATAATTCCAAAGTCCAAAAAAGCGTATTTTTGGTCACTTTTTATACCATTAAAAAATTTATAAAAAGTGATCAAAAAGTCTGATCAAAACAAAAATGGTACAGATAAAAACTTCAGATCACGGCGCAAAAAATGAGTCATCATACCGCCCTGTACGTGGAAAAATAAAAAAGTTATAGGGGTCAGAAGATGACATTTTTAAACGTATACATTTTCCTGCATGTAGTTATGATTTTTTTCCAGAAGTATGACAAAATTTAACCTATATAAGTAGGGTATCATTTTAACCGTATGGACCTAAAGAATAATAAGGTGTCATTTTTACCGAAATATGCACTGCGTAGAAACAGAAGCCCCCAAAAGTTACAAAATGGCGTTTTTGTCACACAATGATTTTTTTCCCGTTTCGCCGTGAATTTTTGGGTAAAATGACTGTCACTGCAAAGTAGAATTGGTGACACAAAAAATAAGCCATAATATGGATTTTTAGGTGGAAAACTGAAAGTGTTATGATTTTTAAAAGGTAAGGAGGAAAAAACGAAAGTGCAAAAACTGAAAAACCCTGCGTCCTTAAGTGGTTAACCCCTTCACGACGAGCGACGTACATGTACGGCGCCGCGAAGGGTTCCGGGAGCGCCGCGTCGCCGGTAGCGGTGATCGGACCGGGATGACTGCTGTTATCTAACAGCAGGCATCCCGGCACATCGCCGAGGGGGGTCCTGAGACCCCCCCATGACCGCGATGCGTGCAAATCGCAGGTCAATTCAGACCTGCGATCTGCGCGATTCCGGGTCATACGGGTCACTGGTGACCCGATGACCTGGAAAATAAGAGGGATCGTAGGTGTCCGAGACACCATCGATCCCCCTAAAGGGATAGGAGTTTGGTGGCAGGGTTGCCACCCCTCCTATCCCTGCTATTGGTCGGCCGAGCGACCGACCGATAGCAGACCGGGGTAGGGGGGGTTAAAGTTCGGTTCCCCCGCTTTGCCCACCTATCGGTGTCCGGGCAAAACGGGGGAACCGTCCAGGGAGGGTCGGCACCGAAGGTCCCTACCTGGATCCCGGATCGCGATCCTCCATGCGGGGATCCCCCACGTGCTGCGGCTGCGGCGGCGGCGGCAGCGGCTTCCGGGTCCTGCTAGGTGAGTTGTTGCCTAGCAACATCCGGAGGGCCACAGTTTACAGTGGTCTCTAAACCGTGGCCCTCCAGATGTTGCAAAACTACAACTCCCAGCATGCCCAGACAGCTGTTTGCTGTGTGGGCATGCTGGGACTTGTAGTTTTGCAATATTTAGAGGGGTTCAGGTTGTAGATCACTAAGTGGTCTCAAACTGTAGCCCTCCAGATGTTGCAAAACTACAACTCTCAGCATGCACAGACAGCAGTTTGCTGTCTGGGCATGCTGAGAGTTGTAGTTTTGCAACATCTGGAGGGCCACAGTTTTGAGACCACTGGACAGTGGTTTACAACTTGAACCCCTCTAAATCTTGCAAAACTACAACTCCCAGCATTCAGGAACAGCATAAGGCTGTCTTGGCATGCTGGGAGTTGTACTTGCGTGCCTCCAGCCATTGCATAACTACATCTCCCAGCATGCCCTTCCGCAATCAGTACATGCTGGGAGTTGCAGTTTTGCAACAGCTGGAGGCACACTGGTTGGAAAATACTGAGTTAGGTCATAGAACCTAACTCAAGGTTTTCCAGCCAGTGTGCCTCCAGCTGTTGCAAAACTACAACTCCCAGCATGCATGGTCTGTCAGTGCATGCTGGGAGTTGTAGTTTTGACCCCCCTCCCGTGTGAATGTACAGGCTACATTCACACTGGCGGCAGATTACAGTGAGTTCCCTGCTGCAAATTTGAGCTGCGGCAAATTTTCCGCCGCAGCTCAAACTCCTAGCGGGAGACTCAGTGTAATCTGCCTCCAGTGTGAATGTAACCTAAAAACACTACACTACACTAACATAAAATAAAGAGTAAAACACTACATATACACACGTACACTGCCCCCCCCCCCCACCCCCCTTCTCCAATAAAAATGAAAAACGTATTGTATGGCAGGGTTTCTAAGATGGAGCCTCCAGCTGTTGCAAAACAAAAACTCCCAGCATTTCTGGACAGCAATTGACTGTCCAAGCATCCTGGGAGTTTAGCAACAGCTGGAGGCACCCTGTTTGGGAATCACTGGCATAGAATACCCCTATGTCCACCCCTATGCAAGTCCCTAATTCAGGCCTCAAATGCGCATGGCGCTCTCTCACTTTGGAGCACTGTCGTATTTCAAGGCAACAGAATAGGGTCACATATGGGGTATCGCCGTACTCGGAAGAAATTGCCTAACAAATTTTGGGGGGCTTTTTCTCCTTTTACCCCTTATGAAAAGGAACAGTTGGGGTCTACACCAGCATGTTAGTGTAAAAAAATAAACATTTTTACACTAACATGCTGGTGTTGCCCTATACTTTTCATTTTCACAAGAGGTAAAAGGGAAAAACGCCCCCCAAAATTTGTAACACAATTTCTCCCGAGTACGGAGATACCCCATATGTGGGCGCAAAGTGCTCTGGGGGCGCACAACAAGGCCCAGAAGGGAGAGTGCGCCATGTACATTTGAGGTGATTTGCACAGAGGTGGCTGATTGTTACAGCGGTTCTGACAAACGCAAAAAAAAAAAACACACCCACATGTGACCCCATTTTGAAAACTACACCCCTCACGGATTGTAATAAGGGGTGCAGTGAGAATTTACACTCCACAGGTGTCTGACGGATCTTTGGAACAGTGGTCCGTGAAAATGAAAAATTTTGCACAGCCCACTGTTCCAAAGATCTGTCAGACACCAGTGGGGGGTAAATGTTCACTGTACCCCTCATTACATTCTGTGAGGGGTCTAGTTTCCAAAATGGTATGCCATGTGGGGGTTATTTTGCTGTTCTGGCACCATAGGGGCTTCCTAAATGCGACATGCCCCCCGAGCAAAATTTGCTCTCAAAAAGCCAAATATGACGCCTTCCCTTCTGAGCATTGTAGTTCGCCCGTAGTGCACTTCAGGTCCACTTATGGGGTACCTCCATACTCAGAAGAGATGGGGTTACAAATTTTGGGGGGTCTTTTCTGGTATTAACCATTTAAAAAATGTGAAATTTGGGTGAAAACCAACATTTTAGTGAAATGTTTTTTTTTTTTTTTTTACATATGCAAAAGTCGTGAAACACCTGTGGGGTATTAAGGCTCACTTTATTCCTTGTTATGTTCCTCAAGGGGTCTAGTTTCCAAAATGGTATGCCATGTGTTTTTTTTTTTGCTGTTCTGGCACCATATGGGCTTCCTAAAGGTGACATGCCCCCCAAAAACCATTTCAGAAAAACGTACTCTCTAAAATCCCCTTGTCGCTCCTTCCCTTCTGAGCCCTCTACTGCGCACGCCAAACACTTTACATAGACATATGAGGTATGTGCTTACTCGAGAGAAATTGGGCTACAAATATAAGTATACATTTTCTCCTTTTACCCCTTGTAAAAATTCAAAAATTGGGTCTACAAGAACATGCGAGTGTAAAAAATGAAGATTTTGAATTTTCTCCTTCACTTTGCTGCTTTTCCTGTGAAACACCTAAAGGGTTAAAACATTTACTGAAAGTCATACTGAATACTTTGGGGGGTGCAGTTTTTATAATGGGGTCATTTGTGGGGTATTTCTAATATGAAGACCCTTCAAATCCCCTTCAAACCTGAACTGGTCCCTGAAAAATTGCGAGTTTGAAAATTTTGTGAAAAATTGGAAAATTGCTGCTGAACTTTGAAGCCCTCTGGTGTCTTCCAAAAGTAAAAACTCGTCAATTTTATGATGCAAACATAAAGTAGACATATTGTATATGTGAATCCCAAAAATTTTTTGGGTAATATCCATTTTCCTTACAAGCAGAGAGCTTCAAAGTTAGAAAAATGCAAATTTTTTTATTTTTTTCATCAAATTTGGGGATTTTTCACCAGGAAAGGATGCAAGATACCACAAAAATTTACCACTATGTTAAAGTAGAATATGTCACGAAAAAACTATCTCAGAATCAGAATGATAACTAAAAGCATTCCAGAGTTATTAATGTTTAAAGTGACAGTGGTCAGATTTGCAAAAAAGGGCTTCGTCCTAGAGGTGAAAATGGGCTCCGTCCTTAACCCCTTAACGACGCAGGACGTATATTTACGTCCTGCGCCGGCTCCCGCGATATGAAGCGGGATCGCGCCGCGATCCCGCATCATATCGCGTGGGTCCCGGCGCTAATCAACGGCCGGGACCCGCGGCTAATACCACACATCGCCGATCGCGGCGATGTGCGGTATTAACCCTTTAGAAGCGGCGGTCAAAGCTGACCGCCGCTTCTGAAGTGAAACTGAAAGTATCCCGGCTGCTCAGTCGGGCTGCTCGGGACCGCCGCGGTGAAATCGCGGCGTCCCGAACAGCTGATCGGACACCGGGAGGGCTCTTACCTGCCTCCTCGGTGTCCGATCGACGAATGACTGCTCCGTGCCTGAGATCCAGGCAGGAGCAGTCAAGCGCCGATAATGCTGATCACAGGCGTGTTAATACACGCCTGTGATCAGGATGAGAGATCAGTGTGTGCAGTGTTATAGGTCCCTATGGGACCTATAACACTGCAAAAAAAAAGTTTAAAAAAAGTGTTAATAAAGGTCATTTAACCCCTTCCCTAATAAAAGTTTGAATCACCCCCCTTTTCCCATAAAAAAAATAAAACAGTGTAAAAAAAAATAAAAATAAACATATGTGGTATCGCCGCGTGCGTAAATGTCCGAACTATAAAAATATATCATTAATTAAGCCGTACGGTCAATGGCGTACGCGCAAAAAAATTCCAAAGTCCCAAAAAGCGTATTTTGGTAACTTTTTATAACATTAAAAAATGAATAAAAAGTGATCAAAAAGTCAGATCAAAACAAAAATCACACCAATAAAAACTTCAGATCACGGCGCAAAAAATTAGTCCTCATACCGCCCCGTACGTGGAAAAATAAAAAAGTTATAGGGGTCAGAAGATGACATTTTTAAACGTATAAATTTTCCTGCATGTAGTTATGATTTTTACCAGAAGTGCGACAAAATCAAACCTATATAATTAGGGTATCATTTTAACCGTATGGACCTACAGAATAATGATAAGGTGTAATTTTTACCGAAATATGCACTGCGTAGAAACGGAAGCCCCCAAAAGTTACAAAATGGCGTTTTTTTTTCGATTTTGTCGCACAATGATTTTTTTTTCCGTTTTGCCGTGCATTTTTGGGTAAAATGACTAATGTCACTGCAAAGTAGAATTGGCGACGCAAAAAATAAGCCATAATATAATATGGATTTTTAGGTGGAAAATTGAAAGGGTTATGATTTTTAAAAGATAAGGAGGAAAAAACGAAAGTGCAAAAACTGAAAAACCCTGAGTCCTTAAGGGGTTAAAGGGGTACTCTGGTGGAAAACTTTTTTTTTTTTTTTTTAAATCAACTGGTGCCAGAAAGTTAAACAGATTTGTAAATTACTTCTATAAAAAAATCATAATATTTCTAGTACTTATTAGCTGCTGAATACTACAGAGAAAATTATTTTCTTTTTGGAACACAGAGCTCTCTGCTGGCATCATGACCACAGTGCTCTCTGCTGACGTCTCTGTCTATTTTAAGAACTGTCCAGAGTAGGAGAAAATCCCCATAGAAAACATATGCTGCTCTGTAGTTTCCTCTGTAGTATTCAGTAGTTAATAAGTACTAGAAGGATTAAAAATTTTTAATAGAACTAATTTACAAATCTGTAGCTTTCTGGCACCAATTTTCCACCGGAGTACCCCTTTAAACCAATCTCTGCAGCTCACTGGTTTCTATAATTGGGCAAAATGTATCAAGGCCTGTGCATCTTTTTGGTAAATTTTTAGCCACTGTGCAAACAATACACCAAGCAAACGGGTAAAATCTTTACTACCTTACACCAACATTGATAAATGTCCACCTTAGTGCCTATAGCTCCACAGCAAGGAGCTGATAGGATTTCTTATTCCTCCCTAAGCCTGCTCTGTTTTCTTTTGCTTCCTGAATAATTTATAAACTTATATTTTGTGATTTAGTGAGTAGACATTTTTGAGAGATATATTAGTTGTATGTTCTGTATACTTTCATAATATATGTTACAATTTCTTTAAATGTGTGTTCCAGTCCATTTTATTTGGTTGCTTTCATTCTTGGCTTTCGAACGCCACCTAGTGTCAGAAGCAAAAATCATTTACCACAATGTTACTAACATCTCAAGTAGCTTTGAAAATACTCCAATTTATCCCGGTTTATCTTTGGATGTAAATAAAAGAGAAAATATTACTCATACCTTATAATTCATAAAAGAAAAACAAAAATAAATCATCATTACATTTTATGCAACCTTGAACTTTTTTTTATTGCAGTGTGCTTTTAGAGTAGCGGTTTGTGGCGTGTAGGGTGATGACATTTTTATTGGAAATTAGGTCTTTTTGGTAACTGATACGTAATCGTATTATCACTTAAAATATTGTCACTAGGTAGTAAAAAAAAGAAAAAAATTGTAACTAATATAAAATGTCACCTACTGCTCACGTCTAGGACTGATGCTTTTAATATTTTTTTTTATTTTTTTTTTATATGAGGAATATAATATATTCTTGTAATAAGAGGCATAATTATTTCTAATTAAAGGGGTACTCAGGTGGAAAACTTTTTTTATTTTTTATTAACTGGTGCCAGAAAGTTAAACAGATTTGTAAATTACTTCTATAAAAAAAAAATCTTAATCCTTTTAGTACTTTTTTAGTAGCTGTATGCTACAGAGCAAATTCTTTACTTTTTGAATTTCTTTTTTGTGTTGTCCACAGTGCTCTCTGCTGACACCTCTTTCCATGTCAGGAACTGTCCAGAGCTGCATAGGTTTGCTATGGGGATTTTCTCCTGCTCTGGACAGTTTCTGATACGGGCATCAGGTGTCAGCAGAGAACACTGTGGACAACACGAAAAATAAATAAAAAAAATAAAGATTTTCCTCTGTAGCAAACAGCTGCTAAAAGGTACTGAAAGTATTTTTTATTAGAAGTAATTTACAAATCTGTTTAACTTTCTGGCACCAGTTCATTAAAAAAATGTAAAAGATTTCCACCGGAATACCCCTTTAATCGCTTCAGATCCATAGACACCAGGAACATGTGAACCCTTTTGACCTTTATGCTTTCTAGGGAACTTTGATACCTGCTGCATGTCATATTTTCCAGCCTCTTATGCTAATGTCTGCATCTTTTATAAATTATACTGCTAAAAAGCCTTGTGGCTCCCTTTCTCAGAAATGTAAAATACTTTCTCCATTAATAATTCATTAATTTATATGTATTATTTTTTTTTTTTACAGTTTAGGTGAAATGCTTTCTTACTCATTGACAGCATTTGTGGAATTGATGGATCATGGTATTGTCTCATGGGATACGTTCTCAGTAGCATTTATAAAGAAAGTGAGTATATTTTGGCTGTGAAAAAAAGGAGGGTTGTGTGACGTAATTGCTTTTTGAAAAAGAGCAATACATTATTATATAGAGTAATACATTATTATTTAGAGCAATACATTATTATATAGAGCAATATATTTTTATATAGAGCAATACATTATTATATAGAGTAATACATTATTATATAGAGCAATATATTTTTATATAGAGCAATACATTATTATATAGAGCAATACATTATTATATAGAGCAATATATAATTATATAGAGCAGTACATAATTAGATAAAGCAATATATTATTATATACAGCAGTACATTATTATATAGAGCAATATATTATTATATAGAGCAATATATTATTATATAGAGCAATACATTATATATATAGAGCAATACATTATTATATAGAGCAATATATTATTATATAGAGCAATACATTATTATATAGAGCAATACATTATTATATAGAGCAATATATTATTATATAGAGCAACGTTTCTGCTCCTATGGAGCCATTTTCAAGCCTAGTGATACATACAGCCAACAAGGTATTTATACCCAAACAAAGTGCAAAGTGCTATTAAAATTCTACAGGTGAAAGACATTTCAATCAATACATAATTATATATAAATGTGAAAAGATTTACGAGTATTATACAACAATACATTAATATGTGACAGGTAAGAAAGTGCATATTACAGTGCCAGTGCATTAAAATTGAATAAGCTTGAAAAAATATTAATCCATAGGCAATATACAAAACATAACATTAATTAATTCCAAATTATAAATAACTCACAGGTGTACATAACATATTAAGGAGATGTATCCTACCCGCTCTGTATATCCATCCTGGCACCGTTAGCGTGGATTCAAAATCTACTGCGCATGTACAAGTAAACATTCCGATCATGTGACTAGTGATTTTGTCGGCTGTATGTATCACTAGGCTTGAAAATGGCTCCATAGGAGCAGAAACGTTGCTGTATTGAGACATGTGTGAATAAATGCACCTTTTTTTTCTGGAGTGCTGCGTCATTGGAATTTTATTTTCCATTAACCCCAGCCTAAATACTTATTTACCCCTCTAACAGTCTTCTTATGTGCTTTCCCAGTAATACATTCTAAAAGTGAGGTCTGTGGGTTCAGGGAAATGGAGACACTTCCATTTTTGGGTTGCAATGTCACCCCATTAACTTGCCAGAGCTGTGTTTCGGCTAGGCACAGTGATTATTATTATTATTATTTTTTTGGGGCGCTCCTCCAGAAGTGGCTGAGAGAAAGAATGGGGAGATTAAAATTCTCATCAAAACCACACAGGTCCTATTATTTTTTTTTTATATAGTGACTTCTATAGATTTGAATATAGTCAGAATTTAATATCAGAGGAGCTGCTATACTTCTCCACAACCCTTTTTTTTTTTTTGATGCCACTGTACCTCCTTTGGGCATAAGGCAAATATGACGCACAGTGCTTGGCTTACAGATTCTAAGCTCTTTTCGGTAATTTGTTAGAACTCTCTTGTAGCTCCAGGGGAGAGATGTGTTGAAGCCTTTAGTTTCTCTGTTATATGCAGCAGTAGGGGCGTTTGTTGCTGATATTAGTCTCAGGAAACCAATCCCATTAGGGTTTTTTACATATATATACAATGTGCTTTCTACTATTGCAATATTGTTTGGATATTATAAGTTTTTATTTATGACTAAGATCAGTGGGATCTGTTAAGATACACCAATAAAACCCCATAATCTCAATCCATAGAGTGTAGCTTTGCTAAAAGGGTCTCTACAGTTGTTGGTTTTTGAAGACTGATCAGTGTGTAATGTTGCAATAGTTCCCCATGAACAAAATGTTAAAGGGAACCCGACATCACCTTCATGCTGCCAAAACCATGAGTGATTGGGGCCATCCGAGGTGTCTTCCCACCTCCCTGCCGGCCTTGATTGATAGATCTCGCTCTGTCTGGGTATAGAAAGAGATATAGATCAGTCAATGCTGACAAGATGTATAGAAGATGATAGGGACCATCTCTCTCTATACGTATCTCTGTCTCTTTCTCTCTTTCTTTGACTCGTATATAATATTTTATTGTCATCCTAATCCCATAATTATAACATGATCTCTAAACACATCTTTGTCTTCCTCCAGATTGCAAGCTTTGTGAACAAGTTAGGCATGGATGTCTCTGTTTTACAACGATCTCTAGCTATTCTTGAATCCATGGTTCTGAACAGCCATGATCTTTATCAGAAGGTTGCACAGGAAATCTCTATTGGACAGTTAATTCCACTTCTTCAAGGGTAAACAAACACCATTGTCCGATTGTAGACACCATTGTCAAGCAGACCATCATTTTCTACCTTCAAATAGGTTTTCCAACAGATGACTTTTATTGCATTTCTATTGGAGAAGTCTGATTCCAGTTGTTGGAATTTATCCTGAAAAAACGGGGTGCTTGGTTAAGAACAAGAGGAGAAACTGTTGAAATGTATCTCTGGTTGTATAGAAAAACTATTAGTGTGAAGGACTTGGCAAAATACAAATTTCTCTAGATATCATCATACTGCCTCAAAAGATATAGATATCACAGTGTTGGCTCCCATACTGGAGACACAGGAGAAACAGGAAAATGTTCTCCTGCATTGTAATCTGTCTTTTCTATATAACTACCTATTTACCAGACAACATGACTCCCCTACTTTAGATCTGTCAACAAATGTAGATTTAGAATGTGTTTGTTGTCTATTTAAAGCATGCATGGCTCAGGTACCAAAGGTGTTCTGTAAGTGTTTCTAGAATTTGTAACATTTGGATGTCAAGGGGTTTCTGGGCTTCTGAAAAAAATGGACTGGGAATGGAATGATAAGTAAATAGTATTTACCCATCATATAATTTCTTGTGAACTTTTGAGTAGTTCACCCGTGGTATTACCCACATGACCTTCCATACACTCGGCATGGGATTGAGGCAACCAATACTGACCTCAGCAGTCGCATGCAAGAGGAAGTGCACGTGATTCAAAAGCCTGGAAACCCCTCTTTAAAGTTGTTGTATCACTATTAAGATGTTTTCCCTATTCACACTTATTCTCCAAACCCTACCCCTCAACCCTCAATCTCGAGAATGAGGTCCTGTCAGAATGACATGACATTAAATGTGGGCACTGCTGCTCTATTCATTGTTTCTTGGAGCTGCCTGAGATTGTGGGCTATCCCATCAGTTATTCCCTCTGTATTCACACATTTATCTTTTATCTTTAAAGATAATGTCATCTAGATTTTTTTTTATATTGAAGCATGCTCTTTTCCTTTTTTTTTTTTTTTCAAATTAATTTACACAACAGGAAGTGTCAGTTTATTAGGCTTAGTTGACATCATGGAAACTGCTAGATTTCTGGATTTTATTTTAAAATTTAGATAAAAAATTAGAAAAAAAAGTTTTTATTGGGTAAATTTTTTTATGACACATTCCCTTTCAAGCAGCCTGTTCTGATTGACTGGTAATAAACACCCAAAATGTGGAGGGTAGATATCTTTATAACAGAATTCCTGCTGTATTCATTACTTGTTAGAGTATATACCATTATAGTAAGATTGCCACTTGTTATATTTTGATGTTTTGATTTATTTTGCCTTAAGGATAGACCAAGAGATTCAGACCTACGCTATTGCAGTGATCAATGCTCTGTTCCTCAAAGCTCCGGATGCAACAAGACAGGTATCTACAGAAATGTACCTTTTGTATGGAGAGAGGTGGGGGGGGGGTGACCTACACACTTCTAACCTACAGTCTGATGGACCATTGAAAGGCAGTATGACTTTATAATCCGACTACAGTGCACCATTAAAACACATACACTTAACTGCCAACATATATGGATATGCTTTCTAGCTAGTTATTTCAGCCACACCTATTGCAAAGAGGTGCATTAAATCCGGCAGGTAGCAGTACAATATCTGTAGACAAATAGCAGCAATTTGGATATTTCTAAAGAATTCACTGATCTGCTAGTTCTACTTGCTCTCAGGTAGATGCAAAAATAGATACTATATATAACAGAATGCCTCTAGCCACATTAATACTAGCTACACAGAAAAAACATACTATAATAACCCATGAATTAGTAACTCTGCTTGCTGTAATTTAACCATATAATATAGCAAAATGAGCACCTACTTACCCTATTCAGGCCATTGGAATTAATAGGCCCACTGCAGTATGCTAAAGTATACATTGGCTTCCTTTTTTTGATGGGATGCCAACAGATACCTTAACGTACAGCGGGAATGCAGTGTGAACCTGGCCTAACACCCTTCTGCAATGATATGTTCAGCAAACTGAAATAGATGTGATGGTTAGGTGTCATAATTTTGGCCACTTAGTTGTTGAAGATATACAAACAGGTCATTTTTGATCAAGGCTATTAACAACATTGCATACAACAAAAGAACATACTCATCTTATACCCCTGTTCTTTGTGTAAATCTAGTTGATGTATAACCCTTAGAGAGGTTTTCTGACCCCAAAGTCAATAGCCTGCGATCCCATGCAGATAATCAAATTCCCTCCTTTTTATTCACCCCCCCCCCCCCCATTTCTGACTCTCCCAGTCAGGTTCACAAACACTGTTTGTTTTTTTACAACCCGCACTCCTGTATTGCACCATTTCCAGCTCTTGCTACCATGGCTGTGAGCGTTGACCTCACAGCCAGCTTTTAGATACTCCCCTTAAAACACTGTCCCCTCTACAGCTCCCATTGCAGACTCTCATTGTGTCTTGCAGCCCTGGATGTGTCTGATTCCTACATGGCAACCATCACTATCATGCATGTTCGTGGGAAGCCAGTGGTACATAGAGACTTCTCTCTACCAAATCCCTTAGATTGCTCAGTTGCTATTGACTGCAGTATTTTAGGGATTAAACTGGCAGGAATGGATCCCCTCTGTGCCCAACAGCTGCAATAGGGTCCTGGCTGTGTATTACAGCCAATCTCCTGCTGCTTTATTACGTGGACAAAATGGGAGTGTCTGCACAGTCAGAGCTCAGGATGCATAATATAGAACATCCTAAATTCACTATTTATTTATATAACTTCACTTCACAATAAGGACAACTTGATCTATGTGTAGGTAGTCCACCCTAGTTATTGTAAAGGGTACTGGGACTAGTTGGCTAGTTTGCTCTATTATCTTAATTTAAAGGGAAAATTATAACTTTAAAATACCTAGCTTGTGGGATGATATTTACTGCTATTAGTTTAAATGACATGTTGTGTCTCTCTATGGAAGATGTAAGCATTAATATACTATACACTGCCCCTTCTCCTCTTAATGCTGCACTTGGCTGTATCCCTCTCAGCATTACGTAGAAGACAGCATTGACATTCTTGATTTTCCTCTGAGTGTAAGTCTGCTAAATCTTTTCTATTGAAGGTTTTATATGCATGCTTGTCTGTGTGATATGTGAGTGTTTATATATTTGTATCATTTTTATATCTTTATTTCTTAGCTATGCTCGCTTGACAAGTTATTTATTTCTTGTGAAAATGATGTCTATTACTGCCTTGATAAGTTTGTTTTTTGGGCAACTTTTCATTCAGTCCTGAATTTTGGTGGTCATTATCTAAGGGTTGGAGTGCCATTTTTCTGATTAAGAGCTCCAAATCCCCTACTTGCCATAAAACAGCCTTAGAGTTAAAGGGGTACTCCACTGCTCAGCGTTTGGAACAAAATGTTCCGAACGCTGGACCCGGCACCGGGAGCTCGTGACGCCATAGCCCTGCCCCCTCATGATGTCACGCCCCGCCCCCCTCAATGCAAGTCTATTGGGAGGGGGCGTGAACATATCACTGGAGTTTTGTACAACCAGTAAACATAACCTACTGAATACCATAGCAAAGGTGTTCTACAACAATTATAAAATATTGATTTTTTTTTTTTTATAAATATATAAACATATATATTTTTTCTTCAAAACAGGAGATGGCAAACATATTAACACAGAAGCAGCTCCGTTCTATAATTCTTACAGTAAGTATAATCAGTATGTTGTCTTTAAAGGGGTTACCTTCTTTAGACATTTCATATTAGTGCATAAGGGTGTAGTGCTTCACTTCTACTCGAAGCTCACCCGGCTACATGGACCTTCCTGCTGAAAGTAACACTTACTGGTGATCACGGGAGGCCCTGGCAGCATGAATCCCTGTGATCAATTTATTATTTACATGGATAAATATTGTTCAAATAGTGAAAAAAAGGGGACAATGGGGTTGATTTGATGTGGACTTTTGGTAAAAAAAACTACATAAAAATCTAGATATAAAGAACAGCGCATTTTATTCAAGAAATAAATTTCACGTATGCAATATGGGAAAAAATTTAAAAGGGTATTCCATATACTAGAATTTCTTATATCTAGCTAGAGTCACAATGAAAATAACAAAAGTCCTGCATTGGGCCAGAAGGCATCACAAGGGGAGCCCAGAGGGAGCAAGGTAGGTAAGTTATGGTATATGTTGTTTTTTTTATATTGCAGCACCAGCTAAATATAAGAAATGTTAGTATCTGAAATACTAATTAATCGTATAACACTGTGATACGTTTCATAATTTTATAAGAATCAGACACCAGACAGGGAGGACTGCTTGTAGGAGAACTTTTGTTTGGTAATCATTATCCTCATTATATACACAAGTGATGGTGCAGTGAATATTTTATAACAAATAGTTAATCTCTTTTGCGGAGTATCCTATGATGTATTTCACTTTATTCCTTATAGCATGTAATCAGATCACAGAATGGTATTAACAATGAGATGGCACACCAGTTGTATGTACTTCAAGTGTTGACATTCAACTTACTGGAAGATAGAATGATGACAAAAATGGATCCTCAAGACCAAGTAAGTATTCCCAAGCTGACCTGTATTGTCCTAGGAGTTTTCTTCCATGATAGTGAATTATACTATCAAATGATCCTAATTGAATGTGAAACTTTGCCTGTTCAGTTTTGTACCGGATTTAAAAAAAGGAAAGAATATATATAGAATTTGGAAAGTCTTTAGACCTTTTTTTTCCACATTTTGTTATGTTGCGACTAGGGATCGACCGATTATCGGTATGGCCGATATTATCGGCCGATAATCACGATTTTGGGCATTATCGGTATCAGCAATTACCTTGCCGATAAGCCGATAATGCCCCGCCCCCCCGCACCGCCCCCCCGATCCATCGCACCGCGACCGCCCCCCCCGTAGTGCTGGGCGGTATACCGCTATGGATTTTTGCCCATACCGCTATACCGGTCGGGCCCCTCCCCCACCCTCCGAGTCAATAAAAAAATATTAAACTTACCCGTAATGGGGGTGGTCCGGGCCATCCATCCTGTAGTGTCCGGCGGCATTCCGGGTTGAGGGTGAACCGGTCCGGGCTGTCCTTCTTCTCTGGGGGTCCTCTTCTCCACTCCGGGCAGGCTCCGGACTAGTACGCTGCATAGACACCGCTACGCCGTGACGTCAGGTGCGTCGCTGCGCACGGGCGTCACTGTGCAGCGGCGTCTATGCAGCGTACTAGGCCGGAGCCTGCCCGGAGTGGAGAAGAGGACCCCCGGAGAAGGACAGCCCGGACCGGTGCACCCTCCACCCGGAATGCCGCCGGACACTACAGGAAGGGAGGATGGATGGCCTGGACCACCCTGACCGGTAGGGGGGGGAGAGAAGCAGGTGGTGGTGGTGGTGGCGGCGGCGGCCTATGGCACCGCAAAAGCGCCCACTTTAAATCAATGCTCTGCAGCGGTGTCGAGGGGGGATAAATAGCCGATAACTTATACCGGAATATCGGTATAAGTTATCGGCTATCGGCCCTAACCTCCACCGATTATCGGTATCGGCCCTAAAAAAACGATATCGGTTGATCCCTAGTTGCGACCTTGTGATACAATCAATAAAATTGAAGTTTTCTCTTATCAATCTGCAAAACCCCATAATGAGAATCTATAAACAGAATTTTAGACATTTAAAAAAAAAAAAATGAAATTTTGTATAAAAATAAGTATTCAGACCTTTATTTAGTCGAAGCACCCTTATTAGCGCTTGCATCCTCCAAACTTTTTGAATATGATGCTTTACCTGGATTTAGGGATTTTCTGCAATTCTTCTCTGCAGACCCTCTCAAGCTCTGTTAAGGTTTTCATAAAGAATATCTCCGTACTTTGCTTTATTCAGCTTTCCCATATAGCAGACCAGTCTCCCTATTCTAGCTGGTGTACGCCCCCACAGCATGATGCTGCCACCACCATGCTTCACTTCAGGGATGGTATTGGGCAGATGGTGGTTTGACGCTCAAAAAATTAGGCCAAATAGTTTAATTTTTGTTTAATTAAAGCAGAGATTCTCGTTTTTCACAGTCTGAGAGTCCCTTTATGTGCTTTTTCACAAACCCATTTTGAGATGGGCTTTCACAAAAATAGAGAAACAGACATGGCTGCACATCCACAACTTGTATTATGATCAAATGGCTTCTCAGCTTCTCATCTGTGTCTTACTGAAGAGAGGCTTCTTTCTGGCCACTCTGTCATAAAGCCCAGATTATAGAATGCTGCAGTGATGGTTTTGGAAGTTTCTCCCATCTGCAAACAGGAATTTTGGAGCTCAGCCAGAGTGACCATTGGGTTCTTGGTAACCTCTTTTTACCAAGGCTCTTCTCCAATTGCATTGTTTGGTGGGGCAACCAGCTCTATCAAAAGTCTTGGTTGTTCCAAGCTTCTTCAATTAAAAAATTATGGAGGCTATGTAGCAGACATTTTTTAAAATTGTTCTCTATATCTGTGCCTCCACACAATCCTGTCTCTGAGCTCTACAGGCAGTTCTTTCTTCTTGTTTGATATACATTGTCAGCTTTGAAACCTTATATAGACAGGGCTGTGTCTTTCCAAATCAGGACCAATAAGCTAAATTTACCACAGGTGACTCCAATCAAGGCGTAGAAACATCTAGAAATGTTCAAGAGAAATGGAAAGACCCCCATAGCTAAATTTCAAATGCTATAGCAAAGGTTATGAATACCTATATACAATTGGTGAAAAAATCTCACATTCTGCTTTACTTTTTCATCATATGGCATTGAGTGCAGAATGATGTGGAAAACTTAACTTTTATTTTAGCACTAGGCTGGAAAATAACAGAAGGGTGGAAAAGGGGAAAGGATCTGATAATGAATTGTATGCAGCTTGTTTCCTGTGTCCATACACCCTAAATAATAGTAGGCCAATGCTCATTAAGCGGGAAGCTATTTTTCCCAGCTCTCTCAGCCAAACATGTGTTTTCATTGGAGAAACAACAGCAGCCAGAGACCAGTGACAGCTTAGCCTTCTTTT
Organism: Hyla sarda; assembly: GCF_029499605.1. Lineage (NCBI taxonomy): Eukaryota > Metazoa > Chordata > Amphibia > Anura > Hylidae > Hyla > Hyla sarda. The sequence goes on from NC_079193.1 coordinate 147,655,559, forward strand.
CTCAACATCATCTACCAGGAGACAGATACACATTAAAGGGGTACTCCGCCCCTATACCTCTTATCCCCTATCCAAAGGATAGGGGATAAGATGTCAGATCGCCGCGGTCCCGCTGCTGGGGAGCCCCGGGATTGCCGATGCGGCACTGCACTATCATTACAGCACAGAGCGAGTTCGCTCTTTGCGTAATGACGGACGACACAGGGGACGGAGCAGTGTGACATCATGGCTCCGCCCCTCGTGACATCACGGCCCATCCCCTTAATGCAAGTCTATGGCAGGGGGCGTGGCGACCACGCCCCTCCCATAGACTTGTATTAAAAGGGGTGGGCCGTGATGTAACGAGGGGCGGAGCCGTGACATAACTATGCTCCAGCCCCTGTACTGCCCGTCATTACGTGCAGAGCGAACTCGCTCTGTACTGTAATGATAGCGCAGTGCCGCATCGGCAATCCCAGGGCTCCCCAGCAGCGGGACTGCGGCGATCTGACATCTTATCCCCTATCCTTTGGATAGGGGATAAGATGTCTAGGGGCGGAGTACCCCCTTTAAATTAGTCTGCGGTCTTCTATTATTGAGTCCATCTTTTCCAGAAAACTGGAGCTTTTTGAAAGTGGTACTCATTTGGCCAGACTAAACTAATCGACATCTGATCTGTTAGATTTGTATTTGGCTAAGACGTGGTACTTAACACACCATGACGTACATTTACGCGCCACCATGACTGCGGGCACCGGCAGGTGCACGCATCATGCGCGGCAGGTCCCAGCAGCTATCAGCAGCCAGGGACCCGCCGATAATGGCGGACACCCGCGATCGTGCGGATGTCTGCCATTAACCCCTCAGATGCCGTGATCAATACAGATCACGGCATCTGCGGCAGTGCGGTACTTACAATGAATGATCGGATCGCCCACAATAATAATAGAAAAGTTAATAATCATGGGTATCATTTTAATCGTATTGAGCCACAGAATAAATAACACATGTAATTTTTACTGTAAATTGTACAGCTTGAAAACAAAACCTTCCAAAATTTACAAAATTGTGGTTTTCTTTTCAATTTCCCCACACAAATAGTATTTTTTTGGTTGCGCCATACATATTATGGTAAAATTAGTGATTTCATTATGTAGGACAACTGGTAACGCAAAACAAAACAAGCCCTCATACTAGTCTGTAGATGAAAATATAAGAGTTATGATTTTTAGAAGACGAGGAGGAAAAAACGAAAATGCAAAAATAAAATTGGCCTAGTCCTTAAGGTCAAAATGGGCTTGGTCCTTAACGGGTTAAAGGGGTATTCCAGAAAGTTAAACAGATTTGTAAATTACTTCTATTAAAAAATCCTTAATCCTTCTATTACTTATCAGCTGCTGAAGTTAGATGTTCTTTTCTGTCTGACAACAGTTCTCTCTGCTGACATGAGAGGTTTGCTATGGGGATTTTCTCCTACTCTGTACAGTTCCTGAGGTGTCAGCAGAGAGCACTTTTGTCAGACAGAAAAGAACAACTAACTTAAGCAGCTGATAAATAATATAAGGATTAAGGATTTTTTAATAGAAGTAATTTACAAATCTGTTTAACTTTCTGGAGCCAGTTCATATGAAAAGAATATTTTTTCGCTGGAATACCCCTTTAAATACCTAATCAGTAAATTCTCACTCAGGTTTTGGATTAGACATGAGACACAAACACACATTAAAATACACTCTGATCTATCTCACACTCAGGCCTTGGGTCTGTCAGTTTGTAAACCATTAGTACTGACTACATCAAAGTATCTGTGCTGTGTGTGCTTTTTTGCTCTATGAATTAGCTCTGTTATGCCTTCAGGTTTACATGTTATTGATTACAAAAAATAACATCTGATATACTTTGGCCTCAGCTGAAATGTGTCTTTCTGACATTGCTGTCATCTTCTCTCTGTTTGTGATCCAGGCTCAGAGGGATATTATATTTGAACTGCGTAGGATAGCGTTTGATGTAGAACAAGACCAAAACAACCTCGGTGGTAGCATTGAAAAACGGAAATCTATGTACACCAGGGACTATAAAAAGCTTGGATTTACTGTGAGTATTTTTAACAGTGTAATTTTTCTTATTGAATAGTCTGTATTATTCAGCTTTTATGTTTTGGATTAGCATACCTCAAATTTCCATTATACAGTATGTTATTTACCGTAGTCATCTTGTACAGTATGTACAGTAAATTATGTAAATTTTCCGAAACAAGGATGATTTGTGTGTTTTAAACAGAAATAAGGGACTTTAGGCGGGCCTGTGGGTTTGGTTCATAAAACAAATGCTCTCTCTAAAGAATGAATATCCGTGTCATGCACCAACCCAGACCTGGTATTAGCACAGTGTTTTCTTTTAAGTACTCCTTTAATAAGAAGAAACAAAAAAACCTTGAAATATCTCACTTATCTTGGTACAGTTTCTCATAAAGAGACACTCTTCTAGGGCACAGTTACCCTGCTTCCCCAGCACAACATAGGTCATAGAACCTCTGTTCTTTCTAAAGGTGGAATTCCCTGTTGTCACCCACCACAATCAGACATTAATGGATATACTACTGTCAGAGTTTAGCAAATCTGTTATAGGAGCTTTGCAGAATGACTGACAGATAGGGGTTTTAAAGGAGTACTCCAGGATAGTAAAACTTTTCCCCTCACCTAAGGATAGGGGATGTGTCGGATTGCTGGGGGTCTGACCATTGGGGTCGTATGGCGTCCCAGCTCTCTTTTAAAAGAGTACCTCTCATGATCTTGTTAAATTTTAGAATCCTCCCAGTTTTCTTCCTTGATATTGCTCTGTATTTTCTGCTCAGTCAGATTTACAGAATGGGAAGTGGCGTTCCCCAGCAGGCGTGACATCATCTGAAGCCATACAGGGGAGAACTTCCTCCCTCACTCTGCTACACACAGCCCAGAGCAGTTCAGTGTGTGAGGTGAGCTATGAGAGATGGGGGGAAATGTGCTCTGGGCAAGTAGGGAGACACTTAGTGGCATCTTTTTTTTTAGGACCAAGGGCGTACAGGTGTGCCCTTACATCCTGGTACTTAAAGGGGTACGCTGGCGCTAAGACAACTTATCCCCTGTCCAAAGGATAGGGGATAAGATGCCTGATCGCTGGAGTCGACAGCCGCCACGCCCCTCCCATAGGCTTGCTTTGAGGGGGTGGAGCGTGACGTCACACGGGGGCAGAGCCGTGACGTCACGATACTCTGGCCCCATGATCGTGAGTCATCAGTCCCGGAGTGATTTTTGCTCCGGAGGCTGATGATAGCGGGGTGCTGCATGAAATATTGTGGGGTTATCCTAATTATCCTTTGGATAGGGGATAAGATGTCTTAGCACGGTAGTACCCCTTTAAGGACCAAGGGCGTACATTGGTCCTTAAAAATAATTCAGCATGCACCCTCTGCAAACCCCTGTGGGGGGCCTAAATTCAGATTGGCAATTTGTGCCGATTCCGGGTCAATCCGGGGAAAAAAGGGTGATTGGTGCAGTCCGAGTCGGCACCAATCACCCTTGCCCAGCAGGAGTGGCACCGGCACCACCTCACGATCGGCATGATTAGTCTGCCGAACCAGCCAACCAATCACCCATCCTGCTGGGTGGCATTAGTGGGTGATCGACGATGGGGAGGTGTGGAGAGGCTCACCCGGGGTCCGGTGGGGCTGCAGTGGTCTCCTGAGGCGGCAGTCCCGGCGGTCTGTGGCAGAGGGATCCAACAGCAGGAGGTAAGCACTGTTTGCCTCCTGCTGTTGCTTAGCAACAACTCCCAGCATGCACAGATAAAGGGCATGCTGGGAGTTGTAGTTTTGCAACAGCTGGAGACACAACTGCAACTCCCAGCATGCGCTATGGCTGCCTGTGCATGCTGGGAGTCGTAGTTATGAAAAAGTGTGCCTCCAGTTGTTGCATAACTCCAACTCCAACAACAAAGACGTGGTCTCAAATGGCATTAGGTGCTCAACCCCAAATGCAGTTGTGCAAGGGCAATCCCCAGCATAAAAATGCATACAATGGGGGATGCCTGCAGCAGACTACAAGTGGCACAATGGCATCCTACACCAGATAAACGGTGTGGATGTGTAACCATTAGAATACAATACAGGATTTTAGGTGGACTACTGTGGTAGATGTAAACAATGGCATTAGCTAACACTCAAAACTGATGTTAAAATTGAGACATTCGCCAGTATATCCTTAGATGAAGGACATACCTGGGCCCGCACACCAACGCCAAGGTTTCTCAAGTGGCACAGGACCTAGCACTAATCTACCTGTGCGTGATAAGCAAAACCAGGGGCCAGTGGGCAATTACAGCAGCATTAGGTCCGACTCTCAGCCTCCTCCTGGGTTACCTCCAGTGTTGCTGAGCACACATACAATGGGAGGAGGAGACAGACTATAAGCCCCACCCAAGATGGTAGATATGTTGCCGTCCCACAAGTGGACCTTAATGCCGCCTATAATAGTGATCAAGACGCATTAAATGTGGTGTTTATACACCTCCAAATATAAGATTTAAACAATAACAAAGACGTGGTCTCAAATAACTATAACTACAACTCCCACCATGCACGGACATGCTGGGAGTTGCAGTAGTGTGCCTCCAGCTGTTGCAAAATAACAACACTCAGCATCCCCTTCAGCTGTCACTGCATGCTGAGAGTTGTAGTTTTTTCAACAGCTGATGGCACACTGGTTGCAAAACACTGAGTTTGTTACCTAACTCAGTTTTTCGCAACCAGTGTGCCTCCAGCTGTTGCAAACTACAACTCCCAGCATGCACTGATAGACCGTACATGCTGGGAGTTGTAGTTTTGCAGCATCTGTAGGTTGCCCCCCCCCCCCCCCCCAGGGTACATTCACATGGGCGGGGGTTAACAGAGTTTCTCGCTTCAAGCTTGCAATGCAGCAAATTTTCTGCTTCAGCATAAACTCCCAGCGGAAAACTCGCTGTGAACCCATGCCTGTGTGAATGTACCCTAAAAACACTACCCATCTACACAAAACAAAAAGTAAAACCCTACACTGCATTACATATAAACATACACATACCCCTACACAGTTACCCCCCCAAATAAAAATGAAAAGCGTCTACTACGGCACTGTTTACAAAACGGAGCCTCCAGCTGTTGCAAAACAACAACTGCAAGTGTTGCCGGACAGCCATTGACTGTCCAGGCATGCTGGGAGTTATGCAACAGCTGGAGGCACCCTGTTTGGGAATCACTGGCGTAGAATACCCCTATGTATTCCCTAATTTAGTCCTCAAATGCGCATGGCGCTCTCTCATTTTGGAACCTTGTCGTATTTCAAGGAGACAGTTTAGAGCCACATATGGGGTATTTCCGTACTCGGGAGAAATTGCACTACAAATTTTGGGGGGCTTTTTCTCCTTTTACCCCTTATGAAAAGGAAAAGTTGGAGGCTACACCAGCCTGTTAGTGTAAAAAAATAAAAATGTTTACACTAACATGCTGGTGTTGCCCCATACTTTTTATTTTCACAAGCTGTAAAAGGAAAAAAAAGACCTCCAAAATTTGTAACGCAATTTCTCCTGAGTACGGAAATACCCCATATGTGGGCGTAAAATGCTCTGCGGACGCACAACAAGGCTCAGGAGTGAGAGCGCACTATGTACATTTGAGGCCTAAATTGGTGATTTGCACAGGGGTGGCTGATTTTACAGCGGTTCTGACATAAACGCAAAAACATGAATACCCACATGTGACCCCATTTTGGAAACTACACCCCTCACGGAACATGACAAGGGGTATAGTGAGCCTTAACACCCCACAGGTGTTTGACAAAATTTCGTTAAATTTGGATGGGAAAATGAAAAAAAAAATGTTTTTTCACTCAAATGCTGGTGTTACCCTAAATTTTTCATTTTCACAAGGGGAAATAGGAAAAAAGCCCCCCAAAATTTGTAACCCCATTTCTTCTGAGTAAGAAAATACCCCATATGTGGATGTAAAGTGCTCTGCAATGCTCAGAAAAGGAGCGCCATTGGGATTTTGAAGAGAAAATTTGTCTGGAAGGCCACGTGTGTTTACAAAGCCCCCATAGTGCCAGAACAATGTAACCCCCCCCACATGTGACCCCATTTTGGAAACTACACCCCTCATGTAATGTATTAAGGGATGCAGTGAGCATTTACACCCCATAGGTGTCTGACAGATTCTTGTAACAGTGGTCCGTGAAAATGAAATATTTTATTTTTCATTTGCACAGCCCACTGTTCCAAAGATCTGTCAAACACCAGTGGGGTGTAAATACTCACTGCACCCCTTATTAAATTCTGTGACTGGTGTAGTTTCCAAAATGGGGTCACGTGGGGGGGGGGGGGTCCACTGTTCTGGCACCACGGGGGGCTTTGTAAATGCACATGGCCCCTGACTACCATTCCAAACGAATTCTCTTCCAAAAGCTCAATGGCGCTCCTTCTCTTCTGAGCATTGTAGTTCGCCCGTAGAGCATTTTATGTCCTAACATGGGGTATTTCCATACTCAGAAGAGATGGGGTTACAAATTTGGGGGGGCATTTTCTCCCATTACCCTTTGTAAAAATGGTAAATTTGGGGGCAAAAACTGCACTTTAGTGAAAAATATTTTTTTTTTTCATTTACACATCCGATTTTAATGAAAAGTCATCAAACACTTATGGGGTGTTAAGGCTAACTGGACCCCTTGTTGCTTGCCTTGAGGGGTATAGTTTCCAAAATGGTATGCCATGTGGGGTTTTCTGCTGTTCTGGCACCATAGGGGCTTTCTAAATGTGATATGCCCCCCAAAAACCATTTCAGCAAAATTCACTCTCCAAAATCCCATTGTTGCTCCTTCCCTTTTGAGCACTCTACTGCGCCTGCCGAACACTTGACATATGCATATGAGGTATTTCCTTACTTGAGAGAAATTGGGTTACAAATTTTGGGGGGCTTTTTCTCCTATTAACACTTGTAAAAATTCCAAAAACTGGGTCTACAAGAACATGCGAGTGTAAAAAATGAAGTTTTTGAATTTTCTCCTTCACTTTGCTGCTATTCCTGTGAAACACCTAAAGGGTTAACTCACTTACTGAATGTCATTTTGGATACTTTGAGGGGTGCAGTTTTTATAATGGGGTCATTTGTGGGGTATTTCTAATAAGAAGGCCCTTCAAATCCACTTCAAAACTGAACTGGTCCCTGAAAAATTCAGATTTTGATCTGAATTTTTTAGGGACCAATTCAGTTTGAAGTGGATTTGAAGGACCTTTATATTAGAAATACCTCACAAATTTTGAAAATTTTGAGAAAAATTGGAAAATTGCTGCTGAACTTTTAAGCCCTCTGATGTCTTCTAAAAGTAAAAACATGTCAACTTTATGATGCAAATTTAAAGTAGACATATTTTATATGTGAATCAATAAATCATTTATTTGGAATGTCTATTTTCCTTACAAGCAGAGAGCTTCAAAGTTAGAAAATATGCAAAACTTCCAAATTTTTCATAACATTTTCTGAATTTTTCACCAAGAAATGATGCAAGTATCAACGAAAATTTACCACTACCATAAAGTAGAATATGTCACGAAAAAAACAACTCTGAATCAAATTTATATGTAAAAGCATCCCAGAGTTAATGCTTAAAATGACAGTGGTCAGATTTGCAAAAAATGCTCAGTCCTTAGGGTCATAATGGGCTCCGTCCCCAAGGGGTTAACCCCTTAAGGACTCAGGGTTTTTCCGTTTTTGCACTTTCGTTTTTTCCTCCTTACCTTTTAAAAATCATAACCCTTTCAATTTTCCACCTAAAAATCCATATTATGGCTTATTTTTTTGCGTCGCCAATTCTACTTTGCAGTGACATTAGTCATTTTACCCAAAAATGCACGGTGAAACGGAAAAAAAAATCATTGTGTGACAAAATCGGAAAAAAAACGCCATTTTGTAACTTTTGGGGGCTTCCGTTTCTACGCAGTGCATATTTCGGTAAAAATTACACCTTATCATTATTCTGTAGGTCCATACGGTTAAAATGATACCCTACTTATATAGGTTTGATTTTGTCGCACTTCTGGAAAAAATCATAACTACATGCAGGAAAATGTTTACGTTTAAAAATGTCATCTTCTGACCCCTATAACTTTTTTATTTTTCCACGTACGGGGCGGTATGAGGACTCATTTTTTGCGCCGTGATCTGAAGTTTTTATTGGTATGATTTTTGTTTTGATCGGACTTTTTGATCACTTTTTATTCATTTTTTAATGTTATAAAAAGTTACCAAAATACGCTTTTTTGGACTTTGGAATTTTTTTGCGCGTACGCCATTGACCGTACGGCTTAATTAATGATATATTTTTATAGTTCGGATATTTACGCACGCGGCGATACCACATATGTTTATTTTTAGTTTTTTTTACACTGTTTTATTTTTTTTATGGGAAAAGGGGGGTGATTCAAACTTTTATTAGGGAAGGGGTTAAATGACCTTTATTAACACTTTTTTTTAACTTTTTTTTTTGCAGTGTTATAGGTCCCATAGGGACCTATAACACTGCACACACTGATCTCTCATCCTGATCACAGGCGTGTATTAACACGACTGTGATCAGCATTATCGGCGCTTGACTGCTCCTGCCTGGATCTCAGGCACGGAGCAGTCATTCGTTGATCGGACACCGAGGAGGCAGGTAAGAGCCCTCCCGGTGTCCGATCAGCTGTTCGGGATGCCGCGATTTCACCGCGGCGGTCCCGAACAGCCCGACTGAGCAGCCGGGATACTTTCAGTTTCACTTTAGAAGCGGCGGTCAGCTTTGACCGCCGCTTCTAAAGGGTTAATACCGCACATCGCCGCGATCGGCGATGTGTGGTATTAGCCTCGGGTCCCGGCCGTTGATTAGCGCCGGGACCCACGCGATATGATGCGGGATCGCGGCGCGATCCCGCTTCATATCGCGGGAGCCGGCGCAGGACGTAAATATACGTCCTGCGTCGTTAAGGGGTTAAAAGGGTACTCCCGTGGAAAAATTTTTCTTTTTTTTTAATCAACTGGTGCCAGAAAGTTAAACAGATTTGTAAATTACTTCTTTTAAAAAAATCTTAATCCTTCCAATACATTTTATGGGCTATGTACTACAAAGGAAATGCTTTTCTTTTTGGATTTCTCTGATGTCATGACCACAGTGCTCTCTGCTGACCTCTGCTATCCATTTTATGAAGTGTCCAGAGCAGCATATGTTTGCTATGGGGATTTTCTCCTACTCTGGACAGTTCCAAAAATGGACTGCAGAGGTCAGCAGAGAGCACTGTGGACATGACATCAGAAAAATCCCAAAAAAAGCATTTCTTCTGTAGTATATATAACCCCTAAAAAGTACTGGAAGGATTAAGATTTTTTAATAGAAGTAATTTACAAATCTGAAGAAAAGGAAAAAAAGGGTGCAAGTGCAGCTCACAATTGGTGTGTAAACACTGCCTGAGGTCAACAGGGCATGCAACTATACCACAGCTGCAAAAAATAACAAAATATGTATAGAAAAAATATTGCCCGGACCTTCCAAGGTAGTGTGATTTAATTAAATAAACAATAGATAACTGGGTCGTACTCCAATAATAATTCAATGGTTATTTATTTAAAATGTATAGTGCATTACTCCTCACAGGGCCCTTGTGAGAAAAAACACATATAGTGGATATACAAAATTAGATATATAAAATTAAAATATAAAAATATTATAAAAATGTATCACTGGCATATAGAATAGCTCTATGTAGATGAATTCATATAACGTCTTTAGGGTATTGCAAAGGTATAAATGTCCTTTTGTGTGGCAATTATAAGTCAAAGTGGATACTCTGTTACCGGTCCTGAGTGATGTGGCTGTGTCAGCTCCCGTGCCCGGATGGCGGTCAACGGTCCTAGATGGTGCATTAATTTTTTGGATATTGTTATCAGCGCTGATCGGGATGGTCTTACTTGCAAAACTTACTATAAACCAACGGCTAAAAATAGCTATATAGGGTTTTCGAGTTACCACCTACCTAGGTGGCTAATGAACGTCCCAAAGGGACAATATCGAAGGTTAAAAAGAAATTGTACCTCAGATGACCAATTTTTGGTCGAGGCCAACCTCCTTACAAATCAATTTAAGGAGAAACACTATCCCGATCAGCTCCTGGAACAATCTCTTGAAAAAATTAAATTATTAGACAGAACCACTTTTTTTGAAAACACCAAGGAAAAAAAAGAAGCCGATTTTGGAGGAAAATTGGTAATTCCCTTTAATAATTCTTATAAAAAAGTAGAAAAAATAATACGGAAACACTGGCATTTGCTACAACAAGACCGTGAGGTGGGGGCACTCTTACCATCACGTCCCCCGATAGTATATACTCGGGCCCCAAATTTGAGCCTCATCGTTGCACCATCCATAAAAGCTCCCCCAAGGAAACAGAACACTACCTGGTTAAACACAAAGGGATTTGTGAGGTGTGGAATATGTGCTAATTGTATAAAAATTAAGGGCCCCAAGAAAGTTCTAGAAATTTGTTCTAAAATTAATACGTTCAAATGGAAAATAGAAGAGTTAATTACCTGCAATTCAAAAGGGGTACTATACATAATCGAATGCGGCTGTAAAAAGCAATATGTGGGTCGTACCAAAAGGGCCCTTAAGATGAGGATAGCTGAACACCTCAATAACATCAAAAATAAAAACTTAAAACACCCGTTATCAGCTCACTTTTCTACCATCCATAATAGCGATATGTCTTCTCTCTCCTTCACTGGTTTCCAATTAGTCAAACAAGATTGGCGTGGTGGCAGTTATCTGCTTAAGATGTCCAAGGCTGAAAGTAAGAAGATCTTTGAATTTGCAACTTTAGAACCAGGGGGACTCAACTCCAGTTTTGAACTATTTGGATTTTTGTAGGGGATGCACTTGGCCCATGGGATCACCCCTGTAGTGCTTTGGGGGGGTGCCCCATGGACTGACTCCATCCTCCACTCTGACATCTTACCTATATATTTCAATTTTAATTTTTATTTCATTTTCTTTTTATTTTCATTTATTTTTATTTATTATATATTTTTCATTCTTCACTTTTATATTTATATTTATACTCATTTTCATTTTTTATATTTATTTTCATTTTTACTTTATTTCTATTTTTTTATTTTTATTTTTATTTTATTTTTATTTTTATTTTTATTTCTATTTTCATCTTTATTCCTGTATTCATTTTATCATCATCGATCCATTTACTTATTTTTCATTTTCTATTTAATTTTATCCAATTCCTTTTTTATTCTATCTTTTCCATTATTTTTATTTCACTTTTATTTTCATTTCTATTTGTAATTACACCCTCACTTTTATTTTTATGTTTTATCTTTATTTTTATTTTTATCTACATTTCCATTCTATTAATATTATTTTCATCGCAATTGTGGGAAAGATACTTAATTGCAATCTGACAAAAAGTTTAGTCAGTTTCACCCATACACGTAACCCAATTTGTCCAATTCCCGTCTTCTGACGGTATTCACATTTACTTTTGCTCTCTAGGTAATTCCCTTTTTGATTATCCATTTCATGTTTCTGTTATCACTTAGAACACTGTTGAATCATGGGATTCGTACTCCTATAAATAGACAAACATTGTTTTTAACCATTATGACTACTGAGGAAAGGGTCGTATCTGAGAACCCTGAAACGCGTCTAGTCTTATGCACCGATCTTGCTCACTGGCATTTATGCTCTTTATGAATTTAAGCTCTAGCTTACGGAGCAAATTCATCACATTGTGGATTCCCTACGCATTAGTCGACCTAGACTAGTGTCCGGTCCTGATTTTACCTGGTCAGCTCCGGCTCAAGCTGACGTCACACGCCATCTACACGAGGCAAGCTCCATCTACCCAGCGTGTAGTCTCCGGCTTCCAAGTCCAGCGGTGAGGAGATCGATACCATCAGCGCCTGCCAGCGCTTGGTCTCCTGACAAATTTTCCAGCAGCGCTTGCCAGCGCACGGCCTCCCGGCGAATTCACCATCGGCGCCTGCCAGTGCCACCAGCCTGGGACGACCACTACCGCATAACACCTGGACCTTGAAAGATAAAGCCACAGCACCATCTAGGACCGTTGACCGCCATCCGGGCACGGGAGCTGACACAGCCACATCACTCAGGACCGGTAACAGAGTATCCACTTTGACTTATAATTGCCACACAAAAGGACATTTATACCTTTACAATACCCTAAAGACGTTATATGAATTCATCTACATAGAGCTATTCTATATGCCAGTGATACATTTTTATAATATTTTTATATTTTAATTTTATATATCTAATTTTGTATATCCACTATATGTGTTTTTTCTCACAAGGGCCCTGTGAGGAGTAATGCACTATACATTTTAAATAAATAACCATTGAATTATTATTGGAGTACGACCCAGTTATCTATTGTTTATTTAATTAAATCACACTAATTTACAAATCTGTTTAACTTTCTGGCACCAGTTGATTTAAAAAAAAAAAATTCCACAGGAGTACCCCTTTAACAAAAACTCGTCAAACACCTGTAGGGGGTTAAGGCTCACTGTACTCCTTGTTACGTTACTTGAGGGGTGTAGTTTCCAAAATAGTAGGCCACGTGGTTGTTGTTTTTTTTTTTTTGCTGTTCTGGCACCATAGGGGCTTCCTAAATGCGACATGCCCCCCCAAAACCATTTCAGCAAAATTTGCTTTCCAAAAGCCAAATGTGACTCTTCTCTTCCGAACATTGTAGTGCGCAAGCAGAGCACTTGACGTCCACACATTGGGTATTTCCATACTCAGAAGAAATGGGGTTACAAATTTTGGGAAGCATTTTCTCCCATTACCTTTTGTAAAGATGGTAAATTTGGGGAAAAAAATGCACTTTAGTGAAAAAAAAATAGTTTTTTCATTTACACTTCAGACTTTAACAAAAAGTCGTCAAACACCTGTGGGGTGTTAAAGCTCACTGGACCCCTTGTTACATGCCTTGAGGGGTGTAGTTTCCAAAATAGTATGCCTTTGTTTTGTTTGTTTTTTTGTCTTTTTTTTTTTGCTATTCTTGCTCCATAGGGGCTTCCTAAATGTGACATGCCCCTAAAAAACGATTTCAGAAAAACTCAATCTCCAAAATCCCATTGTCGCTCCTTCCCTTCTGAGCCCTCTACTGCGCTCACAGAGCACTTCACATACACATGAGGTATTTCCTTACTTAAGAGAAATTGAGTTACAAATTTTGGAAAAAATTTAAAAAAACTGGGTTTACAAGAACATGCGAGTGTAAAAAATGAAGATTTTGAACTTTCTCCTTCACTTTGCTGCTATTCCTGTGAAACACCTAAAGTGTTAATACATTTTCTGAATGTCATTTTGAGTACTTTGAGGGGTGCAGTTTTTATAATGGGGTCATTTGTGGGGTATTTCTAACATGGAGGCCCCTCAAATCCATTTAAAAACTGAACTGGTCCCTGAAAAATTCCAATTTTGAAAATTTTGTGAAAAATTAGAAAATTGCTGCTGAACTTTGAAGCCCTCTGATGTCTTCCAAAAGTAAAAAAGTAAACTTTATGAGGCAAACATAAAGTAGACATATTGTACATGTGAATCAATATATAATTATATGTATTTTATTTTATGTCTATTTTCCTTACAAGCAGAGAGCTCCAAGGTTAGAAAAATGCAAAAGTTTATATTTTTTCATCAAATTTTCTGAATTTTTCATCAAGAAAGCATCTGAGAGTTATTAATGCATAAAGTGATAGAGGTCAGATTTGAAAGAAATTCTCCCGTCCTTAGGGTCATAATGGTGTCCGTCCCCAAGGGGTTAAACACCTTTGTGCATACATACTTTGTTTTGCATATAAATAGTAATTTAGCTAACATTTTATTCAACCCCTTAAGGACCAAGCGTTTTTCTGTTTTTGCACTTTCGTTTTTTCCTCCTTACCTTTTAAAAATCATAACCCTTTCAATTTTGCACCTAAAAATCCATATGAGGGCTTTTTTTTGCGGCACCAATTCTACTTTTTAATGACATCAGTCATTTTACCCAAATATCTACGGCAAAACGGAAAGAAGATCATTGTGCGATAACATTTTTAAATTTGGGGGGCTTCTTTTTCTACGCAGTAAATGTTTTGGCAAAAATGACTATCTTTATTCAGTAGGTCCATACGGTTAAAATGATACCCTACTTATGTAGGTTTGATTTTGTCGTACTTCTGGAAAAAAATCATAACTACATGCATGAAAATTAATACATTTAAAATTGTCTTCTTCTGACCCCTTTAACTTTTTTATTTTTCCGCGTATGGGGCTGCCATTTTATTTTTTGATCCGACTTTTTGATCGCTTTTTATTAAAAAAAAATAAAAAAAATTATGGTATAAAAGTGACCAAAAATATGCTATTTTTGACTTTGGAATTTTTTGCACGTACGCCATTAATCGCTTGGTTTAATGAACTATATTTGTTTGTTTTTATATGGAATTTGGGAAAAGGGGGGTGATTTAAACTTTTCATAGTGTGTGTTTTTAAACTTTTATTTTTTTTACACTGTTAGTCCCCTTAGGGGGCTTTTAGGAGGAATCATTTGATTCCTCATACAGATCAATGTGGTTTCATAGAACTACATTGATCTGTGTGCTCTGTGCTTGATTGAAAAAGCCTGGACCTGCCAGGCTTTATCATTCTTAGCACAGGAACCCACATGGAAGGAGATGTAAGGCTACCTCAGCAGTGGATCATCCCTCCGCGATCGTGCTGTGGGGGGGGGTCGGCGAACTGACCCACTGGACCACCAGGGACAGGATAAAGGCACCTTTAGACGCTACTGTCAGCTTTGACAGCGGCAATCTAAAGGGTTAATAGCCGGACACGGCAATCTATTAACGCTGGCCCCCAGCTACAGGAATCAGCTGGGGGCCTGCCGGTATGACAAGTTGAGTCGGAAGCCCGGCCATTCCGCGTTAACGGCACATGGACGAGTATACACGTCCATGGTCATTAAGGGGTTAAAGCCCACAGTTCTAATACAAATTATTTTTGAAAGCATTTAAATATTCTGTATGTGTAGATTTAAATAAAGGATTCCTTGATTGTAATACATGTTGCTGCGGTCACAGGAAAGGCAGTATCAAGCACTATGATTTATGAGACTGCTGGTTCAGTAATTCCAACAGTTTTCATATGTATTCACAGTCTGGAAGGCACTGGTCTGCACCTCATGTGAAGCACTGTTCAATGTCTATGGAACAAAATCACAAGCCGTATATTGAACCATTGAGTGGCATTTGTCTGCGCTTTTAGTTAAACTCTCAATTTTTCCCAGGGACTCCAGCAGTGCATTCGTCCAGGTTCATCTCAATATAACATATTGTAGATTAGTACTGTTACGAGAAAATCCAAGTTTAATGGATGATAGAACAGCTGGAGACATGACTATGCTGGGGAAACGGCTGGTTGCCAGCTGGATTTAGAGAATGGCACCAGCATTGTCCGAGTGGGTCGTCTGGGGCCCACCAGTATTGATTTAGAGAGCTCACCCTACTGTGATATGGAAATATTTGATGTTCTGATTTATGACTGCAATACATTGTGTAAACAGTGACGTATTGTGCATTTAACTAGGCATACCATTTACTGGAATTTCTCCCCTACAGTCTTTAAACACTGTACTTGTTGGGGAAAACTGCCTGCCAAGTAAGCAATGTTAAGTATTGCTGAAGCCTGAAAGCTTTGGTCAAGGGAGCAAGGCCCACTTGTGACTGGGCACCAGTCATTTTGGCTGAAGAAATATGTTGAGTAGAGTAGGAACAGCTAAATATTTCTTTCAGCATTAACATTGCGCTTAAACAAGATGAGTTATTGTGTGTTGGATTTAGGACACTATAGGAGGTGAACAAATACTTGTCATAGCTTTCAAACATGGAACAAAATCAAAGCCTGGTCTTTCCCAGGGGTCAAGTCCACAAAAAAAAAGTGTGATTCTTTTTTAGGCAGTGACTTCTCTTAATAGTGGCAACTAAATGGAGAGATATATGGGATAGTTATAGTGAATATAGCGCTATAATGCTAAAGTTGATGCCGTGAGAGAGCATCAGACACTGCTACATACAAAGTAAGGTGTGAGAGACCTCCAATGTAAAGTGCATTACTTATTAATAACACTTCCCATACAATATCCAGACAAGCTGGAAAGATAGCTGGAAAATCCAGCCAGTTTATGATAGAGAACTCACTGATAGTTTTAACCATTTAACGTGTGTCTCAATTATTCACTATGTTAATGCAGATCAATAAAAGCAACATTTTAGTGGGACCCCAGAAACAGGAGGGGAGATGTATCAAAATCTGTCCAGAGGAAATGTTGCCCAGTTGACCATAGCAACCAATCAGCTTGCTGCAAAATGAATGAAGCAATCTAGACAGGTTTTGCTAAATCTGGTGGTGTTGGGGGAATGTCTACCTTAGGTAATGGATTGTGATATCTATTTTATAATTTGCCTTATCTTGCATTATATTTATGCCTAGGTACATGTACCTTTTCGAGTGCGAACTTGTACATGTCAGTTCATTATATGAATGACTGAGTGATATATACCGTATGGATGAATTGTTGATATGAATATATAGGATCTGATCCTGAAGTCTTTTACCATTCCATTACTTACTAGAAATGTTTTCATTTATACACTTATGGAACATCCACTTTTTATATATTCTACAAAGATGATGGCATTAACAACATTATAATTATAATTTTATAACTGAAAGGGAACCTGTCATCATATTTTACTATACATAATGTGTTGCAACATGTTATATATGGTAAACTATTCTTCCTCATCATCCCTGGGAGATGTTCCTGCCTGACAGGATGATGAGCATATGAGATTATAAAATGTCCCCTGTCCATCCCATAAATAGTTCCCTCAGCATGATTCACAGCCAGGGCATAGCCCGGGCATGGCCCACGTCACCACTCTGCTCTGTTTGCTTAAAGGGGTACTCCGGGGAACTAAACCCATAGACCATCCTTTCCCTCTCATCAACCTATTTGATTGTCTAAATATAATTTATTAGTCATATTGAGCTCTTTGTTTGTCACTTTGGATGGGTGGATGAGGTAATTCCCTCAACTACTCTCTCTGACCAAATCCTTCTCTGAAAGCACCCCCCACTCTCCTAAGAGAGACAGAGTGGTTTCTGCCCTGCACTGATGAGTACTCCTGCCTTTAGAGCCGAGAACTTGGAGGAGTGTGTGGCCAATCACACACTGAATCTCTCTGCTCACAGAGCAGAAGGGTGGAGGCTGCTCTCAGAGAGGGAGGTGGCTTACAGGGGACATATCCAGGTAATGTGGAGGCGTTGGAGCTTTACACATATATACTTCCTTGGAGTACCCCATTTAAGTGTTATAGCTGGTAAAATATAGCAATGCTGATAGATGGACGGTGCTTTTTTGTATAAATTATATGTAATTGTATTGTTGTTATGAACCTGAGGAAGACGCCTGCTCCGGTGTTGAAATGCGTTGTTCTGAAATAAATGTCCTTGGTTATCCACATTGACCCTACTTTCCTATAAGCCATCTATCAGCATTGCTGTATATACCAAGTTCCATTGCCTGCGCCTGAATTAACCCTCAGTGGTTTGGAGGTTTCATTGGATTACTGAACACCACGAGGTGGTGGAGAGGGAGCGGCTGCACTTTCGACACATTTTCATACACGATCACCAGAGTTGTGCCTGTTTGTAAGCACAACTCCTTGGGTAAGCGCAAATTATTATTATATGCGGATCCTACCAATCTTTTATTGCACTACGGAGCGCTCTCTGTGTTTTTTTTGTATGTAGCTGGTAAAATATGACAGCATGTTCCCTTTAAATGCAGACCTGAAATCTGCATTATTGAGAAATTTCCCTTAGGAATCGTATTTCTACTTTTTGAGTACTTGAGTATTATGTAGCTAGCCCATAATACAAATGGCCTATACTAAAGTAGGCCTTTGTAGATTCTGTAGAAATATGTAGATTTAGTAGATTAATATTTCTGTTACTAAACTAAACTAAATAACTAAACTTTTGCTTGTAAATCAATGATTCTGGTAGTAACATTATGTTAGAAATGTGCACAAAAGGATAACTAAATTGACTTTAAACTGAAGCCCTACATTTTTATATGCAGAGAAAAGTAGGAACGTTTTTTGTTTTTTTTTTCTTCACAGACTGATTTAATAATTTCGAACATCAGGGGGCAGCAGACACACACTCTTTACTCAAATTTTTTGCATTCACATACATATAACTGATTAGAAAATTGCTTTTAAATTTAGTAAGGATTTCAAAGTTGTATTAGATGGTTATAGAATTATAAAATTTCAGCGCATTCTCCAATTCATATTGTGCTTGTTTTTTTGTAAATTTTGTCTGTGAATTCTTAACATGAATCTTTATACTGTAGCATAACTGTAAGTAGATTTATAGTAATAAATGTATATAGCATACTATAGTTTTTATAATGAAAAATAGTTTTAATGGATAGTTTAATCTATTTTTGTAACCTTTGCCCCCAAATGTTATTGACCTATATATTTCGGCTTAGAATGTGGCATTTACTATATAATGCACAGGAATACATGCAGATATCAATGATGTGTAGCCTATTGGTGTAAAACAGGGACTAATCTACCATCAACACCATGTGATTTCTCATACTCCTCTTCTCTGATCCCTCTCCACTACCACTCCAATGGTGATCTAGTCCCTGCTGCTCATAAGCTCCTGGTGACATTTCAACATGTAGGATATACCCACTGTACCAGTCACTGAACAAAGAAAGTTATTGCCATGGCCAGTTATTTCCTGAGTGGCCATTTATTGTGATTGGTCAGTTGGGAATCTGGGGAAGGGGAGTGTGCGATTCACAGAATTTAGCAGAGGATCTTCTGGGGGACATATCTTAGGACCTTCTGGACGAATTTTAGTAAACCCTCGTTGGGTTTAGTGTGGGTGAACAGGCTGATTGGTTTTCTTTAAATATTATGAGTTATGGCACTGTAATCTTGCTACTGCATTATGCTTATACACGCAAAGGATGCAGGGAGCCAGCTCAACCAGCTCCCTTCCCTCCTCTATATTTTCCGTCCAAACCACCCTCATCATTAAAAGGCTTATGAATGCCATGGGTGAGTGCTCTGCTCTCTGTGCGCTCACTCGCAGCATTCATTAGCTGGAGCGCAATGCAGCAGCAAGATTACAGTGCCATAACTCAGAAAATACTCAACGGATTTATGTAAGTGACCCCTCTTTGTAAAGCTGTTCATCTGCACTATAACCCATTATCTTGGGTTAAGTGAGGGTGAACTTGGTGTCAGATTCTCTTAAAGATTTTTTAAATAGGAATAATTTACAAATCAATTTAACTTTCTGGCACCAGTTAATTTAAGTTGTTTTTTTTTCCACTAGAGTACCCCCTTTAAGTATTTATTTATATATTTTTTGTAAAGGCTATGGATGAAAATGATAAGGGAGGTACCTTAAATGAAAAGCATTTCAGTAATGAGGAGTTTGCTCTCTTTAGTCCCCATTTATTTTTGTAACCCCCTGATGTTCAGTTTCATGCTAGCATCTAGGCTGTAAAGCCTGCTGAATGTGAGGTCAGTGTGTTTGGGAAATCTAGAGTTTACTCAGGAGCTTTGCTTTCTCTCTGTACTTTTACACAGTCCCTGTGAATCTGTGCATTTTCCTAAATCTACAACCTGTGTGAGCTGCCCTTTATGAGTGCTATTCCCTTTCAAACAACTGTCAACAACTCCCTCTTGCTCCCTGCTGCAGTTTCTAGCATTGAGTGGAGGGAGGGGGAGAGCAGAAAACCCATCTGAAATAGCTCTCTCTGAAAGATAGCTAGATGAATGAATGACTTACATAGACGTCACAGTGGCAAGATGGTCCAAAATTTTAATGAAGAATATTTAGAAAGTTGCTTCATTTTTGTATTTAGGAAATATATAATAATAATAATAATTTATGAAAAAAATGGGAAAAACCCTCTACCCTAATACAAATGTAAAACATTTACCCCTAAAAAGTGTAAAAAAAATAATTAATAAACCTATTTGCCCAAACTATCAAAATATAATGTTAATTATCCCGTATGGTGAACGGCGTAAAAAAAAAAAAAAAAGTCCAAAATTGCTGCTTTTTTGTCACATCATATTAAAAAATAAAAATTTATAAAAAATGTATTAAAAGTTTCATATAAGCAAATGGGGTATCAATAAAAAGTACAAATCACGGCGCAAAAAATGAGCCCTCATACTGGCGCTTATATGAAAAAATGAATGTTAGAGGTCGTCAAAATAGTGGGATTTTAAACGTACGAATTTGGTTAAAAAGTTTAAGATTTTTTTTTAAACGGTACAATAATAAAAAAGTAGGTAATCATGGATATCATTTTAATCGTATTGACCCACAGAATAAAGAAAACGTGATTTTAATGTAAATTTTACAGCGTGAGAACAAAACTTTCCAAAATTTGCTAAATTGTGGTTTTCTTTTCAATTTCGCCACACAAATAGTGATTTTTTGGTTATGCCATACATTTTACAGTAAAATGAGTGCTAGAATTACAGAGGACAACTGGTCACACACACAAAAAAAAAAAAAACAAGCCCTCATACCAGTCCGTGGATAAAAATATAAAAGAGTTATGATTTTTAGAAGGCGAGGAGGAAAAAAACGAAAAAGCAACAATAAAATTGGCCTGGTCCTTAAAGGGGTACTCTGCTGTAATATTTTTTTTTTTGTAAATCAACTGATGCCAGTAAGTTAAACAGATTTGTAAATTAAAAGCAGTGATGAGATGGGAAAGGAGAGGGCACACACCTCCTGCAGGGTGCACATACAAAGATTGAAGTATCAAGAATAAACACAAAAGAAGGCATGTACGTGCACCCACCGCTCAGCGGAGACAGTTTGGTGGAGAAATACGGTATACAGGGAGCTGGATCACAGCATCGGCGCAGGTGTAGTGGCGCTCAGAGGCTACGCCGGCAGTTTCACACGTGAATGTGTGCTTCTTCCGGTCTCTAACTTGAAGATTTGTAAATGACTTCTATTAAAAAATCTTAACCCAGTACTTATTAGCTGCTATATGCTCCACAAGTTCTTTTCTTTTTGAATTTCCATTTTAGGAACTGTCCAGAGTAGGAGGAAATCGCCACAGCAAACCTATCCTACTCTGGACAGTTCCTGACATGGACAGAGGTGTCAGCAGAGAGCACTATGGTCAGACAAAAAGAAAAGAACTTCCGGTGGATCATACAGCAGCTTATAAGTACTAGAAAGATTAAGATTGTTTAATAGAAGTAATTTACAAACCTGTTTAACCTTATGGCACCAGTTGATTAAAAGAAAATCTTTTCCAGTGGGGAACCCCTTCAAGGCCAAAATGGGCTTGGTCCTTAAAGGGTTAAGGGGAACTCTGGTTTCCTCCCACACTTCAAAACATAGTGACTGGTAAATTTTGATTGTGAGAACCAATTCTTTTGGGACATGTCAAAAGTTTTTATCAGTTAGCGTGTGAGTGTTTAGACTCCGTCTGATGACAAGAATGAGCGGGTAGAGAAGCGGGCAGCCTCTCTGTGTCTATTTGAACTTGGCGGCCCCATAAACTTACACTGTCCAGTTCACATGACACAGAGCCTGGAGAAAGTGCACTAGCACAATCTTCTGACTCACCACAGAAGTATAAGAAATGGCAACCAATCGCAGCATAGCTTTCAGTTTATCTCAACAGTATAAGAAATAAAACTGAAAACAAAAATGTATACACCAACTAAAACTACCAAAAATATTTTTTCTTGGGTGCAGCAACGCGCATCGGGTACCGTAGTAGTGCTATATAATTAAAAAATATTTATTATTAAATATTATTAAAAGTGATAGTAAACAGAGGGTGGCTATTGATGGAACCGCCTCTTATTGGGTCTCAGAAAATACCACAGGGGTCAGTATTGGGCCACTTCTTTTTAATATGTTTATTAATGACCTTGTAGAGGAATAAGAGTAGAATTTAAATATTTGCCGATGACACCAAACTGGGTAAGGTGATCACCACAGAGGGGGATAACGTATTACAGAGGGTTCTGGGGAAGCTGGAGACTTGATGTGAATAAATAGAAGGTCATGCACTTGGGTCATGGCAGCATACATTATATGCTTAATATAAAACTCCTACCAACATTAATTATGGGATATTGGTGGACAGTTAACTCAACTTTAGCAACCAGTGGCAGGCAGCTGCTTCCAAGGCTGTACGACATCATGCAATACATTTAATGAGGCACGAAGATAGTTGTGCCTTTTATATGAATTATTTATAAGACCACACATGGACTATTGTCGGATACTGTCTGATAGAGGAACTTGTGCATTGTTGATTAAATTAACACATTTCTGACCTTATCAACAATGTAATTATGTAGCTATGTAACCTGCATATGCCATGTTCATCATATAAAAAGGATCTTGTTTGCTTTCTACCTTGTGCCCTGACAGGGCTTTGTTTTCCCCCTTTGATTGGATGTTATCCACAATATTAGTGTGGTGTATGGCTGGTTTTCTAATAATGACTAATTGAAAATCTGAAATACCCTAGACGAAAATGTCACTTTCTGTCTTGAATTATTCATTGTGCTATTGATTCTGCAATTGAAAACCTGTACAGGTCAGACTTTTTAATGTATGTCTCTCTGGGGTCCTGTCTAGCTACTTAATATTCCTAATGTGGTCTTAGAAGCCAGTAGCCTAAGCAGTTATATCAAGCTCTACCTTTATTAGAATCTTGGCTTAACATAGGGTACCTCTAATCGCGTTCTCAGCAACAGGATATGTCCTAAAATATTGGGGCCACCTCTGATCCCATGACTGCTTGCAGACTATAGCAATCTGGAGACAGAGCTACCGGAAGTTCCAAACATGTCTGTTTAGGCAAACAAGAAATAATCCCAGGGAATTTCCAGGCGCAATCCAGCCAATATTACTCTCAGCAATCCATAAGGTTAAGGTATATGATCTTTATTAAAGGGGTTATCAAGGAAAAAAAATTTTTTTTACATATCAACCGGCTCCAGAAAGTTAAACAGATTTGTAAATTAATGAAAACCTATAGCTTATGCCTCTATGACCTCACCAATGGTGCATAATGGTGTGGGCAAAGATAGATATAACAGCGTTTTCTCAGAAATTGTTTTTAATTCAGATTATAAAATATAATAGATAAATAAGTAAAACAGTAACAAAATATCACATTACACTGGCACTTATCTAATGAAAATCTCACTGGGCCCTAGTGAGATATCCAAAATGTAAAATGTAAAAAAGATTAAATTGATATTCAAATGAGTCCATAAATCTGCAGATGAAAAATAAAATAAAATGAATCCGCAAAAGGTGTTTGGATTTGTAGCAAAATGATTGTAACATAAAGTCAATAAAAAAGTTGATGAATGGATGATACAGAGTATCTCTCACCTCTGCTTCTGGCTTGTAGATGAGTTGCAGCCTTGTGTTCCTCGTGTGCCCCAATAAGTGGAGGGGGGCACAGGTTGGTATGTCTCCCTTAGCAGCCCCATTGGCAGGGGGGTGCAAATAGATGTTGCGTACCGTGAGCTCCGATAGCGGGGGAGCATGCAGCAGTTTCAGCGCTGGGGACCTCGTTCACTGGCCGGCTTAGCACAGACGGCACTAGTCTGGCACTCCAGCAGGAGTGTCAGTCGGCTCAGGGGCGACAACGGGTCTGATGGTGGTGGTACGCCGGGAGCGATGAAAGGTCCGGGATTGGCGTGCCACGTGGAAGCAGGAGATGAGGCTATGCGATGCAGTGGATGGTAAGGTTACAGCCAGGCAGGGCGGAGTAGGACAGATTTAACTCCTCTGTTGCCAAAATGTTTGCAGATGGACACTGATGGTCACTGTGTGAATAGTGCCAGATTTCTAAACGCGTTTCGGGGTACTGGGAAACAAGGACCACCGACCCCTTCCTCAGTAGAAATGTGTATATGGTAAAATTTGATAATAACGCTGTTTTTGTAGTGAATTCACACCTTATAGTGGTTAATAACATTAAAAAATAATACACGGTCATGGAATTGTAATGGATTGACTCTTAGGGCTAGTAAAAGATGGAGTGGAGCAGCTCTTTGACAATTACTCATAAAAAAACAGATAATAAAATAGGACGTTATTCACACCCTATTAACTCTGATAGTAAAATCGGTCATGTTGCTTGTAGTTAAACGATATGGAATAACTAATAAGTAAATTAACTGTAACTAATACACATATATTCACTGGAAACTAAAACAACAATAAAAAAGTGTTATATTAAATCAACCCATGTACAAAGACATGGATAAATGGAAGAAATAAATATAAATAAAAATAAAAATATGAATGAAAAATATGTGCTATAAAATGAAGATGTTAAAAATAATGTATATTAAAATAAGTATAGAAAAAATATGATATATGAAATAAAAATAAGAATAGAAATAAAATTAAAAATAAAATTGAAGATAAAAGAGGAATAAAAAATTAAATAAAAATAAATAAATGAAACAAATGAAAGAATGATAAAAAATGAAGTGGATGAGTAAGATAAAAAAATTATGATAGAAATATAAAAAAATAAAAATAAAAAAAATAAATAAAATGAAAATAAAATAAAAAAGAGAAGCAAATAACATGAAGGAAGAAAAAGAGATTAATATTAAAAAACGGAATATCTAAAACCTGGAAGATGATTATTGAGAGGTTCCCATCAATCCACGAACCGCCGACAAAGTTAAAACATGGCGGCGGGTGGTGGTCGGAGGGGAACCACATCATAGAAAACCAAATAATTCAAAGCTGGACTTCAAACCTTTGGGTTCCATTGATCCAAATTCATAGATCATTTTGCTCTCGGCCCTAGACATTTGGACCATATAGCTACCCCCCCCTCCAATCTGGTTTAATTGTTCGGAGTCCTACACATCTTAATTTTGATGGATCTCTGTTATGGGTAATTGAAAAATGTATTGATAATGGATGTTTTAGATCCCCTTTTTTAATATTATTAATGTGTTCTGCTATTCTTAGTTTCAGTGTTCTTTTTGTTCTCCCCACATACTTTTTTTTACAGTCACATTCCAAAATATATATGACTCCTTTTGTATTGCAAGTAATGCACTCATCTATTTTCCATATGAAATTGTTAGTTTGGGATTTTACTTCTACAGTTTTTTTGGGATCTACAGTGGTATTGCAATTATTGCATATTCCACAACGAAAAAAACCTTTAGTGGATAGCCAAGTTTTATTATCTTTATTATTTGTGGGTGGTTTGATGGAGGGGGCAACAGTTATACCCAGATTCGGCGCCTTAGTGTATATGATAGGGGGGTGGTGTGGTAGTGATTCTCCTATGATTTTATCTTGTCTTATTATTTCCCAATGTTTGTTAATCACTTTTTCAACTTTTTTATGTAAACTATTAAATGGCAGAATAATCCTGAATTCAGGTATTTCTTTTTGTTTACTTTTATCCAAAGTAAAAAAAAGAAGTTCTATCTAATACTTTATCTAATACTTTATCTAATACTTTAGATAGAACTTCTTTTTTTTACTTTTGATAAAAGTAAACAAAAAGAAATACCTGAATTCAGGATTATTCTGCCATTTAACAGTTTACATAAAAAAGTTGAAAAAGTGATTAACAAACATTGGGAAATAATAAGACAAGATAAAATCATAGGAGAATCACTACCACACCACCCCCCTATCATATACACTAAGGCGCCAAATCTGGGTATAACTGTTGCCCCCTCCATCAAACCACCCACAAATAATAAAGATAACAAAACTTGGCTATCCACTAAAGGTTTTTTTTCGTTGTGGAATATGCAATAATTGCAATACCACTGTAGATCCCCAAAAAACTGTAGAAGTAAAATCCCAAACTAACAATTTCATATGGAAAATAGATGAGTGCATTACTTACAATACAAAAGGAGTCATATATATATTTTGGAATGTGACTGTAAAAAACAGTATGTGGGGAGAACAAAAAGAACACTGAAACTAAGAATAGCAGAACACATTAATAATATTAAAAAAGGGGATCTAAAACATCCATTATCAACACATTTTTCAATTACCCATAACAGAGATGCATCAAAATTAAGATTTGTAGGACTCCAAACAATTAAACCAGATTGGAGGGGGGGGTAGCTATATGGTCCAAATGTCTAGGGCCGAGAGCAAAATGATCTATGAATTTGGATCAATGGAACCCAAAGGTTTGAACTCCAGCTTTGAATTATGATGTGGTTCCCCTCCGACCACCACCCGCCACCATGTTTTAACTTTGTCGGCGGTTCGTGGTTTGATGGGAACCTCTCAATAATCATCTTCCAGGTTTCAGATATTCCGTTTTTTAATATTAATCTCTTTTTCTTCCTTCATGTTATTTGCTTCTCTTTTTTATTTTCATTTTCATTTTATTTTTATTTCTATCATAATTTTTTATCTTACTCATCCACTTCATTTTTTATCATTCTTTCATTTGTTTCATTCATTTATTTATTTTTATTTTATTTTTTCATTCCTCTTTTATCTTCAATTTTATTTTTATTTTTACCGTATATACTCGAGTATAGGCCGAGTTTTTCAGCACGATTTTTCGTGCTGAAAACACCCCCCTCGGCTTATACTCGAGTGAACTCCCCCACCCGCAGTGGTCTTCAACCTGCGGACCTCCAGAGGTTTCAAAACTACAACTCCCAGCAAGCCCGGGCAGCCATCGGCTGTCCGGGCTTGCTGGGAGTTGTAGTTTTGAAACCTCCGGAGGTCCGCAGGTTGAAGACCACTGCGGCCTTCAACATCATCCAGCCCCCTCTCACCCCCTTTAGTTCTGAGTACTCACCTCCGCTCGGCGCTGGTCCGGTCCTGCAGGACTGTCCGGTGAGGAGGTGGTCCGGTGGGATAGTGGTTCCGGGCTGCTATCTTCACCGGGGAGGCCTCTTCTAAGCGCTTCGGGCCCGGCCTCAGAATAGTCACGTTGCCGTGACAACGACGCAGAGGTGCGTTCATTGCCAACGTACTTCTGCGTCATTGTCAAGGCAACGCCTCTATTCCGGGCCGGAAGCGCGGAGAAGAGGCGCCCCCGGTGAAGATAGCAGCCCGGACCACCTCCCCACCGGACAGCCCTGCAGGACCGGACCAGCGCCGAGCGGAGGTGAGTACTCAGAACTAAAGGGGGTGAGAGGGGGGCTGGATGATGTTGAAGGCCGCAGTGGTCTTCAACCTGCGGACCTCCGGAGGTTTCAAAACTACAACTCCCAGCAAGCCCGGACAGCCGATGGCTGCCCGGGCTTGCTGGGAGTTGTAGTTTTGAAACCTCTGGAGGTCCGCAGGTTGAAGACCACTGAGGGCGAATGATGAGAAGAGGATGATGAAGGGGGGGTGTGGGGATGATGAAGGGGGGATGTGTGGGATGATGACAAGGGGATGATGAAGGGGGGATGTGTGGGATGATAAGGGGATGATGAAGGGGGGATGTGTGGGATGATAAGGGGATGATGAAGGGGGGATGTGTGGGATGATGACAAGGGGATGATGATGAGGATGTTAATGACGGGTCTGGATGATGACAGGGGGGGATGAGGTATTTCCCACCCTAGGCTTATACTCGAGTCAATAACTTTTCCTGGGATTTTGGGTTGAAATTAGGGGTCTCGGCTTATACTCGGGTCGGCTTATACTCGAGTATATACGGTATTTCTATTCTTATTTTTATTTCATATATCATATTTTTTTCTATACTTATTTTAATATACATTATTTTTAACATCTTCATTTTGTAGCACATATTTTTCATTCATCTTTTTATTTTTATTTTTATTTATTTTTATTTATTTTATTTCTTTTTTATTTCTTCCATTTATCCATGTCTTTGTACATGGGTTGATTTAATAGAACACTTTTTTATTGTTGTAGTTTCCAGTGAATATATATGTATTAGTTACAGTTAATTTACTTATTAGTTATTCCATATCGTTTAACTACAAGCAACATGAACGATTTTACTATCAGAGTTAATAGGGTGTGAATAACGTCCTATTTTATTATCTGTTTTTTTATGAGTAATTGTCAAAGAGCTGCTCCACTCCATCTTTTACTAGCCCTAAGAGTCAATCCATTACAATTCCATGACCGTGTATTATTTTTGAATGTTATTAACCACGATCGGGTGTGAATTCACTACAAAAACAGCGTTATTATCAAATTTTACCATATACACATTTCTACTGAGGAAGGGGTCGGAGGTCCTTGTTTCCCAGTACCCCGAAACACGTTTAGAAATCTGGCACTATTCACACAGTGACCATCAGTGTCCATCTGCAAACATCTTGGCAACAGAGGAGTTAAATCTGTCCTACTTCACCCTGCCTGGCTGTAACCTTACCATCCACTGCATCGCATAGCCTCATCTCCTGCTTCCACGTGGGACGCCAATCCCGGACCTTCCATCGCTCCCGGCATACCACCACCATCAGACCCGTTGTCGCACCCGAGCCGACTGACACTCCTGCTGGAGTGCCAGACTAGTGCCGTCTGTGCTAAGCCAGCCAGCGAACGAGGTCCCCAGCGCTGAAACTGCTGCATGCTCCCCCGCTATCGGAGCTCACGGTACGCAACATCTATTTGCCAACGGGGCTGCTAAGGGAGACATACCAACCTTTGCCCCCCTCCACCTACTGGGGCTCACGAGGAACACAAGGCTGCAACTCATTTACAAGCCAGAAGCAGAGGTGAGAGATACTCTGTATCATCCATTCATCAACTTTTTTATTGACTTTATGTTACAATCATTTTGCTACAAATCCAAACACCTTTTGCGGATTCATTTTATTTTATTTTTCATCTGCAGATTTATGGACTCATTTGAATATCAATTTATTCATATATCTTTTTTACATTTTGGATATCTCACTAGGGCCTAGTGAGATTTTCATTAGATAAGTGCCAGTGTAATGTGATATTTTGTTACTGTTTTACTTATTTATCTATTATATTTTATAATCTGAATTAAAAATTTCAATTTCTGAGAAAACGCTGTTATATCTATCTTTGCCCACACCATTATGCACCATTGGTGAGGTCCTAGAGGCATAAGCTATAGGTTTTCATTATTTTACATTATTGTTGCCGGTGGGGTCCGGCTTTAGCTTTAACTGCCTCGGTCCTTCTGTTGTGATCTGCACCTTATTTTTTAAGATTTGTAAATTACTTCTATTAAAAAATCTTAATCCTTTCAGTACTTATGAGCTTCTGAAGTTAAAGTTGTTCTTTTCTGTCTAAGTGATCTCTGATGACACCTGTCTCGGGAACCGAACAGTTTAAAAGCAAATCCCCATAGCAAACCTCTTCTAAACTGGGTGGTTCCCGAGATACGTGTCATCAGAGAGCACTTAGACACAAAAGAACAACCTTAACTTCAGAAGCTCATAAGTAATGAAAGGATTAAGATTTTTTAATAGAAGTAATTTACAAATCTGTTTAACTTTCTGGAGCCAGTTGATATATAAAAAAAAGTTTTTTTTCCTGGATAAACCCTTTAAAGGGTACCTCTCATCAAAAAAACTATGCATTAAAAAATATGCATCTTTTTATTTAATTTTCCACTTTGAAGAAATGACCACTAGGGGTCTCCCTACCAGTCCTGGCAGCAAGCATTTCAGACTCATGCTGGAGTCCTAAACACTACGAGCTGCCAGTCTGCTTTGTTCACAAAGGAGAACACTCAGAGCTGCCAGCCTGCTTTGTTCACAGCCTGTTTGGCTGTGAACAAAGCAGGCTGGCAGCTCTGAGTGTTTAGGACTCCAACATAAGTCAGAAATGCTTTTTGACAGGACTGATCGCGAAAAATACAGTAGAAAGAAGCATATTTTTCATTAACATGCTATTGGAAAGTTATTCAACATTCATTAATCTAAAATATATCAAAAGTTTATTTGATGAGAGGTAACCTTTAAGCTAACACAAACGTGTTTCATGGTATACTACCTCTTTTTCAATGTGGACATGCCATGTCCACATTAAAAATGATTTAAAAAAATCATATACCTTAACCTTATGGATTGCTTAGAGCTATATTGGCTGGATCGCACCTGGAAATTCCCCGGGATTTTTTCTAGCTTGCCTAAACATTTACTGCGTTCATCGGTTCTGCTTGGCTCTGACCTGCTGACTCCGGGGAGGCTGCACCACCATTGTGGAAATCTATCCATGCTACTATAAGTTGCTGTGTCTTCCAACACAACAACCCTATGTGAGCAGTATTTGTTCACCTGACATGCCCCATTATCTGACTGTACTACTCTATGGGAAGCTCTGCGATGTCTCTCTTTTCACATAGATTTCCAAACATGTCAGGAGGCATTAAGGGGGCAGTGATTTTTCATTTTTGCACTGTTTAAATTTTTTATTTTATTTTTTTACTCCTTGAATTCTTATAGCCATAACTCTTTAAATTGTACACCTTCAGCGCCATATGAGGGCTTGTTTTATGCTCCACCAACTGTACTTTTTAATGATATCACTCATTATATCACAAAATCTATGATTCTAACCATGGCTAAACAAAAAATAATATTGTGGGTCAAAATTGGAAAAAAAATAAATAAAAAATGCTTAAAGGGATACTCCGGCGCTAAGACATCTTATCCCCTATCCAATGGATAGGGGATAAGATACCTGATGGCCGGGGTCCCGCCACTGGGGACCCCTGTGATCTTGCACGCAGCAATCCGTTAGAATCAGTCCCCGGAGCGTGTTCGCTCCGGGTCTGATTACTGGCGATCACGGGAACGGAGCATTCTAACGGGGTGCTGCGTGCAAGCATCAGGCGTCTTATCTCCTATCCATTGGATAGGGGATAAGATGTCTCAGCGCTGGAGTACCCCTTTAAAGTTTGACGCCCATAACATTTTTATTTTTCAATGTACATGGCTGTATGAGGGGTCATTTTTGTGCTGTGATCTGTAGTTTTTTTTAATGAGACTTTTTGATCACTTTTTTTTTTTTCTAGTAAATGAAGTGACCAAACATTAATTCTCGACTTTGGTATTTTTTTTACATTTACGCTATTGACAGTGTGGTTTTAATAAAGTTATACCGTTCTATTTTAAATAGTTTAGACATTTCCCCACGCAGCTATACCACATTATGTACTGTATGTTTGTTTTTGTTTAGGTGCTGCAATCAACTTTGATCATAGCATCTAAAGGGTTACTCCGGACTTAGCCCGATCAGCTATGTCTGGCATTAGCCGAGGGTCCTGGCTGCTGATAGAAGTTAAAGCATGCTCAGCTCCTTAATGTGCTTCATACAACGGGAAAGGGTACAAGACGTACATGTACACTCTGCATCTTCTAGGGGATAAATGTGTATACATATTTTTTTACATTTCCTCTTTGTAACAAAATAATGTGAAGGTGGATGTGGCTGTCAATAGGCTGTCAAGACAACTGCAATAGTCAGGTTGTCTGCTTTCAGTATATGGATGGATGGATAGATAGATTGTTTAGGGGTGCAGTTACGGTGTCAAGGTGTGTAATATATATATTTTTTTTTTATTTTAATTTCCTGCATAAAACCAGATTTTTGGATTTTCAAACAGATTAGCTGTAACCAGAGGAGTCTCGCAGTCGCTCATCCCTCCTTGCTCTCTATCCTATGTTGATGGCCACCTTTAGGAAAGATTACATAAGCTTTGATAGTGCTAATGCATCAGTGCACTTTTAAAGGGGTTTTCTAGGATTAGAAAAACATGGCTGCTTTCTTAGAAAAACAAGGCCACAGGTTGTCACTTCAATACAATTGTGTTGCAATACAACACGTAACCTCTACGATTATGCGACTCATATCCACCACTATGTTACATAAACTGCATATAACAGCCTGCATGGCTTTTTTGGCCACATCTGCCTGCCACAAGCAGGTCGGACAGGGCCATGGGGCCCCTCGCTTTTAAGATAGATGCAGGTTGCAGAAGTAGGCCCCACCTGTATCATACATTCTATAGCATATCCTCTATGTTGTAGATAGGAATACCCGATTAAAGGGGTACTCCGGTGGAAAACTAACTTTTTGACACCAGTTGATTTAAAAAAAAAATAAACAGATTTGTAAATTACTTATATGTAAAAATATTAACCCTTCCAGTACTTATCAGCTGCTGTATACTACAGAGGAATGTGTTTTCTTTTTGAATTTATTTTCCGTCTGACCACAGTGCTTTGTGCAGACACCTCTGTCCATGTCAGGAACTGTCCAGAGCAGGAGCAAATCCCCATAGCAAACCTCTCCTGCTCTGAACAATTCCTGACCTGGACAGAGATGTCAGTAGAGAGCACTGTAAAGAACTTCCTATGCAACATAAAGCAACTGATCAGTACTGGAAGGGTTAAGATTTTTGAATAGATGTAATTTACAAATCTTACAACGGAAAAGGGTAGCGTGCACTCACCGCGGGTAAACAGCTGCAGGCCCGAGGTCCGGGATCACCGCGGCATAGACGAGGACGGTAAGGGGCGCTCAGAGGCTACGCCGGCAGTTTCGGACGTAGGAACGTCCTTCTTCCGGCCTCCCTTGTGGCAGGCAGACGTGAGGTCATGTCACCGTGGGGGTGATGTGACCTCATGTCTAAGCGCAGCAGCACCACGTCTGAGTTCACTGTGCCACCGATCAGTGCGCCCGCCGCCCCCTGCTCGCTCTCTCTCTCTTTCTCATACAGTGGAGATAAATATGTGAACAAGTTCCTCTCAAGAAGGCGCTGGTACACAGAGATGAAAATAAACTTCTTTATTAGCTAATAAAGAAGTTTATTTTCATCTCCGGGTACCAGCGCCTTCTTGAAAGGAACTTGTTCACATATTTATCTCCATTGCTATCCACCGGACTGATGGACGTCACACCGGGTAGTTCCTCGTGGCAGCGGTTTCCCTCGATTTCCTGCATATAGACGCTACTGTAGGTGTTGTGCTCTGAGCGCAACACCTAGGGGTAAGAACCCATCTTTGCGTTATCTCTTTCATTTTATTTAAATGGTCCTCACTAGGGGCGCACCTCCTGTTGTTTTTTCTTGTTGATATATTAGTCTTTCTCATACAGAGCCCTGCTTGTCCTCAATGTGCAGAGCCCTACTTGTCCTCAATGTACAGAGCCCTGCTTGTCCTCAGTGTACAGAGCCCTGCTTGTACTCCGTGTACAGGGCTCTGCTTGTCCTCGGTGTACAGAGCCCTGCTTGTCCTAGGTGTACAGAGCCCTGCTTGTCCTCAGTGTACATGGCCCTGCTTTAAAATGCCCAAAAATTAAAATGCACTTAAAATCGGTATAAGTTATCGGCTATCGGCCTGAAAGTTCACAAGTTATTGGTATTGGCTCTAAAAAATCTATATCGGTCGATCCCTACTAAAAGTGTAATGAAAAAAAGTTTTAAAAAAGTTTTAAAACACACATTAACCCCTCCCTTATTAAAAGTTTAAATCATCCTCCTTTTCCCAAATTCCATATAAAAAATATAAAAACATAATAAAAATAAACATTACACAGCTTTTGTAAATGTCCGATCTATAAAAATATATTGTTAATTAAACCACAGGGTCAATGGCGTACGCGCAAAAAAATTCCAAAGCCCAAAATAGTGTCTTTTTCAGGGCTCTGGAGTCAGTAGATAAATGTTCCGACTCCGACTCCACAGTTTTTTGTACTTCAGACTCCGACTCCCCAACTCCGACTCCTCTGTATTAATATGTGAATGTATTTATAAACACTTACAATTGAAGCTGTTCCACCATGTTCTTCTAAGCTCTTCTATCAGAGAGAGGTAGTTGGGCGGAAGCTGCTCCTTTTTGTGTGCTGATCTGCTGCTGAAGATAGGGCAGTGGGAGGATCCAGGAAGGGGCATTTATTATAAAACATGATTTCCCTAGTAGAATCCCATAGTCATGTTTAACGTTTAAAGGGGTACTCCGGTGGAAAACGTTTATTTTTATTTTTTTATTCAACTGATGCCAGAAAGTTAAACAGATTTGTAAATTACTTCTATAAAAAAAATCTTAATCCTTCCAGTAATATCAGCTGCTGAATGCTACAGAGGAAATACTTTTCTTGTAGCAACACAGAGCTCTCTTCTGAATCACGAGCACCGTGCTCTCTGTTGACATCTCAGTCCATTTTAAGAACTGTCCAGAGTAGGAGAAAATCCCCATAGCAAACATATGCTGCGCTGGACAGTTTCTAAAATGAACAGAGATGTCAGCAGAGAGCACTGTGCTCGTGATGTCAGCAGAGAGCGCTTTGTTCCAAAAAGAAAATAATTTCCTCTGTAATATTCAGCAGCTAATAAGTACTGGAAGGATTAAGGATTTTTTAATAAAGTAATTTTACAAATTTACAACCACGGTTCTAGGTCCG
Source organism: Hyla sarda (assembly GCF_029499605.1). Taxonomy (NCBI): domain Eukaryota; kingdom Metazoa; phylum Chordata; class Amphibia; order Anura; family Hylidae; genus Hyla; species Hyla sarda. Next base: position 147,690,130 of record NC_079193.1, read on the forward strand.
GTCAGAAAACCATATTCGGGGAAAAATGAGACAACTGGAGTCAGCGTTTGACTCCGGTCGGCTCATTGAAATGAATGGAGTTCGGGCCAGATCCGGCTGGGATGCGGGAGCGGACGGTTTTCGCCCCTCCCAACCGGATCCAGCAACCGTACACTACAATCGTAGTGTGAAAGCACCCTCAGTCAGGTACGGTTGCCCCCACTGAGGGAAGCATAATTATAGGGCAAGACATGCTGTTTTCCAAATGTCTATCCCTTACATATGAATTTATTGTAGGTTCAGAAATCCTATGCCTTAAAAAAAAAAACGATTGACCGATGAATAAAAGTGTTGATTTATTTTAAGTGATTTTTTTATTATAATGCAGCTATTATTATTTCATATGGTAATATAGTTGTTAGCGTGTACTGCTTCTGACTGCCTGGGATGATATTTAGTCATTTGTATTACAGACAAGTTTGTTTTGTTTCTGGTGTTAAATACTGAGTGGTTTATAGGGGTAAAATATGTTTAGTATATAAGCCAGGAACATTTAAAGGCCAGTAGTAATCCTGACTGAGGAGGCTTGAGGGCAAATGCTTTGACCATAAATTGAAGTATTTTACCTAGCTCTTTTGCAATATTTTGGCAATAATCGTTCATCACCTTGATGAGTTTGAACTGAACTTGACTCTGCACAAACAATATTGATTTCTACTTTTCATATAGGCCATTGTTCATTGATATGAGATCAGCAAGTTTTAAGACTAGATGCACAACCAGTTCTTAAAAACTATTATTTCTTAAGGAGAACAGTGTATCAAGGCAGTTTTACTCGCTGTCCTTTTTTGCTGCCATATACACACATATCTAAACTTCAGAGATTGCATTTAAATTTAATTTTTTATATGGAAGACAATTTATCTTTTACTCTATCTCCCACTCATATCATCTTAAAAAGAACAGTACTTTATTGAGAGCACTTAAAGGGGTATTCCAGTGAAAAACTCTCTATTTTTTTTTTTTCATATCAACTGGGTCCAAAAAGTTAAACAGATTTGTAAATTACTTTAAAAAATGTATTTAAAAAATCTTAACCCTACCAGTACTTATCAGCTGCTGAAGTTGAGTTCTTCTTTTCTGGCTGGAAACAGTGCTCTCTGCTGATACCTTTGTCTGTCTCAGGAACTGTTCAGAGTAGCAGCAAATCCCCATAGAAAACCTCTTATGCTCTGGACAGTTCCTGAGACAGGCAGATAGGTGTCAGCAGAGAGCACTGTTGTCAGATATAAAATAACAACTCAACTTCAGCAGCTGATAAGTACTGGTAGGATTAAGATTTTTTAATAGAAATAATTTACAAATCTGCTTAACTTTCTGGAGCCAGTTGATATGAAAAAAAAAATGTTTCTCACCAGATTACCCCTTTAACTGTTGTATCATAATGTATAAAAATAGAAGTCCAGCACAGGATAACGGTGCAAATAAAAGCTGATATTTATTCAAGCCACAGGACAGCAGTAAACAGTGTTACGCGTTTCAGGCGGTGTAACCAGCCTTACTCATACGTATGAGTAAGGCTGGTTACACCGCCTGAAACGCGTAACACTGTTTACTGCTGTCCTGTGGCTTGAATAAATATCAGCTTTTATTTGCACCGTTATCCTGCGCTGGACTTCTATTTTTATACATTATCTTGGTGTTGGTTCACACAGTCCTGTGCGACAGGTCATCTGGCTAAGAGGTGAGCTGAGGAACTACCTATTTCTCTGCTATAATGTATAAAGTACAATATTTTTGCACTGCCACTTCCTTTTTATAGAAAATTACCAAAGCAGGAGTCAATTGTTGTTTCGTGAAAACATTAAACTAGTACAGACATAAATGTCTGAACGGTCTTGTATTTTTTTTTTTTTTACCAGTAGTTTACATGTCAAAAGTTTGTGAAAGAGCTTGTTGCCCTTTTTATTGTTATTCTTTCTAACATAGAGGGAGGCGTTTATGCAGGTGGCTGATAAAGTTGTGTGAGCGACTGTAAATTGGTATAGTAGAAATCCACAGAATTCTCTTCAGGTCACTGTAATGCCCCCCCCCCCCCCCCCTTCCCCCCACCCCCCACAGAAATCCATAGGACTGGGCTCAAATATAGCACACAACAGGGAATGTTGCTAACCTTTAAATAAATACCAAACTTTTCGATCACAACAATTTCTAAGCAGTAAATCTGCACAGTACAGGAGGAATATATTGATGAGAGATTGTATGTGACCAACAATTTTCATATTTTTTCCAGTGTTTTCAATAGATTTCTGTATAAAATATACATGTGGAATTCCTTTGTTATTAAGGGGAGACGCCTTTCACCTGCACCCCCTGAGTATTGACCTATGGTAAATTTGTATAGTGACTGCTGATGGTGTGTAACAAATATGAAGAAAACAGTCTTCATTGCCTATATCACCCAACTACAGTGCAGCTTAAGTTTTTCCAAAGCAATTTGAGACATGAAGGCTGGACTTTAGAGTTAATTTCTCAAAGCTTTACTATAGGAGGACCATTGTTTTAAAGCTTGAAAGCATCAAATACAAAAAGATTAAATGTATTTGAATATAGGTTTTCATCATTATTTGTTTTCTGTATGGATTAATTTTGAAACTAAATTAACTAAATTAAAGTGTTAGACAGTGATAGGAGATTCTATGAAATATATTTGGAGCCCAATTTAATTAAAGAGATTGCGCTGTGTCATCCCTGTGTCTTCATTAGTTCTACAGATTAGTCTACATTTTCCCTGTTCAGGGTCTATTCACACGTACAGTATTCTGCACAGATTTGATGCGCAGGATTTCAAGCTGTTTAGTTTACATTGAAATCGGCAGCAGAAAATCTGCTTGTCAAATCTGCACAGAAAACTGTACGTATGAATAGACCATGAAGCATAATTTATTTATAGTGGTATGCCTATAATATGTTTGTGAAACCCTAATGCACGGTGTGTGCAGCTTCACAAGCATATTCTTGGTGACAGTACATAGCCATCACGCCTCCTCCCTTAGAGGTGAATGGAGGGGGCGTGGCCGACTGCATCGCCTGTCATCGGGCACGGAGCGGCGTTCACTCCATGCACCGATTGACTGGGGTGCTGCAGCGGAGATTGTGGGGGGCCCCAGCAGCAGGAACCCCACAATCTAACATCTTATCCCCTATCCTTTGGATAAGGGGATAAGATGTGTGCATCAGAGTACCCCTTTAAGTATAGGAAACTGTACTACTAATGCTACATTTGGTATTTAATGCTATGTTCCCATTCAGCATTTTGAGTCATTTTTTTGCCCCTCCTTTTGGTCAGTATTTTTAGGAAATGCAATAGTGAAACAGACAGTTTTTTTTTCTTTTTTTGTGTGGGTGTGTTTTGGACTCCTTCCTGGTGTTAGTATAGGTACTGACCACCCGAAAAACTGAATCTGAACATAGCCTCATAGAGCACTCCGAGGCCAAATCTGGTATGTTGACCAAAAAACTATAAATAAGGTTTCAATAAAATTAATGAATTTTTGATCCACACTGTTTGTGCTCATATGTCATGATACCGTCATGGTAAAGGTGTGCCGGCCTATATTGTTAGTGCTTGAACCCAGTGCATACCCAATCAGCAAGCTATTAAATAAGGCCCCTTGAGTGGATTTTTGGAACTATTTAACCACTTTAAGAGCTATAAAATATTAACTGATGTACACATGACAAACTTTATGATGAAATAAAATATGGATGTGCATTTAAGATTATTCAGAAATAAATTGATTTCATTTATTAGGTTTAGTTAGCTACCAAGAAATTCTGATAAAAAAATGTCATAAGATTTTTTCTGCTTTCTTGTGTGTTTCTTAGAATGTATCTTTTAAACATATATTTGATTATTTCATTTGTGTAACTCATTTGCAGAACAATGTAAACCCAGCACTGGATTTTACCCACACTCCTCCAGGGATGCTGGCCCTTGACAACATGCTGTACTTTGCAAAGCATCATCAGGACGCTTATATACGGGTAAGGATCTTTTTCTTGCACCTTTTTAAAATGAGTGTTGTTTTATTTATTTACGGTATTTATTTTTTTGTTCTGTGCACTTTCTAGTGATTTTTGTAACTATACATCAACTATTACATTATTATAGATATTAGAGGTAATTTTTTTCATGAATACATTATTTTGAACAGTGAAGCTTGTCTGACAGAAAAAGGTTCTGATCACGCAAAATATTTTTTAGCAGTGGGGAAAACAGACACCCAGTATTTTATGCCCAGGAGGAATATTTATAATGCGGTTACACAATGTAATGGTAAATAGATTGAAAAAGGTTTAGTGTGGCTGTGTGTACTGTATTTACTGCATATGTGGATTTACAGTTCAGCACACAACATCACTGCATTGTTCTAGCTTGGACTGGATCAAAATGTATTCTCTAAGGGAGGGATTTATCATAACCTGTCTAGAGGAAGAGTTTCGGAGTTGCCCATAGCAACCAATCAGATCACTTTTTTCATTTCTGAAAAAGTCTCTGAAAAATGAAAGCAATTTTTCCTCTGTACAGGTTTTGATAAATCTCCCCCTAAGGGTGCATTCACGCATACAGTATCCTGCGCAGAATTTGATATGCAGGATTTTATGCTGCCGAATATTATACATGTGTATAGACCCTAGCAATAGAAAAAAGTTTCAGCACTCATTTCCTTATGTGACAGTTCACCCCCACAATTTAAAAAGCACTGTTGTAAGGAATTAGGAAATGAGCGAAAGGGGCATGGCCTGGCTGCCTGACTGAATGCACGCGCGAGCCTTGGGCTCCCGCGCAGTTCTAAACGACGAATATCTCATCCAGCAAGATACTTTTAACATCCTCGGGTGTCTGGAAACCCCCACTATGCCCACCACAAGAAAGAAATTGGCTGATCAAGCCAAACTCTCTAAATTTCACTTTACCCGAAGTCTGGAGGAATCCCAAGATGGCCGCCACAAACATCGTGGGCAGGCCTCAGAGCGCTCTCCTCATCCCAGATCTCCCCTTGAATCACCGACTCGGAGCTTCCGCAGATCCACGTCCGTTCCAGCTCTGCCGGCAGAATCAGAGCTCTGTGCCTCTCTCCCTGGCACCTCAGGCTGACGTCACTCCCCGGCCTCCGCCGCAGCACACTCCCCCTCCAGAGGCACCACAAATTCCCCCTCTGCATCTCCTCCACAAAGACCGCTCCAGCAGCGGCGACATCTGGGGGATCGCTGTCTCTCTCCAGCTTCTTTCGCTCATAGTGACTGTGCTGACAGGGTCTGCTCAGAAGAAGATCCCCTCCTGCAACTCCAAGTGTCTGATGTCCCACTGACAGACACTACTATGAAAGGAATGCTAGTGCTTCAACACAGGTCTATGTTGTGTGCTATGCAACAACTTATTAACCCACTGAACACTGAAATAACAAACCTGGGAGGGAGAGTAGACCACCTTGAGGAGAAGTTTGGCGACTTTGCTGATTCCCACAATACCTTAATTGATGCGCATAACTCTGTGGAAGATGAAATTTGCTACCTTAAAACTAAGATGGCAGACATGGAAGACAGAAGCAGGCGCAACAATGTCAAGCTTAGGGGAGTGCCTGAAACTGTCCTGCCTCAAAATATTCCAGCTTATGTTCAAACCTTGATAAAAACTGTGCTGCCAGATTGTACAGACAAAGATTTGGAGGTGGACAGGGCCCATAGAGTTCCAAAACCCAAACACCTTGCCGACTCAACTCCTAGAAACATCCTGGCTAGGGTGCATTTTTTCACGGTGAAAGAGGCTTTCATGACTTTTTGTAGGAAAAATGGGGGCTTGCCTGCTCTGTACCACAGCATACAGATCTACGCCGACCTATCTGCTGTGATGCTGCAATTGTGCAGAGACCTCTCATCTATTACATCTGCGCTACGTAAAGCTAATATACCCTACAAATGGGGTTTTCCTGTGCGCCTCATAGTGCACTATAAGAATGAAACGCACACTATCCGATCAGTGGCCGAGGGGCACAAACTTCTTGGACAGAGGAAGGTGTCCATCCCAAATCCAACTGCTCACCCACCATCCAGACTCCGAGAAGAATGGACGACTGTCCGTTAACTTGCTAGTCTGACTCTCGTCCTAGGATTACAGTGTGGGGCATATTGGCGTTTGAGTGTTCCGGGTGCAGGAAGCATCGGGCTGCAGTATGGACCTTTACCCCCATTCTATTGATAGGCCGAGGTCTATCATGGACTGTAAACATATCCTTTACCTACATTTCTTTTGCATTATCTGTTGTCTTGTTTGCTTGTTTTTGTTTGTTTGTAGGTATATGTCCAGGCTATACAATATCGTGTATACTGTGACCTTACGGAGGCAGACACCCTCGCTGGGAGGCGCTCTGTTCCACTATCTTAACAATAGTAACATAACTATGTTATGTTTTTCCTCTTGGTATATCATGGTACTGCTATACTCTAGTATAAATGTTAATGGTCTCAACAGTCCTATGCGACAGTCTCATGTGTGGAAACAAGCTAGATGTTTAAAATGCGATGTGCTCTGTCTCCAAGAGACGCATTTAATAAACCAGGATGCGTTTAGGTTAGCCTCAAAATCATTCCCACATAAATTCCAAGCTCACCATTGCTCTAAATCCCGGAGAACTGCCATAACCATTAGAGACACAGTAGCGTTTACATTGCTTGAATCCCACACGGACCTTTTGGGCCAGTATTGCATCCTGGTATGTTCCATGAACATCCTGGTATGTTCCATAGCAGCTATTGGTGCCCTTTACCATAACCCTGCAGCGAAGATATATGTAAATGGCAACAAGGCCGGCACAGTGGTTTCCCTGCATGCCCCTAACTCTGCACAACTTACCTTTTTGTGCAAATTAATGCGGAAAATTAACCGCTGCAAACAATGTCACCTGATTTTGTGCGGGGACTACAACATCACAGTGGACCCCAAGGTCGACACCACTTTGCCACTACCACGCAATCCTGTCACAGTAGCAGATATCTTATGGGGGGAAGAATTATACGACGTATGGCGCATTCATCATTGGGAAGAGCGTGACTACACCTTCCACTCAGGGGTGCATAATGTGTACTCCAGACTAGACTACTTTTTGGTAGACAGGACACTACTTCCAAGGGTACACTCTACTACTATTGACGACATTACGTGGTCTGACCACGCTGCGGTAACGCTCTCCTTGCAGGAACATGTCGATACAACACCAACATATTTGTGGAGGAGCAACCCCTTCCTGTTATCGCACTCCCTTCACGGTAAACAAATAGAGACAGACCTATTAGAATATTTCCACCTTAATGCCCCGACCTCTCCAAATCCACAAACTCTGTGGAATGCTCACAAGGCCACTATTCGAGACTCTTTTATTAAGCAGGGCGCGATCTGCAGAAAACAATCAGGTAAAATGCTCTCGGATACCTTAGATGAGATTCGACAGGTTGAATCTCAAAATAAATTGTGTCCATCCGACCGGTTAGCAGCTACACTTAGAGAGCTACTACTGAAGCTAAGGGGTTTACTTTTGTCAGCATATGAGAAGGCTTATAGAAAGACCGGAGCAGCCTTTTATTCACAAAACAACAAGGCCGGCAAGTTGTTAGCGGCACGGCTAAAATCTAAACAAATCAAAAGCCGAATTCCTCACCTACTTCACCCCATAACACACCAAAAACTGTACTCTCCTAGGGACATTGCCAACGGATTCCAATCATACTATTCTCAATTATATAATCTCTGTGACTCTATCCCCACCCCTCCCAACCTTGTAGAAGACACCATGTCCTTTCTTAATTCCCTTGCCATGCCTACCTTGAGACTGCCCCAACTACAAACTCTCAATTCCCTTTTAACCATAGCTGAAGTTTAACCAACCATAAAATTCCTCCCCCGTGACAAAGCTCCCGTACTGGATGGCTTTGCGAACCATTATTTAAAAAAATTTTGAACCACACTGGTTACGTATCTTAGGGATTTTTTTCAAGCAGTATTGGACTCTGGGACTTTTCCTAGGGAAAATTCACCTTCCCAAGCCGGGCAAATCACCAGATGTGCTCCAAAATTTACGTCCAACATCACTACTAAACCAGGACATAAAAATTTTTGCCAAAATTTTAGCTACTCTCATAGCAGCGATCCTCCCTTACCTAATACATGTGGATCAAGCTGGTTTTGTTCCTCACAGACAAACCTACTTCAACACCAGACAGATGATGGGAGTATTCCACCAGGTGATGGCTAGTAAGGTCACCACACTTGCCCTGGCTCTGGATGCGGAGAAGGCATTTGACCGCCTTCGGTGATCATTCGCCTTCTCCGTACTTCGACATATGGGCTTCTCCGGTCCTATCATAGCAGCTATTGGTGCCCTTTACCATAACCCTACAGCGAAGATATATGTAAATGGTACACGACAGGGGTGCCCTTTGTCCACTTTAATATTCGTGCTAGCCACATTTAAACAAAAATCACAATGTTTGCCATTTACATGCTGCTATGAAAGGACCCAGTGAAGAGTTATGCCATTTGCATTTGTCACCACCAGCTTTTTAAAGGGGTATTCCAACTTAATGAAAACATGATGAGCCTGGCTGAAAACATATAACAATATGATATTTACCTTTACCCCAGCTGCTGCCCTTCTGCCAAAGCCAGTCCCGCTGTACAGTACATGCTGTGTCTGGGGTCAAGGCCTGCATTTGCCTGCTCTGCCAACCGGCAGCTGCAACAAAGTCCTTCCTCAGCCACAAATTTGGCCAGTGCATGTATTACCCACTCAGCCAAACACAGCATGAAAGGCTTCTGGAGCACATCAAAGAGAAAAGACGGCCGGGCAATTTTGGATTAAAGGGTTACTCCGACATTAGATAAAAAAAAAACATTTTGCAAAAGCATATAACATTGCTTACCTGCCTACCCCAGTTATCAAACCCACCAAAAATTTATTTGTTTTAGGGGGTCTTAGTCCTGTACTCCTTTCCTGGTTGTACATTCTGGTTGAGCTGTTACTTAGTACAACCATTCCCATAATGCATTGCTTTCCCTCAGCTTTTCATCACAGTCTTCCAAAAGCAGTCCTACAAGTTCCCCACTCAAAGCTGTTGCCAAAAGTCTAATTTCAAACTTTGAAAAAATAGCCCAAAACCTCAAGGAGAGTGTGATGATGTTTAGTAATCTAAGACCGTGCTTCAAATAAAAATGATTTCTTTATTATGTTTTGTTAAAAATGACTTAAGATTTTCATGAATTCCCCTCACAGGTCCCTTGGGGGAGGATGATAATAATAATGCATAAAACATACAAAATTAGCAATGTGAATAAAATCACACATACAGATTAGTGGAATATGCTTTTTTGGCTAGCCTTCTGATAGCAATAGTATTTAAGATTCAATTCTGCAATATGTATCGATGTTATCATATGAACATATGTCCATATACAGTCATTGATTATATATATATATATATATATATATATATATATATATATATAGTATATTGTTACTGCTGTGATGTAGTGTTCCTGTTATATCCGATCTGATTGCCGTCTCCTTGATGGTGGTGCTTGGTAGAACTCCAGAGATCTTTTGTGCGCTGGCAGGCGCTATGTGCTGCTGGTTCGGACTGCGCAAAACCGGAGTGTGCCGCACGATGGTTTCCAGAGGCCGATCGTAATGGCAGATCCTCGTGGCAGTGGTGTCTGATGTCAGCCGGGAGATGGTTGTGTCAAATAGCAATAGATTGATCTCAGGAGCAGCAATGTCAGCGGGAAACCAGGATGTTGTGGTAAATGGATTTCAGAATCTGCAATTCTATTAGATGAATAGCAGTCCTTGACTATTGTAGAAATGGTAAAAAGCAGTTGGTATTATTCCGGACACACAGTGGCTGGCAGACCACTAAATTTTCAGTGCAACTTTTATCTAAACGCGTTTCACTCAAACTTTAAGTATTCGACCCCTTCCTCAGTAGCTGGGGAGGAAGGGGTTGAATACTTACTAAACATCATCACACTCTCCTTGAGGTTTTGGGCTATTTTTTCACCGTTTTGAATTCTATTATACACCTTGGGTATAGGTGCTTGCCCATTTTATCTCGGTCACTGATTAATTGTGAGCTGCACCCACCCCACTGCACCAGTAAAGTTGCAGCGCCTACTGTATAAATTCCCTGTCTATTTCTCTGCCTTGTTCATCATTAGGTTACATGCTGTAAATAAATCATATTCTTCCATGATGTTCCAATAAATATGTATATGTGTATATGACAGAAAGATATTATAGGCTAGTAGAGGTTGTGACATCAATCGGAGCTGGAGCTTAGAGACCAGATCCAGCCAAGCCTCTTAAGACAGCAGAGAAAGGTAGGAGCTAAAAGCTGGAGATAATACATTAAAATTAAAGGACTACACAACTTCCTGTCAGGGGTGAATTACACAAAAGCAAACTGAAGCCAGTACACATTATGATAACACTATATTATATTATTAAGTTATATATTTAGGATAGACAGTCTTATTAACGTAAATACAATTTCCTGAAACTGGAATACACCTTTAGGGTACGTTCAAACGTACAGGATCCTGCGCAGATTTGATGCACAGGATTTGTAACTGCAGATTAGAAGTTGTGCTCAGTCATTTAGTTTACATTGAAATCTGCAGCAGCAGAAAATCTTGTGCATCAAATCTGTGCAGGATCCTGTTCGTGTGAATGTACCCTTAATTTGTATGGGGGTAAAAATGGATCGAGCATGTTGATTTCAATGCCAAATCATTTGTTGTTCTGAGAGATAAGCTACCATCAGAGATGTCTGGCAGCTGCTTACTTTATTTGCATGAGGATATTAGGAGAGGTAGCTGTCAGATGAAAGAACATTTGGCTTACTGCTTTTGAAGGTGGATGGGCACCTTTAGTCTCTTTTCTTACAGCCAGGACTGTGCATAGTGATGCTACGTGTTCTGCAGAGCAGACAGTAGAATCATCCTACCCAAAGCAATAGCTGTGTACAAATGTCTGTCTCATAGTGTAAAAATGCCATTACAGATGTCAGTGAAGTCTATATAAGCATTAGTGCAACCTCTGTTTCTAGAAACTGCACCATTCTTGTGTATGGGCGGTGTCTGGTATTGAAGCTCCCCTCATTCAGGTCAGGTAGTATGGAAATAAAACATAGCTTTTTGTTCTAATCTGAAGCAGCCCCTGTACTTAAATCTTTCAGTTTGTTCATTCTCCAGAATAAATAGCCTGTCCAAAATCATGCATGTGTCTGTTTTACTCATCTAAATTGACTGTAGCTGTGTAGACACCTATTGTATGAAGCCAGGTTTGCGGTCACCTGCATGCAGCATATTTTTAAAGCTTTTCCTTCCAAGGTCTATTTTAAGCATTTTATCGGTAGGAATGGAATGCACAACATTGTTCTCTAACGCCCTGGTGTGAGCATATAGGAACAGAGATATGCTCCAATATTTTCTTCCTTTTCTGTGTAACTGGCATTGAACTCCCACAGTTACCTTTCAATCTAAGTGAAGCCTTTTGAACTGTGGAAAAGCTAGAGGGTGCATTTATAGCTGAATAGCATCAATAAAAATAGGCTAGGCTATGCTCTGCTTTCTGACGATGACTGAAGAATGTCACGTACGAAAGGTCTTTTTATAATCTAATAATAGCAAGTCTATGAACTGTATCAGAGCGTGTATATTTTCATTTCAAGTAGTGGGGGGAGAAGGGTGCAGTATATTCTGCATAAATAATAGCACTGATGTCAGGTTCTTTTACCATTACCAGAATTGTATGTGCACTAACCCGCCGTGCTCCATTTATTTTATATATCTTCTGTGGCTTTCTTTTTGCTTATCTCTCTTTCCATACTGTAGCTGTTATTGCTGTAAGCAAACTGTATCAGTGATGTAAAATTGTATGAGCTGTATAATTGTATTTGAAAGTGTTTTGCCAAATACGCGCATGGGCTTATACTTTTTATCTGGTGTGTGGGGTTATTGCATCAAAGGATTCTGCTTAATAGAAAAAGGCTGAATAGTGTCCAGCTGACAGACTGCAGTTACAGTTAATCTAGACTGGATAGTGCTGAATGCCTATAATCTGAAAAAATAGCCATTCTAAAATATTCCATTACACAGACTTGTGGGTTATCCTTTCTAACGGGTTTCTGTAAGCCCTGGGTGTGTGCTATGATGTTGTTAAAGCGCTAATAAAACTGTTAATCATGGTTCGAAGAACCAGGCATCAACATCAGATAAGCGGGTTACAACTCCATGTACCCCCACAAATCAGCAGTTTAAGGAACTGCAGCAGTTGTGCAAGAGATGCAAGGTCTTCAACATTAGCATTCGATTGAGCCTGATTTGTATTATGCAAACGCTGTACTTTACATAGCGGTATTGCAGCCTTGTCCCAGGACACTTGTATAGGACATTGATACAATACCTTGCACGGCCACTAGAAAAACTCTGTTTCCAAATTGTGAACCAGGCTGAAACCAATAAACATTCAAAAGACTGCTGCACTTGCACTGTGGCTCCTTCAAACTGTTGATTGGAATGCGAGCTGAGAAGAGGGCCTCTACCAAGTGTGCATTTAACCATGGCTTGTGCATACGGTTGGCGTCGGGTGTAGCAGTATAAAAAAATGGATGAGCTAAAACCGTTTTATACACCTGCGGTTTTATACATTCTCATTGATTACAATACTTTAAAGTAGACAAAACCTTGGTAGGACCTGTTTTTTTTTTTTCCAGCAAAAAAACAGACTGAGCAAAACTATACAAAGCAAAACTATACAAAACTACATTCACTTTTTTATTACAGTTTATGGAAATACAGTCATGCCATGTCTATGGAAATACAGTTCTATATGGACATTTAGTATAAAACCATATATGGTCACTGTATACATAAACTATGGTGTGAATGCACCCTAATTTCCATGGCCTATCTTAAGTGTAGGCCCCCAACTTTAAAAGCCTGCATAACCAATTGATGACATTTAACATGTAATCCTTATGATAATTGCTTTAATTACAGATTGTATTGGAAAACAGCAGTCGAGAAGACAAGCATGAATGTCCATTTGGTCGTAGTAGCATTGAACTTACTAAGATGCTTTGTGAAATCCTCAAAGTGGGGGAGCTGCGTAAGTACCTTTTGTTTTGTCCTAGATGTAAATTACTTTACATTTTTTTATGTAGGCTATGTTCTCATTGAATCCAAAATAGGAATTTTGACTGTTGTCTGACTGATCTGTTATAAGTTGTGTGATGGATTCATATTGTGTCCACAATGAATAGAAACCAGAAGGGCAGATGAAAACAGTTTTTTTTGAGTCTAGGAATTATGCAGACTTCTGACCCTTTTTTTATGCTAATCTACTAAATGTATGTTCATACACGTAGCAACCTTTTAAAAAGTGACTAAAATATTACTTCAGGGCCACCTTACGCAGTGCCTCAGATTTGCTACTGCAAGTGTTCCAGATTTCCGGTGTAATTTGCGAAAACATTCTTCGATAGGTGACAAACTAGCAGTTTTCCTTTGAAAACTGCTATTAAAGCACTTGACCCAAAGTGATTTCAAAAGGAATAGGAATAGAATGGTAGGGTCACATGTAGCGTACACACTGTATATTTTAGGCTGCAGGAAATCTGTGTGCAACGGGAAATCCGCAGAGTAATTTGCTACAGGCAGACACACATGGCTTCTCTGCCGTAGCCCTATAAGCACAGTGATGTTTGAAGGCGGTCTCAGCGCACCCTGTGATGAAGGGACCCGCTTCCAAACCTCACTTCACACACAGGGCTGCCATAGGGAAGTCCTGTGTGTCTACTTATAGAAAAATAAGCAACATATGTCCTGATGCCTAACGAGTTTCCTGCAGCACAAAATATGCAGCATATACTCTTTGCGTTACTCTACTGTAAAGCAAGGACTTATACTTCTTCTTTCTGCTGGATTCACTTCTGGCTTTGGCTCAAAAACTGTAGCATTAGTTGCCCAAATATACTGTGTGTGACATCAGCTTTACATGAGTTGAATTACATTTATTACGAGGTCTAGACACTTGGCCTAGTATGTGGCCTAGTGGGAAGGAGTATGGTTTCACAGGAGAGTGAATGTGGCTTGTGTGAAACTCCATGTGCCAAATTTGGGGCATAACATTTTGGAGTAAAGCAAGCCAGCTAAAAATGGTTTGTCTAAAAAGATTAGACACATGTTAAGCTTCTAAAACTGAATTTGTGCGAGGGGCGGGAGTATATAACGCCCCCTCCACCTGAAGGCGGGGCGTACATTGGCTGATCCTGCTGACAGACATTTGAATTCCCTGCCAAGTTTTCGGCAGCTTTGCTACACCAGGTGGTGCAGTCTCGACATCTAGCACAGCCCCATTGGCTGCCTCAAGGTGGTATACTAGCTGCCGCCACCCGCAGAGGGGACTGTAGATACACACAACAGGTATCAGTGGCAGGAGAGGGCAAATGCCGGCATTGCATTTCAGTATGGAAGGGGCTTCTGCAGGGATGCAGCATGTCTCCCCGGCGGTAGCAGGCAGTGTTTCCCGACATCAAAACTGCCAGAGCATAGGTGATACTCGAGAGGTGTGCGATTGCTGTTTAGCAGGGTGGTTCAGTCAGCGCACTTAACTCAAACGCAGGTCCCCTCCTGTTTATATGCCTCACACTCCTGCTCTATACGGTTTAAGGTAGTGCCATACCAATAGTCGCCCCACGTTACTCCAAGCAACCTCCTGCTCCACACTTTGTCGTCTCCCACCTGACCTCTTAAGTGTCAAGCAGTCAGATTCACCTCAGTGTGTTAAGTCTGTAGGAGTAGGATTGTCACTAACTACTCTCGTCCTGACACACTATGACGTGCCCCCAGCTGTGGTCAGGGCATTTATGGTCTGTCTGGCCGCTTAAGCGATCTTAAGTTAATAGTTCTTAAGTGTTATTAAACTATGTGCTTGCAGCTTGGTAAAACGCCACAATGTACTTACATATACTTATCCTGCACAAATGACTCTGCCCAGGAACGTTCACTAGAACATATGCTACACATGCATCACCATGCCTTGGACACATCTTACTGTAGCACATATGCCACGCATACATTACTACACCATGCTTTGTATGGTAACACACATACCATAAGCTTGTTACTTAAAAAAAAAAAAAAAGTGTTTGTACTATGCACACGTCCATAGTTATATTATTTGTACCTTTGTGGCCTTGTGCTAAGCACACGGCTGTATTGTTTGTATTGTGTGGGTTCATAGCAGTTGGGTTGGTCATGTTGTTTGTGTCAGGAACACGTTCAAAGTGGTCATATAGTGCATGTGGTAGTGTTTACATTATGTATTTGTTCTTGGCATTATATCACGCACAGTTTCATATGCATTTATGTCATGTACACACACATTCAGAACATTTGTATCATACATCTGTCACTACATGCACGATGTGCATACGTTCTTAGCACTTTTTCTAGATATACGGTCATGGCACTCATATAATGCACATGGTCGTAACTTTTATATTGCACATACGTTGTTAGTTTATAGTGCATACGTTGTTAGTGCATATAATACATACGTTGGTCACAGGTACATCAGGAATACGTGCATAGCCTTTGTCAGGTATACCTTCACAGCAGTTATATCATGTACATGTTCATAATTTCATCGTGCTTACAGTCACAACATCATTTATGCTTAAAATTATACGTGCACACGTTTTTAGCATCTATTTTGTGCATATGTTCGCAGTTTTATCATGCATACCTTCATAGCGTTCATATTGTGCATACTTTTATAGATTTTATATTGCACATGCGTTCATAGTATTGTGCATATGTTCTAATTTATGCAGGCTGAAGTCATTAACTGCTGAGCCGAGAAGTTTGTGATGAATTGAATTACTGTAACTTTGCATATCTCTACTGTAGTCCTCCCATTTCCCTCTCCAGCTCCTCTATATCTTTACTATGTACAGTACTGAGCACGAGTGTACAAGATTCTATGTGTGGTTTGACCATTGATTTGCACAGCGGTAGAATTATTTCCTTGTCGTGGGAATCTATGCCCCTATTGATGCACCCCATGATTTTATTTGCCTTGGCAGCAGCTGCCCGGCACTGGTCACTATAGCTAAATTTACTGTTAACTAAGACTCCCAAGTCCTTTTCCACGTCAGTCGTCCCAAGTGTGCTCCCATTTAATACATAACCCCAACCCGTTTTTTTCTTCCCCATGTGCATAACCTTACATTTATCAGTGTTGAACCTCATCTGCCACTTCCCAGCCCAAACCTCCAACCTATCCAGATCCATTTGTAACAGTGCACTGTTCTCTATAGTTTTTACCACTTTTCAGAGTTTAGTATCATCTGCTATTCAACCTCTCTACAAGGTCACTAATGAATATATTAAATAAAACAGGACCCAAGACTGACCCCTTTGGTACCCCACTAGTAACAGTAACTAGTAAACCAATCAGAATAAGTACCATTAGTAACCACCCTCTGTTTCCTATCACTGAGCCAGTTACTTACCCACTTACACACATTTTCCCCCAGCCCAATCCTTCTAATTTTATGCACCAACCTTTTATGTGGAACCGTATCAAATGGTTTGGAAAAATCCAGACATACGACATCCAGCGATTCCCTCTGGTCCAGTCTGGAGCTCACCTTCTCATAAAAGCTGATCAGGTTAGTTTGACAGGACTGATCCCTCATAAAGCTTTGCTGATATGGGGTCATACATTTATTTTTATTAACATACTCCAAGATAGCATCCCTTAGAAACCCTCAAACAATTTACATACAACAGAGGTTAAACTAACAGGTCTATAATTCCCGGGGTCACCTTTTTGACCCCTTTTTAAATAATGGCACCATATTTGCCATGCCCCAGTGCTAGGGAACAGTCCCTGGTTCTATAGAGTCCCTGTATATTAATAATAGGGGTCTGTCTATTACATTACTTAATTCCTTTAGAACACTAGGGTGAATGCCATGGGAACCTGGTGATTTGCCTATTTTGATTTTTTGCAGGCGGTACTATACTTCCTGGGTTAGACAGGTGACCTGTACTGGGGAGTTTACCTTATCTCGATGTATTTCACCTGGCATTTCATTTTCCTCTATGAATACAGTGGAGAAGAATTTATTTAACCCCTTAAGGACCAAGCCCATTTTCACCTTAAGGACCAGGCCAATTTTATTTTTGCGTTTTCGTTTTTTCCTCCTCGCCTTCTAAAATCCATAACTCTATTATATTTCCATCTACAGACCCATATAAGAGCTTGTTTTTTTGCGTGACCAATTGTACTTTGTAAAGAATCCTCTCATTTTACCATAAAATGTACGACGAACCCCGAAAAATATTTTTTTAGGGAGGAAATTTAAATGAAAATCCAAATTTTGCACATTTTGGAGGGTTTCGTTTTCACACTGTACACTTTACGGTAGAAATGACGTGTTCTCTATTCTGTGGGTCAATACAATTAAAATGATACCCATGGCTAGATACTTTTTATATTTTTGTACCACTTTAAAAAAATCTAAAACTTTTTGTACAAAATCAGTAATCTAAAATTGCCCTATTTTGACCACCTATAACTTCTTCATTTTTTCGTATATAGGGCGGTATGAGGGCTACTTTTTATTGATACCGTATTTGCATATATAAAACGTTTACATAATTTTTTATACATTTTTTTGGTAATAAAATGTGACAATAAAAGCAGTATTTTTTTACTTTTTTATTTTTTATGTTTACGCCATTCGCCGTACCGGATTATTAACATTATATTTTGATAGATCGGACATTTACGCACGCGGCGCTACCAAATATGTTTACTTTAAAAAATTATGCTTTTTGGGGGTAAAATGGGAAAAACTGACAATTTTCATTTTTATTGGGGGAGGGGATTTTTCCCTTTTTTTAATTTTTTATTTATTTATTTATTTTTTACACTTTTTGGGGACTATCTATAGCAATCATTTGATTGCTAATACTGTTCAGTGCTATGCATAGGACATAGCACCGATCAGTATTATCGGTGATCTTCTGCTCGATCTCATATCAGAGCAGAAGACCCCGGGAGACGGCCCGAGCCAGGTGAGGGGATCTCCGACCAACATGCTGGATGATCGGATCACCGCGGCAGCGCTGCAGGCGATCCGATCATCTATTTAAAGTACCGCACTGCCGCAGATGCCGTGATCTGTATTGATCACGGCATCTGAGGGGTTAATGGCGGACATCCGCGTCGATGTCAGCCATTACGGGCGGGTCCCTGGCTACTGCTAGCAGCCGCAACCTGCCGTGTATGACGCGAGCACAGTTTCGATGCTCGCGGTCATACACAGGACGTAAATGTACGTCCTGGTGCGCGTAGTACTGCCAAACCAGGACGTACATTTATGTCCGTGGTTGTTAAGGGGTTAATATATTTGCTTATTCCTGATCCCTGTTTACAATTTCTTCTTTATCTTTTTTTAAAGGGCCAACACTTTCATTTTTAAACTTTTTGCTATTTAGATAGTTAAAGAACATTTTGGGGTTAGTTTTACTCTCTTTGGCAATGAGTCTTTCTGTCTCTATTTTTGCAGCTTTCATCAGGTTTTTTTTTACATTTAAATTTTTCTCTATAGCTTTTTAATGCTTCTTCACTGCCGTCCTGTTTTATTAGTCTAAATGCTTTATTTTTGTCATTTATTGCCCCCTAACATTTTTATTCATCCATATTGGTTTTCTTTTATTTCTGACCCTTTTAAAATTCCAATAAAGTATATATATCTTACAGTGAGAATGATGTTTTTAAGTCTCCCATTTAGTGTCAGTATTCTTGTTTTTGAGGACATTATCCCATTTTATATTGTTAAGGGCTTCTCTGAGTTGATCAAACTTTGCCTTCCTAAAGTTCATTGTTTTTGTGGCCCCTGGCGAGATTCCCTTATTGAAGAAAATATTATAATGTATTGTATGATCACTATTTCTTAGGTGTCCTTCTACTTGCACATAAGTTACTCTGTCAGGTCTGTTGGTTAATTTTAAGTCCAGTAGAGCGCCCCCTCTGGTCGGACCCTGCACCATTTGGGACAGATAATTGTCTTTAGCTATAGGCAGAAACCTGTTTCATTTACGAGTTTGACAGGTCTCAGTCTCCCAGTTTATATCAGGATAGTTAAAGTCCCCCATTATTATCACAACATTCTGATTTGCTGCTTTGTTTGTTTGTCTCAGTAATTGATCTTCTGGCTCTTCCCTTAAGTTTGGTGGCTTATAGCAAACCCCATCAGAATTTTTTTTATTTTTATCTCCATATATTTCTACCCATAACGACTCCACATTATCGTTTCCCTCCCATATATCCTTCCACAGTGTTGCCTTCACACTCGATTTCACATAAAGACAAACTCCTCCCCCTTTCCATTTTGTTCATAGCATTTCCACAGCATGTATGGCATGTGTAGGTTCCCAGCATCTTTTGCTATGTATATGTTCACAGCATTTTAGTCAAATGTATGTTCCTAGCATTATTAGTTAAACATCCATAGCATTTATACCATGCAAAAGTTCATAGCATTTATGTCACACACGTTTATAGCGTTTATGCATTAGCATTTATATCATGTATACATCCTTAGGCACACTTAAACCGCTATGGTAGGGTAACTCTCAACTGTACAGGTACATATTCAATGTTTGCAGCCTTGAGCACAAGTATTAAACCTGTAAGGCTGTATTTGTGCGCGGGGCGTGAGTATATAATGCCCCACTGCACCTGAAGGCGGGGTGTACATTGTTGACAGATCCCTTCCAACCCCTTTTATTTACCTATCTACGCAGTTTCTGGCCCACTTCAACTGTACAGGTATCTATTTAACATTTGTAGCCTGGAGCACAGACTAAATAAATACCAGATGTATTAAATAGCCTGAGCCGCTAAGACCAATTTTGGCCCGTTTTAGACTTTTCTAGTTTAAGTTTACTGTGGATAAATTACTGGATAAGGGATAAATGCCTGAACGCGGGTGTCCTACTGCTGGGACCCCCACCCAGTCTCCCGTACGTGGCCCCGGCGCGTTTCGTACCCAGCACATAAGCTGGTATGGTCCCCTCCATTCATCTCTGTGGGGGAGGTGGAGACTAAGGAACGCTGTGCCACTGCCTCTCCCTTAGAGATGAGTGGAGGGGGCGTGTTTGTACCAGTTGACCTACTGTGTGCAAAACGTCACA
Organism: Hyla sarda; assembly: GCF_029499605.1. NCBI lineage: Eukaryota > Metazoa > Chordata > Amphibia > Anura > Hylidae > Hyla > Hyla sarda. The sequence continues at coordinate 147,710,438 of NC_079193.1, forward strand.
CGCAGCAGCTCTACGGGGCCAAGTCAGGGCCCCGTACAGGAGAACGTGGGGGTTGGATAAGTTTTATTATCACTGGACTCTTTTAACAACATTGAACATAAATGTATGTCCTGGTACTTAATGCACCATGATGTACATTTACGTCCTGAGCAATATTCCAAGTGTAAAGAGAGTGCGGGACCTCAGTGCTAATAGTAGACCTCAGCAATCATGCTGACTCCTACTGTTTACCCTTTAGATGCCGTAAACAATGGTAATCATGGTATCTAAAGCATCTGCAGGGCTTGGGGGGGGGGGGACTCCTCAAACCACTGGCAGCATGAGCGTTGCTAGTCCGATAAGTGAAAATGGTGGCAAGAGGTCTCCTATGATCCTCTTGTATGGTCTGCGTTCTGGCAGACTGTGCAAGTGGACCACCGATATTACTGGTAAGTGCTGTGCCATTGTTTAGTACTGATCAGTTATAGCAATCAAAAGATTTCTATCAATAGTCCCCTATAGAAATTAAAAATAAATAGGCAAAAAAAAATAAAAATGTGAGTATGCCTTTTCCCCAATAAAACTGAAATTACTCGTATTTTACAAAAAAAGAATGTAAATTAAAATTTTTTTATAAATACATAAATTTGGTATCGCGAAAATCGGAAACTCTCCTCTAAGAAGGCAAGGAGGAAAAATCTAAAATACAAAAATTTTAATTGACTTTGTTCTAAGGGAAAATAGGCTGCATCTTTAACAATAACGTTAAATGGGCACTATCATTAAAACTGATTTTTGCTATTGCACTCCTTATGGTAAATAAAAAAAAAATTCTAATGTACTTTGATTTAAAAAATGAAGTTTTCTATGTTTTATGTGTTTTTTTTTTTTTAAAAAGCTGCCACTGGGTGTCTCCCTACTTGTCCAGAGCACATTTCCCCCATCTCTTGCACAGCCTTTGGACTCCTGCTAGCCTGGCAGAAGTCCAAAATGGAAATGCAGTCTGGAGTGCTGATGGCGGTGTTTGCAGCCTTAGCCAATCATAGCTCATCTCACATATTGAACTGCTCTGGGCTGTGTGTAGCAGAATCAGGGAGTAAGTTCTCCCCTGTATGGCTTTAGATGATGTCACGGCTGCTGGGTAACACCCCTTCCCAGTCTGTGAATCTGACTGAGAAAAAAATACAGATCAATATCAAGGTAGAAAACTAAAAAAATAATAAAAATAAAGGCAGGGGTGGTTTATCATGGTGGAGGTGGGGGTAGTGAACTAAAGAGGTACTCTTTAAAAACTAGACAGTATACATAAATCTGGGTCATAGTGTGTGTTGTGGCCCATTACCATAAAGATGCCTAGGTCTATGCAGAAATTATAAAGAAAAATAGTATATGCAGTCTGGACTTTTAGCATAGATCTTTCACATTCTCAAGGCGTATGCATGAAATGATTTTGAAAAAGGATGTGTTGAGAATCCTTATATTATAAATGATTACATAGTGTATTTTTAGTTAAATAATCTTTTATATTGAAGATTACAGAATCTCCCAAATGAATGTTGCAATTGTACAAACAAAAATGGGGAACTTGTTGACAGTTTTGATAGTAGAGACAATTGTCATTATGTAGAATCTTCATTAATAGCTTCACTTAGTTAGTATCTGTTTATTGATGTGGATTTTAATGAATTTTTCATCATATTCACTTTTGGCATCAAGGCTCCCAGATCAATGTTTTTCAAGTCACTGTGTAATCTGATGATTAATATTCATTCATGCTCAGGAAAACAGCTGCTTTTGTGTATTTTCTTGTGCTCTTTTTGGAAGTCAGCTGTGAGACTTCTGTGTTATGCAATGTAGTGACATCTTGTGTTTAACTCCTTTTCTGTGCAGTTTTTGTTTACTAGGATTATATTTTTTTAATCTGAGTTTACTTGTTTTGCATAATTTTAATAATAGTGGCCTCAGCACTACTGTCTGTGCATTTTATAGATCAAACTGCATTCTCTGGTAACATAGAGGAGGTGTTTGTGCATTAAAGGGGTACTCCAGTGGCAAACATTTTTTTTATAAATCAACTGGCGCCAGAAAGTTTAATAGATTTGTGAATTACTTCTGTTTAAAAAGCTTAATCCTTCCAGTACTTGACAGGTGCTGTATGTTCCATGTTTCTTTTTGAATTTCTTTTCTGTCTGACCACAGTACTCTCTGCTGACACCTATAGGTTTGCTATGGGTATTTTCTCCTGCTCTGGACAGTTCCTGAAATGGACAGAGGTGTCAGCAGAGAGCACTGTGGTCAGACTGAAGAGAAATTCCAAAAGAAAAGAACTTCCGGTGGAGCATACAGCAGCAAAGTACTGTAAGGATTAAGATTTTTTAAATAGAAGCAATTTACAAACCTGTTTAACTTTCTGGCACCAGTTGATTTAAAAAAATGTTTTGCACAGGCGTACCCCTTTAAAGTGTTATAGTATTCCCTATCCTAAGGATCTCCCGTATGGCTCTCCTCCTGAATGAGACGTGTTGAACCACCCCACAAAGTGACGGCCAACACGCCCCCTCAATGTAGAGCGCCTGAGCGCTTCACTCCGCAATCTCTGGCTCTCCCATAGAGCTGCATTGAGGGGGCGTGTTGGCTGCCGCTTCATGCAGTGGTCGGCACGCTCCATTTAGAAGGAGTACCGGGGCCCCCTATGGGAGATTGCTGAGAGGCCCAGCTGTCGTATCCCCCGCAATCCGACACTTTCCTATCCTTAGGATCAGGGATTTGTTTTTGTATCCCGAAGTACTGATTTAACTGCTAACAGTAATGCATCATGCATTTTAGCATTTCTCACCTAGTTTATTCTGCATTCTATCGTCGGACTTTATTTAAAATACCCTTTAAACATGTATATAGTTGGAGAAAGCATTTTGAGAAATTGTAACATTAAAGGAAAAGGGCAGCAAGAAAATCTGTTATGCTATATTTTTTCACTTTACTGCAGTGTAAATGTAGTGGCATAGGAATTTTACTGTACAGTGACCCCCTGACCTACAATGGCCCCGACATATGATCATTTCAACATACGATGGCCTCTCAGAGGCCATCGCATGTTGAAGGCAGCATCAACATACGATGCTTTTGTATGTCGGGGTCATCACATAAACGGCTATTCGGCTGACGATCACTTACCTGTCCTCGGGGCTCCAGCACGTCTTCTTCTGGATCCCCTGCATCGTTGGCGCTCTCAATCGTCATCATCACGTCGCTGCACATGCCGTCCCGTCATCCAATAGGAGCGGCGTGCGTAGCAATGTGATGGCGGTGACGGAGAGCGATGATGCCCGGGAAGCAGAGGCCTTGCCGGAGCGTTGGGGACACCCCGTGGACGCGGCGACAGCGATAGAAGGCGACACCCAGGGCAGCGGTGACGAGCGGTGATGGTCCGGAGCGGCGGGTACTGGTGAGTACAACTTCCTCTACCAGTGGTCTTCAACCTGCAGACCTCCAGATGTTGCAAAACTACAACGGCTGTCCGGGCATGCTGGGAGTTGTAGTTTTGCAACATCTGGAGGTCCGCAGGTTGTAGACAACTGTCCTATACTTTACATTGCACGGATCCCTCAACATACAATGGTTTCAACAAACGATGGTCCGTTTGGAACAGATTACCATCGTATGTTGAGGGACCACTGTACATTTTAACCACTCTGTAACCCTAACCTTGTACTGGTCCTCATTTTAGATCCAGTTTCAGTTTTGGAGGAAAGAATTACTGCATTAAAAAAATGTGTTAAAATACAGAGTGTAAACAAGGCTAGCAACTTTCAATTATTTTATTTATCCTAGAAAGATAAAAATTTTGGAACGCTTCTTTGTTAAGGAGTTGGCTCAATTAGCAATTTATTCAGCACATTGGGTAGGCTGTGAAAGGCACTATTCATTGTAAGGGTATTTTTAATTTGAATCCACAATATGAATATTGCACTGGAGATGTGCATGCATGTGAAATGTTGCCTGGTACCAAACTTTGCTTTTAATCATCTAATTCGAAATTTGCATATTAATCAGGAAGTTGAGGAAGTATTATGCTAATAACTTGGAATGCTGAATGCAATATGAATTCCGGCAGCCTCCGAGCAGAATTACTGGAAGCCGCTATGTAAACCAGGAAGGTGTCATTTTCATCTAATGATTTAAAGGATCATCATTTCCACTTACGTGACTTGTTTGTGCTCAGTTGCTGAGTAAGTAGGGGAGTTTTAATGAAGTCTCCTGGGTCTTGGCATCAGCCTGTAGTAAGTTGTAGCTCTGAGTAAAAGTGGTAAACTATTGTTTCTCTGTCCATTTCATATACTGGTATCTATTAATAGCAGGCAGTATAAGTGTTTCTAATGTACCTAGAGGGATGCTGAAGCTGCAGCTGCATTCAGCATCCTAACAGCTAGCATTCACTTATTTATTTTCCATGTGTGCTCTACTGAATCATTTTATATAAAAGCATATTGTGTTCTGTTTAGATTCAAGCTCTATGTAACATACGTGGCCTGTTTTACCAAATTACACATGAGTTTTCCAACTTGTTACAATGTATTTTCTAGCCTAAGGGTGAATTGCTTCAGCTGGGAAATAGATTGTCCCCTGGGAGTTATATTTCCATCAGCCAGCTCTGTTCAAATCCTATTTAAATAGAATATCTTATTCCTGGTCCTGCAAGATTGACCATGGAGTCCTGGCTTACCTTAGTTTTCCTAGATACCTGGTTGGCTAGAAAAAAAAAATCATTAAAAGTCTGTGAAAGGAGTTAATCGAGGTTCAGACTGCGTTCACTCTGCATGTTTGGCCTCTGTTTACTTAATCTCTTGCGTTGTACTGTTGTATACTGACCAGACTGTCCTTTTGGCCTGTGTCTGTCCAATGTACTCATATAGAGGCATGAAGGGGGTAATTTATCAAACTTTGCACCAGATGCAGAGCGGCAAAAAGTAAAATTTTCATGCTAGCAGGCATAAACTGTAGATTTAGGAGACCGTCATAGGGACAGCTTCTGATACACTGGACTTCTTAAGAGGTGTGTGCTCCTGATAATGCTCCTGCCATTATTCACTGGTAAGGTTTTCACATAAAGGGTTATTCTTTTTTTTTAACTGTAATTTTTATTGAAATTTTTCACATAAGAAACAAAAATACTCCGAGTAATATCACAAGAGGTAGTTGGACCCTAAAACGGTTAGCAAGACATAGAAAACGGGCAGAAAATAAAGCAACAGCATATCAATGTATGTCAATCTCATCTAGTTAAAACAGCCCAACAATATATGTGGAGTATACATAAGTAATCAAGTCACCTTTTTGAATGCCACGAACTGGGAGAGCCAATCACAAACAAAGACAAACATAGCAGCCCAACAGGCCACAGACACGGGGAAAGAGGGGGGGGGGGGACCTCAGTGAACCACAAGACCAACACAAAAGACAAATCACAAAACCTGAGAAGGAGGAAAGGGAAGGGGAGAAAAAAGAGACAAGAGAAAAAGCAAAGAAGAATACTGTCAAGCTCATGGGGGTTTGTGATCAGAAAAGCTGTCCCAGGGTTCCCACACAGAGAGAAACAAGGGCGTAGAGTTGTTCAAAGAAGCCGTAAGAGATTCTAGAGAGCGGATCTCACGTATATGGGCCAGCAAGTCTAATTCAGAAGGAGGGAGGGTCTTACCAGCTAACACTATATGCATTAAAAGCTTGAACGGTTTCTTGGACAAGGCCCTATAAGACAGGTGTAAAAGATAGTGAAGGGGGTCTAAGGGAACTAAAATGCCCAATACATCAATAACAAGCATTGTACCATGCGCCAATAATCCACTACGAGGGGGCTAGACCAGAAGGTATGAAAACCCGTCCCATGTCCAGCACTGAGGGGGGATAGTAGGATTCAGTCTATTCAGCAGTTACGTGGTGTGAAACCACCCCATAAGCATTTTATATTGAGTCTCCTTATAGGCCGTGCAGATAGAGGCCTTAGATGCCTGTTCCCAAATAATCCACCATTGCTGAATAGAGATGGTAGTGTTCAAAACTTCCTCCCACCAACTCACGTAGTGATGTGAGGGATGGTCACCATCTAAGGGATGAAGGAAGAGGGGGTTAGTATCGGTGAGAAGTCCCCGTGCCTGAGGTCCGATACGGCATAACCGTTCAAAACCTGTGGGCTGGGACACAACCACAAAGTTCAGTGAAGAAGACATATAATGCATTCGTTACAAATAATGGAACCGTTCAGACTGGGAGCTCCCTGCAACCGACCAACAAATCAAAGGACAGAAGAGATCATGAGAGGGGATCCACCACATCAGCCCAACAAAAAAGACCCTAGGAACCTCACTCTCTCGCCATACTAGAGGACAAACCAGAGAGAAAATCAGGGTGGTATAGGAAGGACCGCATAGGTGATGAAGGAAAGAACAGTCTAAATTTCCTGCAACAATAACCCCACACATACCTAGAGAAGGACATAGGACCTAGGGGTTATTCTTAATTAAATAAATCTTTTGACAAGTTGACCAGACATGTCAAAACTTTTGATAACACTAGGTGTCTCTTCTGAGACCTGCTGCAATCACTAGTTATAAACTGGGGGAAGTGCGGGACATCAAGCTTGACTGGCTGGCCAGCAGAGTCGACCTTCTCTCAGTATAGACTTATGCAGTGAAAAGGTCAGATTTGATTGATAGCCAGCAAGTGAGTGCCGTACTGCCATTATGCATTTCCTGGGCTATCAACTAGTGATCACAGTTTTGCAATCTAAACTTTTAACATGTCTGGATACTGATTATAACCCTTTAAGACCAGCATATGAAACTCTGGTCTTGGTAAATTTTCCCCTTAGTGAGCACTTCAGAAACTTTCCCAGCAGACCAGGAAATCATATTGGAAAATGCACACAAATTCCAGACTAACACTGACCTTTGTCTTCAATAAAGTGTAGTGACATCAGTTTATAGAATATGTCATGAAAAAGCTCATAATACACATTTTTAAAAGACCCTATGTGTCCATTATTAGGAATACAACAGACCTTCTTTTTAATGTTTACGGCAGTAGCTTTTTCAGGTGTATATGTTAAACAGATGCCAAAAACAAGGTCAATTTCTCATGTCATTATTTTGGTCAGTATTTTAGTCAGTTATTGACAAACAAGAAAAGCAGGGGCGTCACTCACCAGGATACTGTGCCGAATTTTCTTTATTTCAAAGGTGCAAAAACAGACAGGGTGCACGGACAATCTTCCAAGCACTGTAAGACTGGGTTACAGCTGTTGCGCATGCGTCATCATGCTTCATCAGACCCCTACCTGTTCCGTGCTACATCAGCTTTTTGAGCCCTCCTTCTGGTGACGTGCACGGGACAGGTGCGTGTTAATTAATTATAATAGGAACATATTAAAAACAAAGCAATAAGACATTCTGCAGTTTAAAAGAAGTTATCATAATTCATAGAAAAACGCTGTAGTCAACTCTTTCATTGAGTCCCAAGTTTCCAGCAGCATTTAATTTAATTTAATAATCCATTTGGCTTCCGTTTGAAGCAACTTTTTCTTTTTATCTGAATTTTCTTTGCTGTGGATCACTTCGAGCCCCTGAAAGAGCAAATCGCTACAGTTCCCTCCATGGGTTAAATTCATGTGCTCTATAAAGCGTGGGGAACCTTTTTTTGATCTAACTGAGTAGACATGTTCTCTAAAATGTGTATTGAGTGTCCGCTTGGTGCTTCCTATGTAAAACCGGCCACACGTACAAATCATGGCATATATCACCCATTGTGTTCTGCAAGTAATAAGATTCTTAATGAAAATCTGTTCACCTCCTATTATTGTGGACTTTCCTGTTTTCATATGTGGGCACCAGATACATTTTCCACATTTGTGGTTACCCGTGGGGCCGGTTTTTGACAACCAATCAAGAGTGTTAGGTTTTGACTTATCGTTATTATGTCTAGCGAATATTATGCTAGCGAGGCTCTTTGCCAGCTTAATGATTCACTCACCTTTCAAAGACTGCAGGATAATCCTGTTCCAAAAATAAAAGCTAAGTTACAAACCTTACTAAGAAAAGCAGTAGAAAATAATGTGATTTCTAAGAAGAGAGCTGAAAAATTAATTCCTCCATTTCCTTCTAGCCCGCGATGGTACTTCTTGCCGAAGGTTCATAAAACCTTGGTAGCCCCCTGGGGAGACCAATTGTCTCGAGGTGCGGGTCTGTCACAGAGCCACTTTCCAAGTACTTGGAGTGGCTACTGCAACCCCTTCTGCAAGAAGTACCATCGCTAGTGAAGGATACCAATCAGTTTCTCACATGCATTCAGGACCTGGCCTGGTCAGATAATATGCAATTAGCTTCAATAGACATTGAAAGCTTATACACTAGTATACCGCAGGAGAAGGGAGTCGAATGCATAAGAGAAATTCTTTAAACAGTAGAAGTTAATTGTAAATATTCAGTATAAACAGTACGAACACTGTGTAAGGCACATGTATAGTCTAACACACAGGATAAGATAAGCAAGAAATACGTGCGTGCCAAGAACCGTAAAAAGAATCCTAATCATATGTAATGAAATGAAACCTCCACCATAAAGGTAGCGAGGGACTGTCCCAGCTAGATCTCAACTGAGTAGGTATGATGGAGCGCTGCATCAAAGAGTTAAAGAGGAGGACAGAAAGAAAAGGAAGGTGGGGTAGGAAGAAAGATAGACAAATGAGAAGAGAGCGAGAGTAGAAGGCAGCAGATGAGATAAGAAAAATTCTTATGAATGCAGGTAAATCAGAAAAAGTGATACACTTCATCTGTGAATATCTGGCTTTTGTCTTAGAAAATACATTTCAATTTGATGACATCTGGTACAGACAAATGGGGGTGTGGCCATGGGCACCCCCGTGGCCTGTACACTAGCAAATCTATATGTAGCAGCACTTGAATATAAATACATCTTTACAGCCAACAATCCTTTTCTGAGGTCCGTTCGGTGCTATCTCAGGTTTGTGGATGACGTGTTCATTGCCTGGGATGGCACCGAGGCGGACTTCAAAAAATTTGTAAAATTTCTGAGTGAAACAAAGGACATGAACCTCAAATCTACCCATAAAATTGACGCCACACAGATTGAATTCCTCGATGTATTGGTAGAAATAAAAGATGGGGACCTACAGACATCTGGCTTTAGAAAGCCAACGGCCTCCAAAATCCTCTTCATTTCTCCAGCTATCATCCTGAACATGTTAAAACTGCACTGCCTTACGGAAAATTTTTGCAGTTAAGGCGCATAAATAGTTGGGATGAAAAATTTCTAGTTCAAGCTGGAGACCTGAAGAAGAGACTGGAGGCACGGGGATACCCAGAAAAAATCTTAAATCAATCCTTGATTCGAGCATTTCAACAAGACAGAAAAACTCTGTTAGATAACAGCAAAAATTTAAATAAAAACAACATAGACATTACTACTAAATACTCGAGTAAGAATCTACCTAGGTTTTCCTTTGCCTTTAAATTTAGCCCCCTGGAAAAAATTATTAGAACTGCTATTCATAACAATTGGTCCCTGATTAAAAATGATACAGATCTGAGCAAATTAGTCCATGAAAAGCCGTTAATAGCGTTTACACGCAGTAAAAATCTAAAAGATGTAGTAACCAGTAGCAACTTTAAGTCAAAACCTAACACTCTTGATTGGTTGTCAAAAACCGGCCCCACAGGTAACCACAAATGTGGAACATGTATCTGGTGCCCACATATGAAAACAGGAAAGTCCACAATAATAAGAATCTTATTACTTGCAAGACACAATGGGAGATATATGCCATGATTTGTACATGTGGCCGGCTTTACATAGGAAGCACCAAGCGGACACCCAATACACGTTTTAGAGAACATGTCTACTCAGATCAAAAAAAGGTTCCCCACGCTTTATAGAGCACATGAATTTAACCCATGGAGGGAACTGTAGCGATTTGCTCTTTCAGGGGCTCGAAGTGATCCACAGAAAAGAAAATTCAGATAAAAAGAAAAAGTTGCTTCAAACGGAAGCCAAATGGATTATTAAATTAAACGCTGCTGGAAACTTGGGACTCAATGAAAGAGTTGACTACAGCATTTTTCTATGAATTATGATAACTTCTTTTAAACTGCAGAATGTCTTTGTTTTTGTCTTTGTTCAGAATTGCTTTGTTTTTAATATGTTCTTATTATAATTAATTAACACGCGCCTGTCCCGTGCACATCACCAGAAGGAGGGCTTAAAAGCTGATGTAGCATGGAACAGGTAGGGTCTGATGAAGCATGATGACGCACGCGCAACAGCTGTAACCCAGTCTTACACTGACTAGCTGAGTCCTTGGAAGATCGTCCGTGCACCCTGTCTGTTTTTGCACCTTTGAAATAAAGAAAATCCGGCACAGTATCCTGGTGAGTGACGTCCCTGCTTTTCTTGTTCGTCAATATTTGAAACTGTATGTTTCTAAGTGATCCAGAACCTGAATGTTTAGAGTGCCTGCCAGCGCTGTGAAGGATACTTCTATACTGAAGTGTGTGTTATTAGATATTGTTACTTTGGCTGTGATCAGGGGAGTGAATAGGGGGTAGCAGTGTCGGCTGTCTGTTTCTATACTCTTTTCAATTTTAGTCAGTTAGTTAGCCAAAAGAGAGTAGCTATAATAGAAAGCTTTGCACTGCTTCCTTGTTCTAGACCTGATACGTGTTTGGGCTTACTGATACTTCTGCATAATCATGCTCTAAATTCTGCTGTGTGAAAATTACCTTAGACACTCATAATTTCAGGTAGCCCAATTAAACTTTTCTTTGATCTCAGATTATTTGTAATTCATTTATATGACATCCTGTCAATTTAGTACACAATGTCATCCAGTACTGTGCTTTGAGTTGTAGTATGCTTTTTCTGACTGTTGCTGGGAATGAACAGATCCTAGCACTCTAGAAACATGTAGAGACAAAGCCATGAAAAACTTTAATGAAAAAATATCCTTATCCATAAAATATGTATAGGAGCAGCAAAGCAGCACAGGACATAGAAAAATAGCACACGGAGAATTACCCCAGACACTGTAAGCTGACGCGTTTCAAGTTCAACGACCTGATAGCACTGATTTGCTTGGAGAAATAATTGCACATGAAAACGTTTGTGTGGAACATCCTTACTCAAAGGAATGTTGCTGCCAGACCACTTCCATTGTTTTTGAGCATCCAGTAAGGTATCAAATTTCTATTTTCTAGGTCTGTTCCAAAACTCTGCAATGTGGACACTTATTTGGACATACCTACCTAGGATCATATCAAGTTTTCAGTTTAAAAGGAGGACTTGAGAAATTTGTGGGGTTTGCTTTTGTGGCACCAGGGATCAAGAGGAAAGGCAGTGGGAGAGCTTTTGCATTGTAAGGGTACGTTCACACATAAAGGATTCTGTGCAGATTTGATGCGCAGGATTTGTAACTGCAGATTCGAAGTTGTGCTCAGTCATTTAGTTTACATTGAAATCTGCAGCAGAAAATCCTGTGAATCAAATCTGTGAATGTGTGACAGACATACATCCCTCTAGTTCAGCGCACTATTGAAGTTTTTCTTTTTTCTAAAGCAGAATTGGTAAACACAAAAAATGGAAACAAAATGTCGACCAGCACTTTCCTGTTAGTTATACTTGCCATCAAATTTAAGATGGATCAAGCTGGAAAGCCACACATCCAGTTTTTTTTTTTTTTTTTTTTTTTTACTGTGCAGAATAACCCAGATGTCTACACTATCCTATCTAGCTAAAAGCACACAAAACTATGAAAACTACAGAAACTGAGGCAATATGGCCATATGTGTTCTTATTGAAGCCTATGTATCAGTTAAATGCATATTTCACAAGGGTTTTTTTTTTTTTTTTTTTTTTTTTGAGATGTAGAGATGTAGCGGTCACCAAGTCAGTGGAATGTGTTATTAAAAAAGGTCTGATAATAAGATACGTGAGAGAGAGGAAAAAAAAAAAACAAATGGTGCTCAATGTGCTTTTACAAGGTACTAGGACTGTTGTGGAGTGTAATAGTGTAATAGTACTCACCTAGTAGGGTTATGCTTTGAGAGCTACACCAGTGTCAGCATGTAGCATGAAGGCGTCACATGTCAGACATGATGATCCTGGAGGCAGCCAGTACCCAGGATGGGATGGGACACAGAAAAGAAGTCGAGTGGAGAGATGCCCCAGCCAAGGCAGTGAAACAACTTAGACAAAAGTGGATGTTTTCCATGTACCAACCAACATTACTTCAACTTATCGGGACAGGTCACAAGCAGATACATTAATGTTTTTATATAAATGGACAACGTGTCTCAAGGGGCATAATACCCTCTTTTTCAGATCACCGAAAAGGACTTTGATTCTTTTTTTCATGAGGAAGATTAGTCACTGCTAGAAGAGTCAACAATTGATTAATCCCTAGTCCCTATTGAAATAAACAAACATGCTATACTTAGCCCAGCATTCATGTTTTTAACTGTTTTTATACAAATACAATCGCGTACAAAGGCAATAAAAAAGCAAAAGAAGCATTGGAATGCACAGAAGAAGCAATTGCCAAATTTATGACGGTAAGGCAATGAACAGAGCCAACATGCATGTTTGTGGTAAAGTCAGAAGACAGTTTTCGGCTCAACAAGCATATGGCTGTCTTAAGGCAGACATTTGTTCTTTTCGGAGTAAAATTTCTTTTTAGTTCTTGTGATCATATAATGCCGAGTTCACATCTACATTAAAGGCTGATGTCTTCAACACGGGTTTCGTTGTATGTTCTAGTAAATTTTTGAACTTTTGGAAAGTGACTAGCATCAGTTTTAGTTTAGAGTTTTAGTTTTATATAAAGATGTTCTGAATATTTCTGTTTTCATGGTTTTATAGTAAACAAAATTGCCTGATGATAAGTATCCCTTTACTGTATTGCCGAATTTAGAATGGTTATAAAAGTCTACTCATGGAGCATTGTCTTCAGTCTGATGATCATCAGTACTCCTATGTTTCTCTTGCTAGGAATAGTGCAGTCATTTGACAAAACAATACTGGAGTTTTATCTTCTAAACAAAAGATCTAATTTTCTTTTGTGTTAACCCTATAATGTGGGCTAGTATAGTACTTAATGATGCCACAAACTTCTTCTTTTAGTCTTTATGTCTGCATTTTGAAAGCCATAAAAATTGTATTTTCGGTTCAAGAAGTATGTGATAGGTAACATTTTTTAATTGGACCATTTTGAGGTACATAGGGGGAGATTTATCAAAACCTGTCCAGAAGAAAACTTGCTGAGTTACCCATAGCAACCAATCAGATAATTTTTCACAGGCCTTTTCAAAAATGAAAGAAGTGATCTGATTGGTTGCTATGGGTAACTCAGCAAGTTTTCTTCTGGACAGGTTTTGATAAATCTCACCCATAAGGGATTGTAAGTCCTGGCCTTCTCAATAATTGAGCTATGTAAAGGTTTATTAACCCATTCCTGCAAAATTACTAATATAAACGTCAGATTATGCTGGTACTTCGCTGGTACCTGACGTTTATATAAGTCATTCATTTAACCCAGCGATGTGCGGAATTGCATGGGTTAACAAGCAGAACTGGTTAACAGGAGACAACTTCTGCAAGCCCCTCCAGGACCATCTGTGAATGGTCCTTGTCAGTGATCACTGTGATTGGTCCCTGTGGACCAATCACAGTGTCTCAGCTGACTCGGGGGATGAAAGTTCAGATCCCTCGCTCTGCCCGCCCCTAGAAGTCCGAGCAGAGCAGGGGAAGATGACCCCGAGAGGGGGGGGGACATACCGCAGGACCAGTGCAGGCAGCGGGGACCGGCAAGTGGAGGAGGCAGTGGCGGCGTCGGCATCAGAGGCAGCAGTGAAGATTGCTGTAAAGTGATCTTCACTTCTGCTCCTAGGAGTTTCAAAACTACAACTCCCAGCATGCCCAGACAGCCTTTGGCTGTCCAATCATGCTGGGAGTTGTAGTATTGCAAAATCTGGATGGCCACAGTTTGGAGACCACTGTGCAGTTGTTGTTGCAAAAGTTGTGGTTGTAGTTTTGCAACAGCTGGAGGCACACAGGTTGGGAAACACTGAGTTAAGTAACAAACTTAACCAGTGTGCCTTCAGCTGTTGCATAACTAGGGGGGCGGGGGTTTACAACAAGTTTCTCACTGCAAGTTTGAGTTGCAGCAAATTTTTTGCTGCAGCTCAAACTCGCAGTGGGAAACTCGCTGTGAATCCCCACCCGTGTGAATGTACGCTGAAAACACTACACTACACAAAATAAAGAGTAAAACACTACACTACTCTACAAAAAATAGAGTAAAAAACTGCATATACACATACCCCTACACAGTCTCTCCCCCACCCCCAATAAAAAATGAAAAACATCTGGTAAGGCAGTGTTTCCAAAACGGACAACTCCCATTATTGCTGGACAGCCATTGACTGTCTAGGCATTTTGGGATTTTTGCAACAGCTGGAGGCACCCTGTTTGGGAATCACTGGCATATAATACCCCTATGCAAATTTCTAATTTAGGCTTCAAATGTGTATGGTGCTCTCTCACTTCGGAGCCCTGTCGTATTTCAAGGCAACAGTTTAGGGCCACATATGGGGTATTTCTGTACTTGGGAGTAATTGCCTAACATTTTAGGGGGCTTTTCCTCCTTTTACCCCTTATGAAAAGGTAAAGTTGGGGTCTACTCCAGCATGTTATTGTAAAAAAACTAAATTTTTTTTTACAGTAACTTGCTGGTGTTGCCCCATAATTTTTAGTTTCACAAGAGGTAAAAGGAAAAAAAGACCCCCAAAACTTGTAACACAATTTCTCCTGATTGCAGAAATACCCTATTTGTTGACGAAAAATGCTCTGCGGGTGCACAACAAGGCTCAGGAGTGAGAGCGCCATGTACATTTGAGGTGATTTTTACAGGGGTGGCTGATCGTTACAGCGGTAATAAACTCAACAAAAAAAACACCCATATGTGACCCCATTTTGGAAACTACACCCCTTAAAGGGGTTATCCACCATAAGGTGATTTTAGTATGTACCTGGCAGACAGTAATGAACATGTTTAGGAAGGATCTGTGCTTGTCTTGGGGCTAAATGGCTGTGTTGTGAGATTACCATAACACTATGGCTAGCTTTTTGTGAACTTGTATTTCCTGTTTGACTTTTCTTTATTTGACTACAAATCCCAAAATTCAATTTTCTCCCTCCCACACATCAGCCACCCCACCCATTGAAATATAAATGGGCTGCATTCATTAAAAGACCTGTGGTTTTCAAGGGTGCCTCCAGCTGTTGCATTAGTTGCAGATTTATCCCTCCACCCATTGAAGCAGACGGGCTCCCTGTCATCAGCTGACTTGTGAGTCAGGTCTCGGCCGCATTGCAAGCTGGGAAAAATCAGAGACAACAGTCATTTTGTATGCTGTTAAAAATAAATAGTGGGGTGAAAATAACAGAAGAATTGTGAGAAAACCGTCACGCACAGGTACAAACACTATATTATGAACTACACTAACTTTACAGCACCTGTATCATTGTCAAATAAAAAAAAATTCCTGGAATACCACGTTAAGGAACGTAACAAGGGGTATAGTGAGCCTTAACTACCCACAGATGTTTGAAAATTTTTTGTTGAAAATGAAATTTATCATTTTCACAAGGGGTAATAGGAAAAAAGCCCCCCAAAATTTGTAACACCATTTTTTCTGAGTATATAAATACCCTATATGTGGATGTAAAGTGCTCTGCTGGCGCACTACAGGGCTCAGAAGAGAAGGAGCGCCATTGGGCTTTTGGTGAGAGAATTTGGCTGGAATTGAAGGCCATGTGCGTTTACAAAGCCCCCATGGTGCCAGAACGGTGGATGTCCCCCTCCCCCAACCCTCCCCCTCACATGTGACCCCATTTTGAAAACTACACCCCTCACAGAATGTAAAAGGGTTGCAGTGAGCATTTACACCCCAATGGTGTCTGACAGATTTTTGAAACAGTGGTCCGTGAAAATTACATTTTTTCATTTGCACAGCCCACTGTTCCAAAAGTCTGTCAAACACCAGTGGGTGTAAATGCTCACTGCACCCCTTATTACATTCCGTAAGGGGTGTAGTTTCCAAAATGGGGTCACATGTGGGGAGGTCGTCCACTGTTCTGGGGGCTTTGTAAATGCACATGGCCCCCAACTTCCATTCCAAACAAATTCCCTCTCCATAAGCTCATTTTCTCCTATAACCTCTTGTAAAAATAGTAAATTTGGGGGGGGGGGATGCATTTTAGTGGAAAAAAAATATTTAATTTACAATTCCGACTTTAACGAAAAGTCGTTAATCACCTGTGGGGTTTTAAGGCTCCACTGTACCCCTTGTTACGTGCCTTGAGGGGGGTAGTTTCCAAAATATAATGCTATGTGTTTATTTTTTTTTTATTTTTTTGCTCTTATGGAACCATAGGGGCTTCCTAAATGTGACATGTCCCCCAAAAACCATTTCAGCAAAATTTGCTTTCAAAAAGCCAAATGTGGCTCCTTCTCTTCAGAGCATTGTATTGCGCCAGCAGAGCACTTGATGTCCACACATGGGATATTTCCATACTCAGAAGAAAGGGGGTTGCAAATTTTGGGGGACATTTTCTCCTATTACCGCTTGTAAAAAATAGTACATTTGGGGGGGGGGGGGATGCATTTTAGTGAAAAAAAAGCATTTTTCATTTACACATCCGACTTTAACGAAAAGTTGTCAAACACCTGTGGAGTGTTAAGGCTCACTGTACCCCTTGTTACATGTGTGACATCTAGCAGTGAACACCTTGGCTTGTCAAAAGAACACCAGAGAGCACCATAATGTTGGGCAGTGATCACTGACCTCATGAATGTTATCTTCTTGCATGTATTTGAGATTCAACAGGCCTGGACATGAATTATTATTTTTTTTCACAAAACTAAAGGGGGAATTAATAATTTCAAATATCTGTTCATATTCGTAAATATCCTTGTGAGAGAACTGACAGGTGATTTACTCATATTATGTTATCTTCATTCAACCAGACCCAGTCATGAATTGTTTCTCATCTGAGCTGCAGTCTGCGTGTGGGTGGTAACATCAATGTATGCTACCCTTCGGAGCTGTATGAAAGATGGTTCTTCATTGAAGCAGATTTGGGGCTTTAGTCAGTATTTTCATAAAGACCAGAAAATGTTTAAAAGAAAAAAACCTGTGGAGGTCATGTCATTTTTATCCCTGTGTTGCAAATAGCAGACAATTATAGTGTTGCTTTGGATTGCTCTGTTGGCTTCTTATCTGCAAGCCGCATTAAATTGCATTGCATGCCTATTTTCTTTGAATCACTGGGTACATCAGACAAAGACTGTTCTATTAATCTTCTTGGAAATGTTGTTAGGAAACAAACCTAAAGCAGAGTATATTCAATGCTGGCTAGATGTATATTTAATCCTAATGTCTATTTTTTAACTATTGCATCTCTTAATAAGGAGAAGTAATATAGGTGGTAATATTACACAGTATTTTCCCAACATTTTCCACCTTGGGGTACCATTCGGAAAAAATGTGTGTCAGGACACCCCTACCAAATAATTTTCTACAAAAGACACAAAATGGCTAAGAAGAAGCCAAGCATAAAACCTACAACATACAATAGTCTTTTCTGGACCATTGTAACATGAAACCATTCTGAACATACAATGCTATGGGGTATGAGGATGAGATATGATGTCTGGGATAAAAGTAAGGTATGAAAAACCAGGCAATGCTGGGCTTGTGTTGTGCCATAACCGCTGCAAAGGGAAAATGCCTTTAAGGGGGCAAAAATCACATACAACTGTAAACGTTTTACAGGAATTTTATTTAATCATTCACAAAACCAAATATTCAAAAGCTTCGGACATTTCTTTTTGAGGATTAGGTATGTATTAATTAAAACAAGAAGATCTCCAGCGCCCATGTTTTCTAATCACGTGGGCTGGAACTTTGAGTTTTGAAGCGTGGTTGCGGCACCCATTCGGAAAGAATGCCCAGAGATGCTGGCTGGGTTCGAACCTAAATTAGAGACCTAAATGCGAACGTGCTTGATGAATTGAGATGTGGATAATGCTGCTATGGGAAAAGATAACAAAGGACCATTGGGCTCTTTGCTTTGTAGAGCTGTAGACAGATCACGTAGCACCCGTACAGGACACCAAGCATGGGTAGTAGGGAAATACCTAATCACCGATTGGGGTTGGGGGGCACGCACCCGTTTGTGATATCTTGGTAACTGGGAGAGAAAGAACAAAATGATCAGAGCACCAAGAAAGTTGGCTGTGCTTAATGTAACTGGCCTTACTGTTAGCGCAGGTGAATTCCCCAACCCAAAGGAATCCGTAAAAGCCTAAATAAAAGGCTGCTTTCAATATTAAACTACAGAAATAACCAAACCGATTCCTGGTATGCATGTCAGATAAGTCCCTGAAAACCTGCCCACAGATAGGTTGTCTAACCATAGCCTTGCTTTGGTTCTGTTTTAACACCCCTCATAAATCTGCTTTTATCACATTAACTGAACAGTTAGAAATTCTGTTAGGAAATGCTACCAAGAAATGCTGCATACCAGCCAAGAAGAATTTAATAGTATTGCATGACCATTTAAGTTCAGTGTGGCAAAATCCAATGAAAGCAAGTACATATTCAATCAATTCCATATCACCTGACGGGTGAGTATGCTGAAATCTTAAGAATGTGTTGAAGGCAGTGTTTTATATTCTAGAGGTGTTGGTCGATAGGGATGCAGAGACAAGCTTATGGGCGGTGTTAAAGCGTACCTGTCAGATCACCCAAAAAATATATATGTTATATGTTGCTCAGTATCTCATCCTGATCATGTACATATAATATTTATGTGTCTATGCCCAATATTTCTTTTAGAATTCTCTTTATTTACTTGGAGTGATTGCAAAGTGAAAGTATTTTAATTTACAGGCAGGGGACGTGGACCTTTCTGTGATAACCACTTCTCCCTCTCTCTGCTCTGGGAGCAGTAACCATTTATTTTCTGGTTTTATGCTATTCACTAAAGGTTTTGCAATACTACAGCTCCCAGCATGCCCACACATCCTTTTAAGTTGTAGTTTTGCAACAGCTGGATGCATATGATTTTAGTCCCTCTGTATCACACACACACATTCACTTCATATATTCACTGATACACACATACACACATACATGCAGGTACACTTACTTTTTAAACAAATAAATCCTCTATTCACCGGCTGCAGTGTGTTTCTGCCCCTCTCCCCCTTCTCTTCACACAAGCAGACAGTCAGTGAGAGCCCAGCTGCAGTGTGTTCCTGCCCCTCCCCTTCTCTTCACACGGCAGACAAGTAAACACAGGCAGTGATAGAGCAGAGCAGTTTGCTGTCAATCATGAAGTGGGTCCATGATGTAGGGACACAGCAGTGTACACAGCAGGACTGGAATGCATACTGGGGGGGGGGGGAAGCAGTTCTTTGACTGGCTTTTTTTGTATGAAATACTGAAAATTTGCGAATGAAAGCAATTGCAAAACCTATTGGTTTTGCATGCTTTACGACATATCAAAAGTTTTTATATCTGACAGTGCCCATTTAAGATGGTGAATTAATCCATGATTAATGAGGTGTACAGGGGAACTGCGGCCCCTAAGCGATCGGCTTCTGGCATGACCAGGAAAAACAGTGGAAAAGAGAGTCTGCAGCAATATTAACTGAACCCCTAATATGTGAGCAAATGTAACGGAAATTATGGTGTAAGGAAAGTTGTACTAATTTCCAAGCAAAAGACATTACATGACTAGACTAGACTGCCTTTGGTAAATGTCTACTGTCACCTGATTGTCAGAGAGGAAAGTGACCGTGGTATTAGACCACTGATTGCTCCAGACTTGGGCCACAGCAACCAAATAATGCGGAAGTCCTGTTAAATGCAGGAATCTGTCTGACCGCTTCCGGCCACCTGTCTGATAGCCAGTGAGAACCAAACATAGCTGCAAAGCCAACACTAGATGAAGCATCACAAAATGCTATCAGGGATTGGCTATCGGCTGCTGGAATGAAGAAAGATATGCCGTTCCAGGTATTAAGAAACTCTTGCCACATGACTAAGTCTGCCATGGCATTGTGATCTAGAAACATAGAATGTGTCAGCAGATAAGAACCATTTGGCCTGTCTAGTCTGCCCAATTATCTGAATCCTATCAATAGTCCCTGGCCCTATCTTATATGAAGGATAGCCTTGTGCTTATCCCATGCATGTTTAAACTCCTTCACTGTACTTGCAGTGACCACTTCTGCATTAAGGCAATTCCATGCATCCACTACTCTCTCAGTAAAGTAATTCTTCCTGATATTACTTTTAAACCTTTGCCCCTCTAATTTAAAACTATGTCCTCTTGTGGTAGTTTTTCTTCTTTTAAAAATGCTCTCCTATTTTTAGTCTTTCTTTAAATACATCCCAGTCTATTATATTATCACTCTCCCAAATTTATTTAATCATTATATTATTTCTGCAACCGATTGTACCCAATTTATCTAGTAAATTGATTTTATCTAACTTATTGTTGTCAAACAGTGGGGCGATGCCCAGTATACCTTCTATATCCAATTCTTTTTTTTTTATGTTTTCCATGTTTTAACTACCCCCCTTACCAAGATGTTTTTTTTCCATAATCCCTCTTCCAATTTCCCTGATTCCAATAATTGGAATAGAAGAATTATTTAATTAAGGACTTGTTGTATGTTCCTTTTTTATGATTGTTTATAAAAGACAAATAAAAAAATATATATGCTCTCCTCCTTTACCGTGTTGATTCCCTTTATGTATCTTTATGTATTTAAAAGTCTCTATCATATCCCCTCTGTCTCTTCTTTCTTCCAAGATATACATGTTAAGGTCCTTTAACCTTTCCTGGTAAGTTTTATCCTGCAATCCATGTACTAGTTTAGTAGCTCTTCTCTGAAAACTCTCTAGAGTATCTATATCCTTTTGGCGATACAGCCTCCAGTACTGCGCACAATACTCCAAGTGAGGTCTGACCAGTGTTCTGTACAGCAGCATGAGCACTTCTCTCTTTCTACTGCTTATACCTCTCCCTATACATCCAAGCATTCTGCAAGCATTTCCTGCTGCTCTATTACATTCCTACCTTTAAATCTTCTGAAATAATTACTCCTAAATCCCTTTCCTCAGATATTGAGGTCAGGACTTTGTCACATATTCTATATTCTGACCGAGGGTTTTTATGCCCCATGTGCATTATCTTGCACTTATCCACATTGAATTTCAGTTTCCAGAGTTCTGACCATTCTTCTAGTTTTGCTAAATCCTTTTCCATTTGGCGGATCCCTCCAGGAACATCAACCCTGTTACATATCTTTGTGTCATCAGCAAAAAGACACACCTTACCATCGAGACCTTTTGCGATATCACTAATGAAGATATTAAACAATATTGGTCCCAGTACAGATCCCTGAGGTACCCCACTGGTAACAAGACCTTGCTCTGAATATTCTCCATTGACTACAACCCTCTGTTGTCTGTCACTCAGCCACTGCCTAATCCAATCAACAATATGGGAGTCCAAGCTCAATGACTGTAGTTTATTGATAAATCTTCTATGTGGGACAGTGCCAAAAGCCTTACTAAAATATAGATATGCAATGTCTACTGCCCCTCCACCATTTATTATTTTAGTCACCCAGTCAAAGAAATGTATAAGATTAATTTGACATGATCTCCCTGAAGTAAACCCATGTTGTTTTTCATCTTGCAATCTATGGGATTTTAGATGTTCCACAATCCTATCCTTTAGTATTGCCCCACTATTGATGTCAGACTTACTGGCCTATAGTTGCCTGATTCCTCCCTACTACCTTTCTTGTGAATGGGCACTACATTTGCTAATTTCCTATCTTCCGGGACCACTCCTGTTACTAGTAATTGGTTAAATATATCTGTTAATGATTTTGCTAGCTCACCACTAAGCTCTTTTAATAATTTTGGGTGTATCCCATCAGGTCCCTGTGACTTATTTGTCTTCACTTTAGACAGCAAACATAGAACCTCTTCCTGTGTAAAGACACATGCATCAAACAATTCATTAGTCTTCCTCCCTAATGGAGGTCCTTTTCCTTCTTTTTCTTCTGTAAAAACTGAACAGACGTATTCATTAAGGCAGTTGGCTAGCCCTTTATTCTCTTCTACATACCTTCATTCCTTTGTTTTTAATGTCATTGTCAAAGAGCCAAAGGGCTGCTCCTGGATCCAAATGTGAGCTTTGTGTTAAAATATTAACGCTCTCTCCATTTTAACCCATGCCACTGCCATAGTTCGGGCATTATTTAAAGGTGTCCGAAATATCAGCCTTAGACAGATTTGACCCAGCACCTGACTGGATAATGATAGCTATGGCCTGGTCAATGGAGGCATACTTTAAAGTAGGGCTGCACGATATATTGCAAAAGCAATCAAATAGCGATTTTTGCTTTCTGCGATATGGCCATATGGCCCCCCGGGAAAACATGCGATTATCTGCTCGGGCTGGCTTCCGTGGCGGGGGCCGGCCAGAGCAGGTAAAAACTAATTTAAATACTAAAAGTCAGTGTTTCCCAACCAGGATGCCTCCAGTTGTTGCAAAACTACAACTCTTAGCATGCCCGGACTGGCAAAGGCTGTAGTTTCACAACAGCTGGAGGCACCCTGCTAGAGAAACACTGAGCTAAGGGCGCAGGGAGAAAAATAAAAAAAAAACTTCTGCCTACCTAGTCCTGGTCCCTGCAGATTCGTCTCTGTGCGCTCCGAGGTGTCCTCTCTTAGTACAGTAGGACCTTTCCCTTTTCAGCCAATCACTGGCCCGCTGTGGTGTCACGTGTCAAGCCAGTGATTGGCTGATGGGGAGAGGTCTTGTACTGCAGCAATACACTAGGTTTCCTGGGTCCCGCGGAAGATTTGAAATCCGCCCGGGAAACCCAGTGTATTGCTGCAGTACAAGAATGTGACAGGAGGGGAGGGGGATGTGACAGAAGGGGGGGGAATGTGACAAGGGGGCGGAATGTGACGTGGGGGGGAATGTGACAAGAGGGGAGGGGGAAATGTGACAAGGTGGGGGAGAATGTGACAAGGGTAGGGGAGGGGGGGGAATGTGACAAGGGGAGGGGGGAATGTGACAAGGGGGGGAGAATGTGACAAGGGGGAGATGTGAAATAGGCGGCGGGCATTAAATGAGTGGATAGATGTGAAATGGAGGCGATTGGACATGAAATGGGGGATTTCACCATTTTTTTTTTTTTTATTATATCGCATCCCATATCGCAATTGCAATATTTAGGCCCAAAATCGCAATCGCACATTTTCCCCATATCGTGCAGCCTTACTTTAAAGAGTAAGGAATCTGCCGTGCTGGGATCATTCTGAGCAGACATCAAGTTACTGCACTCAAATGTCTGATCTGGCAAAGCGACCAGGCCTGTATGAAAGCCCTGTTTGAAGCCCCTGACAAGAAACTGCACAAACTGGGTATCTGGGTGAGGCTGAAGGTTTAAGGCTAAATAATCAGTGTCAATCACGCTTAGTCATGTGGACTTAGCCGTTTTTGGGGACAAACTCTGCACTCTGAAACAATTCACACAGACATAGGGTAGGCGACACTGATTATAGTGACATGCAGAGTAGTTAAAATTATTGCATATTTGTGATTTACATAAGTATTTCATTGGTCTGCCTAGCTTGTCTAACGACCCTGAAACCTGACTGGAACTGGATGTGGGAGTTTTCTGGATGGACCAGCCTCAGAGGGAATGTTGACACTATTACACCATTCTGCTGTATGGGATATCGACTGGCAGAGGGTGTTGAAGTTGGTGCTTTTAGGCCAGCAAAGTGCCTACAGAAGATCTGTGTCTATGTTTGCCCAGTTAATAATAAATTGAAACTGAAACAAGGCTGCTGCCGCTTTTGCTGAAAATTAACGGTGAAAATCATAAAAGGCTGACCCACCGTATTTATGTGCTAAATCAACTACTTTATACAGATAGAGATCTAGTTCCTCTCTCCTATCTGGCAGTACTGAACAGTTTATGTCTCTGTAGAGACTAAATGCAAGCATGAATTCTGTGACAGAAAGTTTTCTATTCAATCTGACATCTCGACTGCGCAACACAACCAAAACTTCTGTACACGCTATAACTTTGTTTGCGGTGATATCCTTTGGTGCTATTAGCAGAGAAGCCAGGTTGAAGTCCTTTCCTTCCAGTATATCTTTTTTGATATTAGCTGGTATGAAGTGGACAGGTGTGATGTTAGGAGTAATGGAGGTGATACCTGAGGAGCTATTGTGTGAAGCAGCTGGAAGCGTAGGGACTACTGTAGTAGCAATATTTCTGGCTTCTACCAATTCCAGTCTAGTCTGGATGTCAGAGATGGACACAGTCAAATTGTTTAACATAGAATGCAGCTGCGTAAGTGAGGTCTGTATAGTCGTATTAGATATGTCATCTTGACTAACACCAGCAGTTTCAGACACCAGTAATCTATAGAGCTCAGCCTTCTTGGCAGTAGCTGGGAATGGTATGCCATGTGAGTTCAGAGGTCAATTTGAGGATTGTCCAATTTAGAAGGGATGGTATGCTCCCATGGTCCAACAAGCGAGTGGTATTTTGAGCTAATGAGGCCGATTCTTCAATGTCTGATTCATGAGACATAATGAAGGCTGCGAAAAAGGATAAGGCAACGGTAAGAAAGCTGCTACTATGAGAGTAAAAGGATAGAATCTCACCATGGAAGGAAGTGCACAACTAAATCTAAGTGGAATCCCAGCTGAGACCGTAATACTGAAGGCAACCCGAGTGAACTTGACTAATGTGTGCCTCAAAAGTTTGACACCGGCAGCCTGCCTGAGATGTGATGTATCGTGCACAGAGCCCATGTGAAGACCAGCAAATGAGACAGAACCATCGGTACAAATTTGTACCACACCTGCTTACCAGAAGTGTCAGATGGGCCGAAACGAAAAGAACCAGATGATACTGATAACTTTCAATGTAGTATGGAGGTGAACGCGAAGACCAAGCTGCCCCTGAACTAAAATATAATTAAACGTTTATGAACAGAGTTGAAACGTTGAGCAAAATATCAAGTCCCATAGACGTGACAGGACTAAAAGAGACATGACCCCAGTATGCATGCTTACCGCTGGTGCCGACAAGCACACAAGATTTGAGCACGAGGACGTACTGATGAAACCTTAGAAAATGCATGAAATAAAAACACAGAAGCAACCTGTTGTGACTTAATGTGCAACATAAGAGGATATACAGTGATCCCTCAACATACAATGGTAATTCTTTCCAAATGAACCATCGTTAGTTGAAACCATCGTATGTTGAGGGATCCATGCAATGATAAGTATAGGAAGTTATACTCACCTGTCCCTGCCGCTCCGGGCCATCGTCGCTGCCCTGGATGTAGCCCTCCATCGCTGTCCCCACATCCCCGAGGTGTCCCCGCCGCTCCAGACCGTCACTGCTGCCTATCATCGGCCACAGCGATGTCCCGCCTTGGCCGGTGATAGGCTGAGCGGTGATAGGCTGAGTGCACTGTCATCTAAGGAGCCTATCACCGGCCGAGGCGGGACATTGCTGCTGACGGCTCTGTGACTTTTCCCATCCCCAGGAAGCAGCAAGAGCAGCGGAGGGACCGTAGGAAGGTAAGTTAAAGTTTATTTTGTTTATTTCTGAAGCACGGGCACAGTATAGTACAGTACAGCGCAGCGACTGATAATTATTGGGGGGGGGAGAGAAGCAGTGCTCACGGGTCACATATGATTAGTCCACCGATGTGGGGGACAGCACAGCGCAGCGCTGGGCTGATAAACTGGGGGGGGGGAGGGGAGAAGCAGAACAGCACCAGCGGGTCACATATGATTAGTTGCCCGATGTGGGGACAGCGTGCTGCGGCTGATAATTCATTAATTCGAGGGGAGGGGCCCAACCGGTATTGCGGTATAGGAAAAATTCATATCGTGCAGGAAAAAAAATTTGGTGTTCGGTATGAACAGGTATACCGCCCAGCACTATCAGGATGTATTGATAGCCTCTGCTACCGGAATGATATTGAATGCTGAGGGAAACCACAACAATCAACCTGCAACATACATGAATAAAACACACACATGACCAATTTACAAATAGTTGGTTTCTGTAGTCGTGACAGGAATCTTGAGCGATAACCCTAACCTGCGACTGCTTACCCTAAATGCTCGATACAGCTGTTCACTTGATCACGTACGTGCTGGAAACTTAGAGGTAATAACAGTAACTAATCTGAAAGCATTTTTGTAATACATAAGCCACTATAGAGGTCCCAAATAAAGTGCTGTAACCAAAATGCTCACCCCAAAAGGTGACATTTAGTATCTTCAGAGTGATACCGTATAAGATAAGCAGGAGTGATGATTTCCAAAGGGGAACCGGACAATGCTAGAGTAACCACTGCAACTGGGCTGTAAAATTATAGCATGCATGAAACCGTGATTTAACAAAACGATTTGCCTACTCCCCTGTATGAATGCTTACCTGCCAATGTAGATGGAAATTACTGAACAAGCCCCAGTATATAGGTGATCAGATAGAATGCATACAAACTGTAAAAGATAAACGCAGACTAGCATCAATGGTGCATCAGGAATAACTAATATAATTGACCCACATGAAAGTAATGAAGCAATTAAGTCAACCAGGACTCCTAAGAATCATTTGAACAGAACCACCTGGTCCAAGTGAGGTGTAACTGTGAGGTATCTGCTGAAATAGCGTAAACAAAATGTAGATCTATGCACTGATAAAGGATATGTCTTGATTAAGACCGTATGGCTACCTAGCAGTTATAGTGCAACAACCCCAATCGTGAACCCTCAAATACTAAGAAATCAAGGGCTGGAAATAACCTGAGACCCTGGTATTAACCGCACCATGCCTCCTGAATACAGACATGGCCAGGTTGAGCATCTGAATATGTTGACTTAGCCCAGAACATAAAATGCTGGCGTCACACCATGATGTAATAAAGCTGGCGTTGCCCCACAACATCATAATAAGGCTGGCGCTACCCCACAACACAATAACAATGCTAGTGGCACCCCATAACAAAAAGAACTGGGTTCACTTTATGAACATAAGTGCTGGAGTTGCGCCATAACGTAAAATGCTTGTTTTACCCCATAATGTAAAATGCTGATGTTACCCCATAAGTTATAAAATGCTGGTGTTACCCCATAAGAGAGAAAATGCTGGTGTTATCCCATAAGAGAGAAAATGCTGGTGTTAACCCATAAAAGAGAAAATGCTGGTGTTAACCCATAAGAGAGAAAATGCTGGTGTTACCCCATAAGAGATAAAATTCTTTTGTTACCACATGACATTAACATGCTGACATTGCTCCCTCTATATAACATGCTGGCATTTCTCCCTAAACGAAACATGCTGGCGTAGTCCCCTAAACAAGTGAAACATCAGGGTTTTGGAGCTGCGTATGCTCCTGGCACTTTCCTGGCTGTACGCGGGAGATGGGAATTTTCAGCAGCCGGGGATGGGTGCGAGCAGTCTCCTACTCACTCATTAGACTGCCCTGCCTGCCGGAATCAGGGGGCTGCTGCAGAAACCGCATACTTACTACAG
This sequence comes from Hyla sarda, assembly GCF_029499605.1. Taxonomy (NCBI): domain Eukaryota; kingdom Metazoa; phylum Chordata; class Amphibia; order Anura; family Hylidae; genus Hyla; species Hyla sarda. Next base: position 147,738,159 of record NC_079193.1, read on the forward strand.
ACGATATGCAGGGAGAGAGCAGCCCGGAGCACCACGCGAACCCCGATGCCACTTGAGACCAACAGGACGGAAGCCAGCTGAACCTTCCACTGACGGCAGAGTGGGAGGGCTGGTGCCCGCGTTATATGCGAGCACAGGCCCCTCCCACAAACACAGGCTAATGACATTAGCCTTAACACACACACATATATACAAAGACACACATACATAGACACACACCGTATTTATCGGCGTATAACACGCATTTTGTAGGCTAAAATTTTTAGCCTAAAGTGTACCTGCGTGGTATACGCCGATAAGCCACTGCAGTTCAATGATTTAAAGCGGGCACTTTAAATCAATGAACTGCAGCGGCTTTTTCAGGTGCAGAGACCGCCACCGCTGCCGGCTTCTCGGCCCCTACCTGTCCTGGGGTCCCTGCTGCCGCCGCTTCTCTCCCCCTGCTATCGGCGCTGCTGCCCTTTCTCTCCCCCTGGCTATCAGTGCTGCTGCCCCTTCTCTCTCCCTGGCTATCGGTGCCACTGCCCCTTCTCTCCACCTGGCTATCGGTGCCGCTGCCCCATTGCCGGCGCCAGTAGCCGGGGGGAGAGAAGCGGCGCCGGAAATGGGGCAGCGGCGCCGACAGACATGGGGAGAGAAGGGGCAGAGGCACCCATTGCCAGCGCCGTTGCCCCGTTGCCTCCCTCATCTCCGGTTGTATAATTACCTGTTGCCGGGGTCAGGTCCGCGCTGCTTCAGGCCTCCGGTGTGGCGTCCCCTGTGTCGTTGCTGTGTACTGCACGGCGCGGCGCAATGACGAGTGACGTCACTCGTCATTGCGTCTCGCAGCGCATAGCAACGACGCAGGGGACGCCACACCGGAGGCCTGAAGCAGCGCGGACCCGACCCCGGCAACAGGTAATTATACAACCTGGGATGAGGGAGGCAACGAGGCAGCGGCGCCGGCAATGGGTGCCGCTGCCCCTTCTCTCCCCTTTTCTGTCGGCGCCGGCAATGGGGCAGCGACACCGATAGACAGGGGGAGAGAAGCGGCGGCAGCAGGGCTCTAGACCCCAGGAAAGGCAGGGGGAGAGAAGCGGGCAGCGACGGCCTCTCTCCCCTTGCCTTTCCTGGGGGCTTCTGCGGGGTAAGAAACAGTGTATCGGGGTATACACACGCACCCTCATTTTACCAAGGATATTTGGGTAAAAAACTTTTTTTACCCAAATATCCTTGGTAAAATGAGGGTGTGTGTTATAGGCCGGTGCGTGGTATACCCCGATAAATACGGTATATATATATATACTCTTTCTTTGTTTCCAAACAGTCACTGCTATCATCTTCTCGTGCTTCTAGGCTGCAGAGAGCTTCTTTCTGCATCTACCCGGATACCAGCTCCCCATTCACATCTGAGATAATAATGAGTCACATGACACCGGGGAGGGAAAATGGCTAACTGGGCCTAATTTGGACATTTCGACTTAGGGGGTGTACTCGCTTTTGTTTCCAAGGTTTAGATGTTAAGGGCTGTGTGTTGAGTTATTTTGAGGGGACACAGCATTAAGCATTGTTATACAGGCTATGCACTCACTACAGTGTTGTCACATGAGAAAATATAATAAACTGTTTACACAAATGTGAGGGGTATATTTACTTATGGGAGAAACTGTATCACTTGGTATTGATATGATCTGTGAAACCTATAGGACATGTTAACATTATTACATGGTATTTAAGTTATACAGTCTGTAGAATGTATGCTCCTCACAGCATATATTTCATTTTCCCATTTTCACATTAATGATATATTTATGATGTATATATTTATATTGCCTTTTGCTGCCTTCTAGCTACACGCTAAATTATTCCTGTGTATCATAAGTAAATGACATTACTAATAACATGGTGAATTACTTTGTGGGGGTTTTTCATATCTTGTCATTACTCACTATAGTGCTGTTGGCTTCCATAAAAGCTGTCTAAGGAATGTTTTATCATTATGTGCAAAAACATTGAGTTCTGCAATAACTGTTTATCATGAAATCTTAGTAAGCAAATTTTCTGTATTTATTGATTTTATCTTGGAGGTGTGCATACACAATGTTATAAATAACAATGTTTCTTTCTACTTTTTTATACTATTTAAATGTACAGCACTTGGTGGTTTGGTGTTATTTTGAAACCTAAATACAAAAAAGTAAAGATTTATTATATTTTGTCCATTATTACTAGTATAATCATACAGTGTTAATCCAGGGCAAAAAATACTGCAGTAAGATAATCAAATACCATAGAAAGCTGCTAGCCAAATTTTGCTTTCACTATTACTACATTGGCTGGGCTAAGCATGCATATGCCCTCAATAGGGAGAGTGGAATACGTTCCTGACAGATACCTCTACTGGTGGTTTAACTTCCATGAAATCCAGGATCCCGATCTTTCTTTTTTTCAAATATGTCTCATTGGTGGAGAGTCATGACAACACGATATACATTAGCTTGGCCATTCACTCCAAAATCATCAGATTTGATTGCTGTTTACCTTATGTTTATGGTCACCTTTAAAGATTAGATCAAGGGCTGTATTACATAGCCTAACCTCTACACAATCTGGTCACTGGTCTCTTAGATCAGCGGTCATTTACTAAGCCTATTATATGGCTTGTTTATCAGGCAGGAAGGGCTGCACGTGACCCTATCACCCTGTGGGTTGTGTAGGCCAACGAACAAGGATTTCATAATGGGGCAGTGTTATTCAGTTAGCTGAAAAATTTGCATTTGATTGCTTTCTTTGTGTCTGATAATTGTTTTGTGTAATAGGGCCCTCTTACAGTCTCTGTTAAGAGATTGGGTACTGCCCTCTGTATTCATCTTTTTTTAAACTGTTGTTACTGCTCAGATAGACATATATACCGTATATATACTCAAGTATAAGCCGAGTTTTTCAGCACGATTTTTCGTGCTGAAAACGCCCCCCCTCGGCTTATACTCGAGTGAACTCTCCGCCTGTCAATTGGCCTTCATCATCATCCAGACCCCCCTTTAGTTTTCTACTCACCTCCCCTCGGTGGGAAGGAAGGGTGAGCTGCTCTGGGCCATCTATGCTGCAGGGACCGTCCGGTGGGGAGGGTTAGTCGTTCCAGGCTGTCTATCTTGTGACGTTGTGATGTTGCCTTGACGACTAGTGACGTTGCCTTGACGACGACGCACAGGGACGTCCTTGCGCAGCAGATGTCCATGATGTCCCTGCGCATGAACGTCCCTGTGCGTCGTCATCAAGGCAATGTCACTAGTCTGGGGTTGGCCCGGAGCGGAGAAGAGGGCCTCCCGGTGAAGATGGACAGCCCGGAACGACTAACCCTCCCACTGGATGGTCCATGCATCATAGATGGCCCGGACCAGCTCACCCTTCCTTCCCACCAAGGGGAGGTGAGTAGAAAACTAAAGGAGGGTCTGGATGATGACAAAGGCCGCAGTGGTCTTCAACCTGCGGACCTCCAGATATTTCAAAACTACAACTCCCAGCATGCCCGGACAGCCATCGGCTGTCCGGGCATGCTGGGAGTTGTAGTTTTGCAACATCTGGAGGTCCGCAGGTTGAAGACCACTGATTGAAGGGATTGACAGGCAGTGATGATGACGAGGGAGATGATAAGGTGATGATGACGGGGGTGTTAATGACGGGGGTCTGGATGATGACAGGCGGTGATGATGAAGGGGGGGGGAGATGAGGGGGGTCTGGATGATTACATGGGGGGGGGATGATGTATTTCCCACCCTGGGCTTAGTCGAGTCAATAACTTTTCCTGGGTTTTTTGGGGGGAAAATTGGGGCCTCGGCTTATATTCGGGTCGGCTTATGCTCGAGTATATACGGTACATGCCACTCTCAAATATTTTGTGAATTGAAACTGCCCAAGAAAGCCAACATCCTTATTTAATTCAACTTGCAGCTGTATTTAATCAATGTGTTCATCTATTCTGCATCCATTTTTCATATTTATAATACATTTTCCTGCCTAGATAGTGAATTTATTTGTCACCATACGCTCATGTGCAACAGGCAATAGATCTACTTCAGGCCATGGTCTAATATATAAAAGAATTACCGAAGTCTTTGAGTACTTCTACCATGATTGACTATTTTTTTTTAGGAATCCCTATCTTAAAATAAGAATCACAGCTGTAGAAGTATATTTGATATACTACTCATATCAATGTATCTGATGTTTATATTTAGTTTTTCCTTCCTCTTCTTTTCTAAACGTATATGTTTTGTCTCCAGGCTCTTTTGGTGTCTTCTATCTCCAGTATCTTTTCTATGCTGATCCCATCCCCTCTCGTAGTGTGAAGCCCAATACACAGGCTGAGGAAGGGATATTGATGACCACCAGATAAGCTATAGGACAAAGTTACATATATTTAGTGTAACTTTGTCCTTTGCTCTACCTATGCTTTAGGTAGAATGTTGTCTCAAGCAATAACCAGGTCACCTGTGCAAACTCTTTTGTAGTCCTTTAATGTACTTTAGTGTACCCTTGGAGAGAGTTTAGACTAGCCTCTTAAAAAGAGTTAGCACAACTGAGAATACTGATTTAACGTTTCGTGCCTTATGTAATGTTTGGACAAATTTCTATCATTCGTAGCTGTTATTATTACCTTTTGTATAAAATGTTTTAGATTTATTGGCCACATTCATAGTTTTAGTTATTGAATAGTTCCCCTAAGCTTCCACAAACTAACTTGCACATCCTTCTTTAATTTTAGTCTTTCTAGCTATTGCCATGATTCTAAATTTCCCAAAGGGTTTAAAAACCATGCTCTTACACTGCTAATGGTAGGTGTTACATCTGAGTTACAAAGATTTTCCAGTATAGCTTGATAAATGCTAAGAAAAGCTAAATAAAAAATAATAAAACAAAGGTTATGCCTTTCACCTTGATAATTTATCAAGAACTTATAACCACGTAGGCGTTATTTTATCTGGGGGCTTTTTAATAAAAACAGACTTTGGAGCAGCAACCACTCATGACTTGTAAAACTTTCTAGAAAAAAAGCCTAAAGGGGTCGGTTTTACAGAATTTCTGAGATCAAAAATGACATGTACATATTTGTCTTATATATTGAAGAGAGGCTAACAAGATCTGCTGTGAAACGGAGATAATGATCAAACATAGGAATAGGGGGAAAAAAGCAATATGACTTAAGCATAGAAATCATATGAGGTTATGGGAAAACACATAGGGGAGATTCTCAAAGAATTTTGCACCAAAAAAAGCATTTTCACGCCAAAATTTTTGCGCGAAAAGTATCAACCACATATTCAAATGGCTTTGTGCCGCGGTTTACACTGTCCACATCCGTTTTGTAAAATTGGGCATGTCCACTTATATTGTCTGCTTTACATGATATTTTCAAAGGGATGAGAGTCCAGTTTACATCAAAAATTTCACACCAGCTTTTTGATCACAGAAATGGTTGTAGTTTTATTGTTTTTGTTTTTTTGGGAACAGGTGTTATTTAAGTCATTATTTAAAAAAAGGAATAATTCTTATTGAAAAATGTAATATATAATTTTTTTTTTTATTGGTCACTGCACCTGCACTCACATTTAAGCTCAGAAATGTTTTATTTATACAGTTATCGCTTGTCTGGGCACTAGTAATCATGGAATGTTTTGTGAGATGTTTCCGCCAGAGAAAAAAATTGGCGCGAAAAAAAGTGGCGCCAAAATTAATTTTCTCATATTTTTGCATTTTCAAAGCAGCACGAGACCTTTAAAAATGTGAGGAGGAAAAAAAAGTTGTGAATAATATTACTGGAACAGAGATTACAGCAGTTTTTGAGAATCTCCCCCATTCTTTTTTATAACATCGTACTAGGATTTTTCTTAGTCAATGACCATATTAACATACTGCAGCTGCAATGCAACCAAAACTACAATGAAATGTAATGGAGTCTTGTTTTCTGACTTAAGCTATAAGCCATCCTATTGTTGGTGGCACAGTGTTACAGTGATAAACATTTCAACTGTTTGTAGCAGAAGTTAATTTGAATGTCCTAATGACTTGTATGTTTCATCATGACTAAATCACAACCACAACATGTGAACCCAGACTGAATCCATAGGCAATGATATGGTGGTAGCACCCCCTTTTACATTTATTTTATTTTTTTAATCCAGAGGAGATAGAGATAGCTAATCTTTTTAGATGCTGTAGTTTTGGTAAAAACAATGGGGGAGATATTCAAAACTCTTAACATGAAAAATGACACGTTTCATGCCAAAATTTTGGCGCGAAAAAGTATACATCAAAGTGTTTTACATGAGTCACACCAGTTTTTCAAAAGTGGGCGTGGCTATGCAAATTTCATGTTTTAAATTATATTTTCAAATGCGTGAGAGTCCAGTTTACATACACCAGCTTTTTGATGTGTGTAGAAATCACAGAAATGGTTATATTTTTTTAGTTTTTTTCTTAGTTTTTTAACTGTCATTATTAAAAAAAAAAAATTATTATTATTATTCAAAAATGTTATTAAAAAATATTTTACACTCACATTTTAAGCTCATAAATGTTTTATTTATACAGTTATCGCTTGTCTGGGCAATAGTAACCATGGAATATTTTGTGAGATGGTTCTGCCAGAATTTTCTGGGATGTAAAATTTGTCGTAAAAATTGGCAATTTTGGCACAAAAAAATCCAATATGGCTGCAACAAAAAAAAAAACATTTTTGGCTCGAAAAAAAAGTGGCGCGAAAAAATGTATTTTCATATTTTCATGCAGCACAAGAGAAAAAAAAAAGGTGTGTATAATATTGTAGGAACAGAAATTATAGTAGCTTTTGAATATCTCCCCCAATGTTTAATAACTGGAACTACAGACAATCACAGTATTGACAGAATGCTGTCAATCGTTGTAGGGTGGTCAACTCATGAATGCTATGGTCTAGCTCATTATGTAGTTCTAACTATTAAAGGGGTTCTCCATCATAAGGTGATTTTAGTACGTACCTGGCAGACAGTAATGGACATGCTTAGGAAGGATCTGCACTTGTCTTGGGGCTAAATGGCTATGTTGTGAGATTACCATAATACTGTGGCTAGCTTTTTGTGAACTGGTATTTCCTGTTTGACTTTTCTTTTTTTGACTACAAATCCCATAATTCCATTTTCCTCCCTCCCACACATCAGCCACCCCACCCATTGAAATGTAAATGTGCTGCATCCATTCAAAAGACCTGTGGTTGTCAATCAGGGTGCCTATAGCTGTTGCATTAGTTGCAGATTAATCTCTCTCCCACCAAGTGATCGATCCACCTATTGAAGCAGACAGGCTCCCTGTCATCAGCTGACTAGTGAGTCAGGTCTCGGCCCCATTGCAACCTGGGAAAATCTGAGACAACTGTCATTTTGTATGCTGCTAAAAATAAATATTGGGGTGAAAATCACAGAAGAATTGTGAGAAAACAGTCATACACAGGTACAGACACTATATTATGAACTACACTAACTTTACAGCCCTCGTAGCATACTCAAATAAAAAAAAATCCTGGAATACCCCTTTAAGCCTTAAGATGGGCAGCTTAAATCCCATAACTGAACCTTATGGTGCTGTGTTTCACAGTGGATAAAGACACTGTGGTGTGTGTTTCATTGATTATGTGCAGGTCTCCTATGAACCTTTCAGGGGTTGTTGTATCAGCAGAGCTTACTGTGGGGTTGTTACACGTGTCACTAAGCTGGCAAATTGTATTTTACAAGATTTTTTATTTGACATCTTTTATAACAGATTGTTAATTCTCTCTACTAATACTAATAAATATGCATCCCTACCAGATTCTTAGGGTGCATATAGCTTCCACTAGGTAAATGAATTTAGCTTTAAGTGCATCAGTTCTATATAATTCATGACCAAACATTAGCTGCACAGAATGTTGTTAACATTCATTAAAATCTGAGTTATCGATGCTTTAATTTGATCATTATTTAGCAGGATAAGAGCAGCCTGTGGTGACTAGTTACAAAAAAAATAGCTCATAAGTCAGTGCTTATTTGGCATTAACAGTTATCTAAACTTCAATTCATACAGTTTGTTTCCTACTGTTTAAAATGTTCAACTTTCCATAAATCAGTAATACAGGCAAAGATGGAAAGCTTTTTAACCCATTAAGGACTTTTTGACCTTAAAGGGGTTCTCCGGTGCTTAGACATCTTATCCTTTGGATAGGGGATAAGATGCCTGATCGCGGGAGTCCCGCCGCTGGGGACCCCCGTGATCTTGCACGCGGCACCCCATTTGTAATCAGTCCCTGGAGTGTGTTCGGTCCGAGTCTGATTACCAGCGACCACAGGGCCTACGGCGTGTGACGTCACGCCTCCGCCCCCGTGTGACGTCACACTCCGTCCCTCAATGCAAGCCTATGGGAGGGGGCGTGATAGCTGTCACGCCCCCTCCCATAGACTTGCATTGAGGGGCGGAGCGTAAGGTCACACGGGGCGGAGGCGTGACGTCACACGCAGTCGACCCTGTGATCGACAGTAATCGGACCCGGAGCGAACACGCTCCGGGGACTGATTACAAACGGGGTGCCGCATGCAAGATCACGGGGGTCCCCAGCGGCGGGACTCCCGCGATCAGGCATCTTATCCCCTATCCTTTGGATAGGGGATAAGATGTCTAAGCACCGGAGAACCCCTTTAAGGATCGGGCCAATTTTAATTTTTTTCCACTTTAGTTTTTTCCTCTTCCCCTTCTTAAAATCATAACGCCTTAACTTTGAACCTACAGACCCATATGAGGGCTTGTTTTTTTGCGTCACCAATTCTACTTTGTAATGACATGACTTATTTTATAACATAATCTGCAGTGAAACAAAAAAAAATTATTTGTGGGGGGAAATAAATAAAAAAGCTGTTTTGTAAATTTCGGGGCATCCGTTTCTACGCAGGGCACTTTGCGGTAAGAATGACACCTTATCTTTATTCTGTAGGTCCAAATGGTTACAAGGATACCCCTTTTATATAGGATTTATTTTTTTACTACTTTTTTTTACTACATGCACCAAAATTAGCATGTTTAGAACAGTCCTTTTCTGACCCCTATAACTTTATTTTTCCGTATACATGGGTATATGATGACAAAGTTTTTGTGCCATGGTCTGTAGTTTTTATCAGTACCATTTTTGTTTTGATGGGACTTTTTAATCCTTAATTTTTTTTTATGGTATATGAAGTGACCAAAAATGCATAATTTGGGGTATTCTTTACACGTACGTCACTGTGTTGTTTAGCTAACCTTATATTTTAATAGCTCGGGCATTTACACACATGGAGATACCACATATGTTTATTTTTGATAACATTATTTTATTTAAAAAATGCAAACTGGGGGATGAATAAAAATGTTATTAGGGAAGGGGTTTATTCACATTTACTGACTTTTAGTTTTTTTTAAAGCTTTAGTTTGTTTTTTTTTGTTTTTTTTTTTTGTTTTTGTTTTTTGTCTCCATGCAATCATTGGATTGCATACACTGTTCAATGCTGAGCTTTGGCTCAGCATAGATCAGTGTTATCGGTGTTCTGCAGCTCCAGCATGCCATGGCTAGCTGGGAACTTTAGAGCACCGATCAGACGGGGAGGAGGCAGGTATGGGAAACCCCCTTTAACTTCTTAAGGACACGGCCCTGTTTGGCCTTGAGGGCACAGCTAATTTTTATTTTTGCATTGTTGTTTTTTTTCCTCCTCGCATTTTAAGGCATAAATCAGTTTTTTTTTTTCTATCCACATGTGCCATGTGAGGCTTTGTTTTTTGGCGGCCAATTGTCCTTTATAATGACACGCTTTTCATTCCACCATTAAATGTACGGAGAAACAAAAAAAAAATGAAAGGGGGAGGAGGGTATAAATAAGAAAACCAACATTTTGAAACTTTCGGTGGTTTGGCTTTTACACTGTGTACTTTATGGTAAAGATTAGGTTATCTTTATTCTGTAAGTCAATGCAAATAAAACGATACCCAATTTATGTAGCTTTTCTATCATTGTAGTAATTAAAAAAAAATGTAAAACAAAATCAATATGCCTTTTCTGGACCCTAAATCTTTATTTTTTTCTGTTTACAGGACTGTATGAGAGATATTTTTTGCACCATGATCTAAACCATATTTGTTTTGATAGGAGTTTTTGATCACTTTTATTCATTGTTTTTCTTATATATGATGTAATTAAAAATTAACATTTTGGTATTTTTTTTTGTTTTTTTTGTTTATGCTGTTTACCTTGTGGAATCCTAAACATTACGTTTTACTATTTTGGACAATTATGCACGTGGTGATACCAAATATGTATAGAGAGCAGAAAATGTATTACTTCTTTTGCTCCACTTGCACCCTCAGCATATCTCAGAAGTATAAATTCAGAAATGAAAGGGAGTAGGTACCAAGTCGTGATCCTTGTGTTTGGGTGAAACTCTACCCACATGCATTGTCCAATAGCTGCACCATGTTGCAGATATTACGGCTACATTGTTCATTTGGACATCGTATGCGGATGGTTGTATTACAAACTTTCTTATCAATGGTTGTACTTTTGATTCATGGATGGTTGTTTATAACCATCAGTAGTAAACTATATCAGCTGTAGAGCTGGTTCATAGATCCCAACCTAATGTATGATGGGTAAAGGTAATGGAGTGATGTGACATATATAATCTCAAGCAAAGGTAAAAGGCACTCATTATATAGACATATATAGACAAGAGAATTTGCTCTCAGTGGAGGGTGGGGGGGGGGGGTTAGATCAGCTGTATAGTTTAACTTAAACATTTTGATTAGGTTATCAAATAATTACGTCAAGTTGCCAAACCATCTGCAAACCTGTATTGCATATTTTACTTTCAAGCAAACATTTAGCAATTCTACACTCTTTGTTTTGATTGTATTATATTCGATTATTAAATGGCTTTACTGGTTTAAATAAAACTTATAGATATATAATATTTTACATAGTAAAATTTTTGTATTGTGACTTATGCAGTACTATCCTATACTACTGCCCCTGAGAATTATTCATCATAACTCATTCCTTGTTGATGGATGTATTGTGACAAATTGCCAACATTAATATCTCAATTTGCCTTCCACACTCCGCTTGCCAGAAGGCGTATTCAAGGTCATGTACAAAATGCTTTTGCATTTCTTTCCTTTATAATGGGAAGAAAGGTTGAGAGTGCGATTCCATGAGACACTGTTTGAGCAACTTCTAACAAGTTATTTTCTCACTTAAATGGAAAAATAGATTTCTTATACAACAATGTTTAGAAACTAGTTTACACTACTCCTCTTCTTCATAACTAATAGTAAAGGAAGGTTCAGATGGGAGGGAGTAACGTATGACTGCAGAATCAGTTGCTCCAACCTTCTTATGTTTTTAATAAATGCATTGCCTAATAATAATGGCTTTCATGTTTTAGGTGGCTAGACCATTTGCTGTAACTGGGTTGAATACAAATGCATTTAAACAATATTTATAAAGAGTAGGAGAGGTTCTTATCAACTAGTTTCCTGGGACCCGAGCTACTCAAATAACACCTATACCCATGGTGTAAAAAAATGCAATAAATAGAAAATGGAAATTGAGGCTCAGGGTCAATGAATATTGGATGATGATATGTTTATTATAATAAAATATATGTATGATAGTTAAAGTGTGTGCCGAACCTCACAGGGCCCTTGTGGGTCGGCAAATACACAATAAAAATTCACAATAGATATACAAATATAATACGGCAATTGTAACTAATATCAACAGGTAATTAGTAAAATTCATAAAATTGTAAAAAATTTATAAAAAAATATAAGTGTCCACAGTATCCGATAAAAGAGCCAAAATTATCCACAGTGACCGATAAATCAGTCAAAATTATCCACAGTGTCCGATAAATCAGTCAAAATTATCCACAGTGTCCGATAAGCCAGACGAAAAAATAGAGATATTCTTGAGAAATTGATCTAATAGTTCAGATGGGGGGTACCATGAAAATAAAGTGCATATTAATCTCTTAGTAGTTTTGTTTAAATGAATCCCCTTGTATGTGAATCGTTTGTAATCCGACGTATAAGTTCTGGCTCTGATGATTAGCCCGATGTGGCGTATCCTCGTGGCTGGAGCGTTGCGCATAGGTTTGATGCGCCGAAAATTGAAGGGTTCTGTCTCTGGGACATTGGCTGTATGGAGTGGCACTTAGAAGGGAAAGCTGGACGCGTTTCAAGTCCTCCGTAGGACTTTTCCTAGCTGCTGAGGAAAAGTCCTACGGAGGACTTAAACGCGTCCAGCTTTCCCTTCTAAGTGCCACTCCATACAGCCAATATCCCAGAGGCAGAACCCTTAAATTTTCGGCGCATCAAACCTATGCGCAACGCTCCAGCCACGAGGATACGCCACACCGGGCTAATTATCAGAGCCGTTACAAGGATCGGATCCTCTACAATTTGCTGTATCTTTTGAGACAAGCCGTGTCTCTAACAGCCGACCATCATCTATACCAAGCCGGGACCACCAGCGCCACATCAGGTACTATGTATACAGCTATGCTGTACTTTTGAAGCGCTGCAGTCCCCTGTTTATTTGCCCACCGAAACCCACTGCATATTTTGAGACTGCAAAATCTCTAGCAGTAGGTGTTTCATTCAAGAGAACTAAACCCTTTACACAATTGTATGCATGCATAGTATCACTTGTCTAGCAACACTATATCCTCCCTATAAGCTCACTTCAGACATCACTGCATATCGTTGAGACTGCCCAGTCTCTAACAGCGGGCGCTTTGCACAAAGAGCCAGAACTTATACATCGGATTACAAACGATTCACATACAAGGGGATTCATTTGAACAAAACTACTAAGAGATTAATATGCACTTTATTTTCATGGTACCCACCATCTGAACTATTAGATCAATTTCTCAAGAATATCTCTATTTTTTCGGCCGGCTTATCTGACGCTGTGGATAATTTTGACTGATTTATCGGATACTGTGGACACTCTTATATGTGTTATACATTTTTTACAATTTTATGAATTTGACTAATTACATGTTGATATTAGTTACAATTGCCGTATTATATATGTATATTTATTGTGAATTTGTATTGTGTATTTGCCGACCCACAAGGGCCCTGTGAGGTTCGCCACACACTTTAACTATTGTATATATTTTATTATAATAAACATATCATCATCCAATATTCATTGACCCTGAGCCTCAATTTCCATTTTCTATGCATTTAAACAATATTTGTATTAGCAAGGCCATTACTAGACATGTAAACCTATACTATCATCACTTGTTCACAAAGGAAAGCTAAAACAGATCTTTCCTCATCTGTTGAAATTTGCTGATTGTATATTTTTGTCTTGTAAACATTTTTGACTTTCAAAGGTAAAAAAACGAAGTAATATGCAAAACGTTTAGCAATTATAGAGTGCGTGAAACAAGAGGACCTATTGTGCCTGATGTCCAGATGTGTCTGCCAGCTCACTGTATCACCAGTCACAGAGGCACTTCCACGCTAAGTTATGTTCTTTATTTGGGAGCATTAAGTGGCAGATGAACAGTGGGTGTCAGGCAGCATCTAAATTAGTGCAGACCCACCTCACCACACTCTAACCGATAGGGGATAAGATGTTAGATCGTGGGACCCCCGCAATCTCCAGGCTGGCAGCGGCCAGAACATGGAAGCTTGCAGTTTCCGCGTTCGTGACTTCCCGCCACGCCATTTCCATTTATGCCTATGGGAGGGGGCGTGACGGCTAGTACAAAGCCACCCTGCCTCCTCCATAGACGTGAATGGAGGGGGTGTGGCGGCATGCATTGCCAGTCATCTGGCACAGAGCAGAGTTCGCTCTGTGCACCGGATGACAGGGGTGCCGCAGTGGAGATCGCAGCGGACATCCTTGCAATCTAACATCTTATCCCCTATCTTTTGGATAGGGGATAAGAGGTTTCCAGCTTAGTATCTCTTTAAGGCTGGAAGTAGAGCTCAAGGTCCACACTACTAAAGAGGGCTTCAGGCAATGGGGCAGAAAATTACAGCAACAACCAGGCAAGAGATGGCTCAAATTGTTTCCCTGGGTGAGCGGAAGTGAGTGGAAACACTTTTATGGGGTTTGGACTGTGTCTAGAGATTAAAATTATATAAATATTTTTTTTAATCAACTGGCGCCAGATTCTATTAAAAAATCTTTACCCTTCTAGTAATTTTTAGTAGCAGTATGCTACAGAGGAAATTCTTTTCTTTTTTATTTATTTTTTTGTCTTGTCCACAGTGCTCTCTGCTGATACCTCTGTCCGTGTCAGGAACTGTCCAAAGCAGCATAGGTTTGCAATAGGGATTTTCTCTTGCTTTGGACAGTTCCTGATACGGGCATCAGGTGTCAGCAGAGGGCACTGTGGACAAGACAAAAAAACATTTCAAAAAGAAAAGAATTTCCTCTGTAGCATACAGCTGCTAAAAAGTATTGGAAGGGAAAAGATTTTTTTAATAGAAGTCATTTAAAAATCTGCTTTACTTTCTGGCACCAATTGATTTAAAAAAAAATGTTTTCCACCGGAGTACCCCTTTAAAGGGTAAACAATTTTTTTTTTTTAAATCAACTGGTGCCTGAAAGATAAACATATTTGTAAATTACTTCTATTTAAAAATCTTAAACCTTCTAGTAAAGTAAATTGTTTATCTGACAGTCACTGGAACGAATAATGGAATGTTCTGTTATGCTTTTACGAGATGTTTCTGTTTACAGGATTGAATTTAGCTTTGGAATATACACCTCTCTACCTTTCCTATATTAGGGACTGTGAATATAGGGGTACTCAGCGGGAAAACATATATATTTTTTTTTTTTTAAATCAACTGGTGCCATAAAGTTAAACAGATTTGTAAATTACTTCTATTAAGAAATCTTAATCCTTCTAGTACTAATACGCTTTTGTATGCCACACAGGAAGTTCTTTTCTTTTTAAATTTCCTTTGTGTCTGACCACAGTGCTCTCTGCTGACACCTTTGTCCATTTTAGGAAATGTCCAGAGTAGGAGCAAATCCTCATAGCAAACCTATCCTGCTCTGGACAGTTCCTGACATGGACAGAGGTGTCAGCAGAGATCATTGTGGTCAGACAGAAATAAAATTCAAAAAGAAAAGAACTTACTGCGGAGCATACACATGCTTATAAGTACTAGAAGGATTAATATTTTTTAATAGAAGTAATTTACAAATATTCTTTACTTTCTGTCATCAGTTGATTTAACAAATTTTTTTTTTCCAGTGGAGTACCCCTTCATGACTTAGGGCGTATTCCCTGGCTCCCTGGTACTTAAAGACTCAGGGCGTACCGGTATGTCCGTGGAAATTCCGGTCCCCCCGGGGACCGGAACGGGATGCCTGCTGAAATCATTCATCAGGCATCCCGTGCAAATGCCCGGGAAAAAAGGGTGATTGGTGAAGACTGAGTTGGCACCAATCACCCTTGCCTAGCAGGAGTGAGGTGGCACTGGTGCCGCCTCACGATCGGCGTGATTAGTCGGCCGGACCGGCCAACCAATCACCTGTTCTGCTGGGAGGGAGGGGGTGATAAAGTGTGGGGAGACTTACCTGGGGTCCGGTGTGGTGGCGGCCTTCGGTGGAGGGAGCTAACAGCAAGAGTTAAGTGCTGTTTGCCTCCTGCAGTTGCCCAGCAACAACTCCCAGCATGCACAGCCAAAGGACATGCTGGGAGTTGTAGTTTTGCAACAGCTGGAGGCACAACTGCAACTCCCAGCATGCCCTTTGGCTGTCTGTGCATGCTTGCAGTTGTAGTTATGAAAAATTGTTCCTCCAGCTGTTGCATAATTACAACTCCCACCATGCATGGACAGCCAAAGGCATGCTGGGAGCTGTAGTAGTGTGCCTCCAGCTGTTTCAAAACTACAACGCTCAACATACCCTTTACTACAACTCTCAGCTGTCAGTGTCTGCTGAGAGTTGGAGTTTTGCAACAGCTGAAGGCACACTGGTTTTGAAACAGAGTTTGTTACGTAACTGAGTGTTTTGCAACCAGTGTGCCTCCAGCTGTTGCAATACTACAACCCCCAGCATGCACGGACAGCCAAAGGGCATGGTGGAAGTTGTAGTAGTATGTCTCAAACGGTTGCATAACTACAAGTCCCAGCATGCCCTTCAGCTGGAGGCACACTGGTTGCGTAATGCTGAGTTAGATACCAAACTCTGTTTCGCAACCAGTGTGCCTTCAGCTGTTGCAAACTGCAACTCCCAGCATGCATTGACAGACCGTACATGCTGGGAGTTATAGTTCTGCAACAGCTGGAGGCACACTGGTTGCGAAACACTGAGTTAAGTAACAAACTGTGTTTTGCAACCAGTGTGCCTCCAGCTGTTGCATAACTACAACCCCCAGCATGCCCAGACAGCCAAAGGACATGCTGGGAGTTGTAGTTTTGCAACATCTGGATGTTTGCGCCGCCCCCCCCCCCCCCCCCCCCCCCCATGTGAATGTACAGGGTACATTCACACGGGCAGAGGTTTACAGCAAACTTCTCGCTGCAAGTTTGAGATGCAACAAATTTTCCACTGCAGCTCAAACCCCCAGCGGAAAACTCGCTGTGAACCCCTGCCCGTGTGAATGTACCCTAAAAACACTACACTAACAAATAATAAAAAGTAAAAAACACTACATATACACATAACCCTACACAGTAAATTTTCACTAAAATGCTGGTGTTAACCCAAATTTTTCATTTTCACAAGGGGTAATAGGAAAAATGCCGCCCAAAATTTGTAACCCCATTTGTTCTGACTATATAAACACCCCATGTGTGGACGTAAAGTGCTCTGCTGGCACACTACAGGGCTCAGAAGAGAAGGAGCGCCGTTGGGCTTTTGGAGAGAGAATTTGGCTGGAATTGAAGGCCATGTGCATTTACAAAGCCCCCATGGTGCCAGAACAGAAGAACCCCCTCACATGTGACACCATTTTGGAAACTACACCCTCACGGAATTTAATAAGGGATGCAGAGAGCATTTAGGACCCACTGGTGTCTGACAGATTTTTAGAACAGTGGTCCGTGAAAATGAAAAACAAAATTTTTCATTTGCACAGCCCACTGTTCCAAAAGTCTGTCAAACATCAGTGGGGTGAAAATGCTCACTTGTTACATTCTTTGAGGGGTGTCGTTTCCAAAATAGGGTCACATGTGGGGGGGTCCACTCTTCTGGCACCATGGGGGCTTTGTAAACGCACATGGCCCCCGACTTGCATTCCAGCCATATTCTCTCTCCAAAAGCCCAATGGCGCGCCTTCTCTTCTGAGCCCTGTAGTGCGCCAGCAGAGCACTTTACATCCACATATGGGGTATTTCCATACTCAGAAGAAACAAGGTTACACATTTTGGGGGGCATTTTCTCCTATAACCTCTTGTAAAGTGGTAAATTTGGGGGGGTAAAGCATTTTATTAAAAAATATGTATTTCCATTTCCACATCTGACTTTAACGAAAAGTCTTCAAACACCTGTGGGGTGTGAAGGCTCACTGTTATGTTCCTTGAGGGGTGTAGTTTCCAAATATTATGCCATGTGTTTTTTTTTTTCAGCTAAATTTGATTTCCAAAAGCCAAACTCCAGACTCCTGCTCTTCTGAGCATTGTAGTGTGCCTGCACTGCACTTGACCTCCACACATGGGTTATTTCCATACTCTGAAGAGATGGGGTAACGAATTTTGGGGGGCATTTTCTCTTATTACCCCTTGTAAAAATGTAAAATTTGGGGGAAAACGAGCATTTTAGTAAAAAAAAAAAAAATTCATTTACACATCCAACTTTAACGAAAAGTCATCAAACACCTGTGGGGTGTTAAGGCTCACTGTACCCCTTGTTACGTTCCTTGAGGGGTGTAGTTTTTTTTTTTTGCTGTTCTGGCACCATAGGGGCTTCCTTAATGTGACATGCCCCCCCCCCCCCCCCCAAAAAAAAAAACCATTTCAGAAAAATTCACTCTCCAAAATCCCATTGTCGCTCCTTCCCTTCTGAGCCCTCCAGTGTGCGCACAGAGCCCTTTATATTCACATATGAGCTATTTCCTTACTCGAGAGAAATTGGGTTAAAAATTTTAGGGAGATTTCTCTCATTTTACCCCTTGTCTACAAGAAAATGCGAGTGTAAAAAATGAAGATTTTGAATTTTCTCCTTCACTTTGCTGCTATTCCTGTGAAACACCTAAAGGGATAACACTCTTTCTGAATGTAATTTTGAATACTTTGAGGGGTGCAGTTTTTATAATTTCTAATATGAAGGCCCCTGAAATCCACTTCAAAACTGAACTGGTCCCTGAAAAATTCAAATTTTGAAAATTTTTTGAAAAATTGGAAAATTGCTGCTGAAGTATGAAGCCCTCTGATGTCTTCCAAAAGTCAACTTTATGTCAACCTTATGATGCAAACGTAAAGTAGACATATTGTATATGTGAATCAATATATAATTTATTTGGGATGTCCAAAGTAAAAAAAAATGCAAAATTTTCAAATTTTTCATCAAATTTGGGGATTTTTCACCAAGATGAAAATTTACCACTAAGATAAAGTAGAATATGTCACAAAAAACAATCTCGATATCAGAATGAAAAGTAATCCACCCCAGTGTTATTAATGCTTAAAGTGACTGACAGTGGTCAGATGTGCAAAAAATGCCCGGGTCCTTAAGGTGAAAATTGGCTGGGTCCTTAAAGGAGAGATGCTTGCATGTTTTCTTTTTTGTTTGTTCTATGTGAAGATTAGCTTAATTGAGAATAGTGTTATTAAGCTGCTTTGGTTTGTGACGCCTAACCTTGTTTATGTTTGTGTGACAGAAGTTTCTTTATTATGTTTTTCATAATCATAAAACATTTCAAATTTAAAGTTCAGGCACAGGTTCAAATGTTGTTAAAGTACTAAGCAATGCCTAAATGTCTGAGATGTAATCTCTCAATAATGTGCAGTAGATAAACGTAATACACCGATTCAGTATTGCGAACATTGAAGGGGGTTGTACAACATAACAAAATTAAAGCTGCTTTCTTCCAGAAAAGCCCCATCTTAAATAGAGATGAACTATTTCTCCCGTTACCTCTCCCGTCACAAAATAACGTTCGTTATTAATAACGGGCTATGACTGGTTAAAACGGGTAATGTAAATATCCCATAGACTATAAGGGGATTTTGTAACGGCAATTTTTAATGGTTTTGTTAACAGGTCATTATCACAGATCTTTAAAACTGAGAATTCTATAGGGTGAAAGCAGCTTAAAGGAGAACTACGGGATTGAAAAATGTATCCCCTATCTTAAGGATAGGGGATAAGTTTCAGATCGCGGGGGTCCGACCGCTGGGGCCCCCGTGATCTCCCGTACGGGGCCCCGGCTCTCTGGTTAGAGAGGGCGCGTTGACCACCGCACGAAGCAGAGGCCGACACGACCCCTCCATACACTGCTATGGGAGAGCCGGAAATTGCCGAAGTCAGCGCTTCGGCTCTCCCATACCAGTAAATGGAGGGCGCGTGTCAGCCGCCGCCTTGTGCGGTGGTCGACACGCGCTCTCTATGCAGAGAGCCGGGGCCCCGTACGGGAGATTGTGGGGGGCCCCAGCGGTCGGACCCCCCGCGATCTGAAACTTATCCCCTAGCCTTAGGATAGGGGATAAAATTTTCAATCCCGTAGTTCTCCTTTAACACAGTTTTAGCAAACATGTGCTTCCAGCTGTTTCAAAACTACAACTCCAAGCATGCCTAGACAGTCAAAGGATGTCTGGGCATGCTGGGAGTTGTAGTTTTGCAACACCTGTAGGCTCACAGCTGAAGGCAACACTGCTGCAAAAAAAGTTATCCAAACACTGGACCTCCAACTATTTTTTTTTGTGTGTGTTGGGTGTGCATGCAGCAGTGTTTCCCAACCAGAGTTCCCCCCAGGTGTCGCAAAACTACAACTCCCAGCATGCCTGGACAGCCTTCGGCTGTCCAGGCATGCTGGGAGTTGTAGTTTTGCAACATCTGGAGGAAGCCTGGTTGGGAAACACTGGTATACACAATAAAACCAGAGAGGAAAGGGTTACAGAGCAGGGCTGCCAGGCTCATTCCCAGAGAACAGTGAATGAGCAAAGTGTGGGAGGGGAAGGGGTCATTACAGTGCAGACAAGAGAGGGACATGCCCCCTCCTTTTTGGAAGATGGAAAAGACATTGAGCAGCTGTAATATGCTATTTTTAAGTTAAATATCGGTGACAGAGACATACAAATTATATTACATAAGCAGGAATAGGTACTGAGTAACAAATAACAGATTTGTTTTTTGGGAGATCTGGCAGGAACACATTTTAAGAATGTGCCAGCCACCCTTATGTTGTAGAATATTTCACCGCTTACATTTAAGTTAAAAGAAGTCTATTTTTAGGCCTTCACAAAAGAGCAAGCACTATACTTTTCAATATTTCCATTTCTCTATTGTATTTATGTCATTGTAAGTGCTGATATTATAACTGCCGGCAGTTTTAAAGCAGAAAATGTTAAATGGAATTGTAATTTACATATTCTCGCTTACCAAGTGCTTTGACAAAATTGGAAAAATTACTAAGTTGTTAACTACATCATTCTTCAAATTACCTTCCACTCACTACTTGAGCTATTTTTTGTCCCTGTTACAATAATTTAGATACAATTTTCACTTAGAGACAGAAGGAAAAGGTCATAGGTATGAAACTGCTTCAAGAGTACCTGGGTACATTTGCAGAAACACATTTACTACACTCTATATTTCTTCCCTTTTGTTTCTGCTTTAGCAGGTAAACATTTTTGTATACGTCACTAAATAATTTTTTTGTTAAAATCTTCTTTTAATTTGGTTTAATGAGATTAGAAAACATATCTGTTTTTCTCTACAAATGGTTATCCTCTATGTTTGGTATTGTGTAACGTTCCTGTATGACTGTAAAGTATAAGAGCATAAATAATTAAAGCAAACCCGTTCAAAAATACAACAAAGTCTCCGGACAAGGGCACGTAGATCCTCTTAGTTGCTAAAGGGTATGTTCACACTGCGGAATTCCCATGGAATTATCATGCAGTAACTAGTACCGTCAGTGTGAATGGGTCTTCCGCGAGACCCTTTGACACTGCGAAATTGTTCCGCGCAAAGAAAGAACATGTTCATTCTTTGCCCGGAATTCCGCGACTACTGAATAGCCATCAGTGGTGACGGTGCAGTGCCCCGTGGTTCTACTGCCCAAGTATATTCGCTGGCGGACGCCTGATAGATTCTCCGCTTGCGGGATTCCGCAGTGTGAACATACCCTAAAGGTATGATGCTGGCCAGACTGAGGCATGGTGTCAAACGAACGCTAAACTCTTTCTGGATTTTCCATATCTGACTCCTCTTTCCCTAGATGAGATATGTGCATAAAATCTTGTAATTACATAGAACAGGAACCTTGGGAAAATACATAGATCCCTGTCACTGTGTCACAATTGTTAACCTTTGAAGCAACACAAATGATCCCAACTTCTTCACCACTGGCAATTTTATTTCCCCCTTCACCTACCCCATGCAATTGCAATTCAAACCCTTCGGCCTCCCTCCCTTCTTGCACACTGGCATTTGCGGACACTGGTCCTAAATATCTGTGCTTACTGTCCTGCACATGTATAAGGATTATTTTATTTGTTTTTATATGCATGCATAAAGGCTAGAATTGCTTCTCAGTTGTCCTACTTTCAACTATGTATTAAAATCCAAACCACTCCATGAGATTATTATATATAATGGAACTATCCACCTGACTGCATTAGTATGAGGATGTGTGTTCAGTGTAAGCTTCTGTCTGAGCTACTTGTGCAGGTTGCACAGCAAAGATTAAATATAGCCTGGTTTCTTAATTTTCTAAACCCATGTTATCGGTTCACTGACTCAGCCCCCAGAGTGTCAGTATTTATAATGAGTTAGTGACTCAGGAAGCTTCTAGTGCAGTGAATGGCATTTAGGGGGAATACATGTAATATACCTTTCAGGATCTGCTGTTTTACCAGCTGCTTTAGATCATTTGTTATACTTTTTGCCCCTTACATAATTACTAGGGGTGCACAGAAATTTCAGCTGCCAAAAATTATCGGACGAAAATGCCCCTTTAGGCATTTTTCGGCTGGTTGAATTTTCCGCCGAACATTTCGGGGGAGGGGGCTTAATTCCTTCCCGATCCATGACATTCATGAACGTCATGGGTCGGGTGAGGACATGACGGGACAGGACCTGACCCGTGGGTCGGCATCATAAACGGGAGATGCCTGCTGCAATCAGCAGCTGACATCTGCCTGTAATGACGGACATCGGAGATTGCTCCAATGTCCTTCATCGACCATACCCCACAGCCCCCTGCTAATTCTTGTAGCAGGGGGCCACCGCTAATAGCAGACATGTGGGAATTGCCTTGGCTGGCTATTCACCCTTTAGATCGCCACTGTCAAAGTTGACAGCGGCATCTAAAGGGACATATAAATGCTCCATGGTGGTTCGGTGGGGTGGATCGCCCCCCCTGCAGCGCGATTGTGGGGAGGCAATCCACTGTAGAGGTAGCTGGAGGGCTTATCTTTGGATCATTTGTGTCCGTGGCTCTTCATTTGATTGAGCCTGGCTAAGCAGGCTCAACCAAATGAGCACAGATCAATGGAGTTCTATGGAATTCCATTGATCTGTATGAGGAATCTAATGATTCATCCTAAAAGTTCCCTAAGGGGAACTAATAAAGTGTAAAAAAAAAAAAAAAAAAAGTTAAATAAAAGTTTAAAAAACACCCATTAAAGGAGATCTGTAGTGCTTATAACTTATAACTCCTTCGGATAGGGGCTTGGGCCCACTGCAATCTCCTGTACGGGGCTGCGGCAGTCTGCCGGAAGGACCGTGTCGTACCAAGCGGAAAGCTGCGGCATGGAACGCCCCCTCCATGTATCATGGAGGGGTCGTGCCGGCTGCCGCGTCATGCGTGGCCGGAACGCATTCTTTCCTGTACATTGCTGTGGCCCCATACAGGAGATCGCTGAGGGCCCCAGCGCTCGGACCTCCCACGATCTGTAACTTATCCCCTATCCTTCAGATAGGGGATAAGTTCTGAGCACTATAGATGTCCTTTAACCCCTTCCATATTTAAAGTTTAAATCACCCTCCATTTCCCATTTTCCATATAAAAAATATTTAAAAAATAAAAAAATAAACATATTTCGTATTGCCACATGCGTAATCATCCCAACTATTAAAATATTATGTTTCAGATCCCGCACTGTGAACGCAAAAATAAAAAAACTAACGCAAAAATTGATGATTTTGGTCAAATCACTTCCCCAAAAAAAGTTATAAATTGTAACAAAAACTATATTAAAAAAGGGGGCGGGGCAATACATTTTCAATTTTGGTTTACGGCCAAGAACAGCCTAAATTATGGGTTTCGGCCCAAAATTTCCCTTTTGGTGCATCCCTAATAATCACTATATAAGAGGGCATAATTTTGCATTTGAATGACACCAATGCCAGTTATTTCTCATCTACTCACAGCACTGGTAGTAGAAGAGTATATAGAACATTATTAACTGGTACATATTTCTTTTTTTTTGTGCTATTATATATTTAAAAAAAATAATCCTTTGAAACTTTGTCATCTCAATGCCTTATTAAACAGCTCCTGCAGCACTGTAATTATATTCATTTTACATGAGAACATTTTGTGCACTTCTTATAGCTCTTATGTCTGTACAAATTAGACACTGGTAATGAAAGGTGATCATCCTGTATAGTTTTCATTACTGTATAGTTATCATTACTTTTTTATGATAACATTATCCTTTTGTGTGTGTGTGTGTTTTGCTTCCATTATTACAGATTCCTCACAAAGCAAAAGCCTTCCGAGAGGTTATTTTACTTACCATTACCTTACCAGGACACAGACTTATAATTCGGAAGCTTAACTAAAATTCTAGTTATTAGTAGTAATCCAGCCTGGCTAGTTTCACTTTTTATTTATTTTTTGCTCCAGACACTTTGGTTTCCATTTGGAAGTAGTGACTAGATGACCAATGGACAATAGTGTGTTTCAGCATTTTGTTTGTTGTACACTGTCCTTAAAGGGGTACTCCGGTGAAAACTTTTTTTCTTTCAAATCAACTGGTGGCAGAAAGTTAAACATATTTGTAAATTACTTCTATTAAAAATTCTTTATAATTCCTGTACTTATTAGCTGCTGAATACTACAGAGGAAATTATTTTCTTTTTGGAATGCTCTCTGATGACATCACGAGCACAGTTCTCTCTGCTGACGTTATTATAATAATAATAACGCTTTATTTATTGTTGTCCTTAGTGGGATTTGAACCCAAGTCCCCAGCACTGGAAGGCAGCAGTGCTAACCACTGAGCTACCATGCTGCCCTTAGCATACATCTGCTATGCATGGTTGCTAAAATGGACAGAGATGTCAGCAGAGAGCACTGTGCTCGTAATGTCATCAGTGTTCCAAAAAGAAAGGAATTTCCTCTGGAGCGTTCAGCAGCTAATAAGTACTGGAAGGATTAAGATTTTTAATAGAAGTAATTTACAAATATGTTTAAC
The DNA here is from genome assembly GCF_029499605.1 of Hyla sarda. Lineage (NCBI taxonomy): Eukaryota > Metazoa > Chordata > Amphibia > Anura > Hylidae > Hyla > Hyla sarda. The sequence goes on from NC_079193.1 coordinate 147,762,801, forward strand.
TTTCTGCCACCTGTTGATTTAAAAGAAAAAAGGTTTTCACCGGAGAACCCCTTTAAGGGATTAAGAAAAACAATTGTTCAAAAATGTAATTGTTTGAGAATGAAAATAAAAATGAAATGACATCCAAATTAAAGAACCACTGCAGGATTTTTTACATATATAGTGCAGCATTAGCTATTATAAAAAAAATAATGTAGAAATTGTTGTGTATTCTTTCTTCTTACATGTTTTAGCTGATGTAGCAGAGAATTTCTCCATATTGGTTTGCAATTCCGTCATTCAAGCGATTATGTAATGCTGCCTACATTTCCCATAAATCCTCTGACTGGCAGTGTGGTGTTTGATTACTTCAGCTGGTCATCTAATTAGACTGCTAGAGTTTCCCCAGATGATCTTATTAGACTCATAAATGCGTTGAGGTCAGTTCACATTTTGTGCAGTTTTGATGTTTTCTTTCTAAAGGGCATTTTTGACCTATAACCACAATTCAGGTGTTTTATGAAGATTTAATGCCTTAAGGCTGTGTTCACATGTGGAAATTATTAGTGCATATATCACACATTTTATTGCATTTTGGCAGTTTTTGCAGCAATTTTCCAAAATCATGGTAAAAGTGATATGTTTTTACCGTGATTTGCATAATATCACCATTGTATCATTATTTTTTCTGATCACTGGCTAGAGTGGTGTAAGCCATTGGACTCTGAAACAAGAAATTGGGTGTAGCGAAGTCCGGTAGGTTTTTGCGAGATGTAGGAGAGTAAATACATTATTAATCATGTGGGCGTGCCAGGTAGTAAATATTGAGGAGGCAGGGGAGCTTGGAGAGCCAGCTCCCACCTCCATTGCACACAGCACCACTATAGATAAATAAACTGGCATAGCTCTGCAACAACTGCACCCATTAAAGTAAGTGACCACTATTTTTAATTCTGTTCACCCCCACTGTAACCCAGTATATTGGGTTTAGTGCAGGTGATCAGACTGTCAGTTTCCTTTGAAAGGAATTGTATGACTTTAGAAAAAAAAAAACATCCTTTTGTTCCTATAAAAATTGTTATTCAATGTAATATTCCATGTTTTACCATATAAAACCTAAGCCTGAATTTGCTTTTGTCATCCATGAAGGTCACTTTTCTTTAGGAGGATTTTATTGATGTATATTTGAAATATTCCTGAAAGTTGTCTTGCAGCAATTACTGATAGAGTGATTATGAAGATGAAAATATCTGTGTATCCATTAATGTGAAAGTGATTGCTTTTACCTGGACATTACATTTTCAGCTACGTCTTGCCATTTTAACTTTTATACATTGCTTATTTATACATTTTCTGCAATTAAGTTAAAAGAAAATGACTTTGCCCACGTTAACTCTCAGAAGTGAAATGTTAATAGTAAAGTTATATACAATCCAGGGTGTGTTGACGGACTCTATTGTTTATAGTATAGCTTTACATTTCCTTATTAAAAATAACAAAACAGACAAACAAACCTGCAATTGTGCATCAATGTGTTAATCTCTATGTGGCGTCACAAGATAGGAGAACTCTAAATTCAGCTGGGTCCCCTCTATTGTTTACTTATGTGTAGGATAAACATTAGAGGCAGCCCATGTGGTAAACTGTTTAACGCCAGGAAATATATTATCTCTATTTTTTCTTATTTTTACTAATTAGAGCAGAATACTAAAATGTTTTTTGAATTTTTTTAATGTAATTTTTTGTGTATTTTTATGGGCGCATCCATCATGCCTGAGCTTTCTGCTCACCATTTATAGATTTGCATTACAGTAAGCCCCATATACATATCAAACAGTAGACTGAAGTTGACCTTGTCCACCTGCGAGAGTTTTTTTTTCTGGGCATAATCTGTGACCTGTGCAGATGTCACTTATTTTATTTTACTGGTGTCACCTTTCATTGTAATCCGGTCTGTGATGATAAGGAGGATATTAATGAAGTGATATTTACATAACAGTATGTGTCAGCTTATTAGGCTTAGTTGCCAGAATGAAACTTCAAAATGTAATGATTATTTGAAAATATATTTAGTAAAATGGAAACCTTTTTTTTTCTTTTTTTTTTTTTTTAAAGAACCTCACCATAAATTCTGTAATAGAATTTAATTAACAAATTAATTTAGAAGGGTTTGCCGGGGCAAAATTACTGGTTGTCTATACACAGGATATCTGAACCAGTGGTGGCAAAAACAGACAGCTCCAACAATCAGCGTTTTGGGCCAGCCACAGTATGAAAAAGAAACAATGTAGGGAAGGCTTAGCTGCATACATTGCGCTGATGGCGCTGGGTCACTACTCTGCAGCTCCAATTAAAGTGAATGGGAACTGCTACACATGTACAGAGTCAATGCTTCATGCTCTTATACATTTTTACCCTGAGCTGAACAGCTTATTTGGTGGGGGGGGGAGCGAGGAGGTGTGCCAGGCTGTGGCACTTGAGCAGCTCAGCACCACCTCCTTAACACGTGGCTGAAAAATAAAAAAGTGATTTTATAAGTTTGACAACCACCATCAGTTCTATAAAAGGTACAGTTTGTTTTTATACCGTAACAGCTATGCAATGGAGTCTGAAGCTCTTAGCAGAAAATACATCTGACAGATTCCCTTTAAATTACTTAACAGGTTGACAGGCCATTTGGTTGCTAATATGGTGGGCAACTTGTATTAGTGGTGAAATTTTCAAAGCAGAATTTTCATGCATCCTAATCTGAGGGCCGAAGGTAGTTTGAGGTCTTCTATTTATAGATGTGAATTATGAAAGCCTCAGGTTTGTGACTGATGCGTTCACAGAATGTTTCCACTAATAAATCGCTATGGAGTCACAAGGAAGACTAACAGATTGCACCTTATCGCCTGCAGGCCTTTGCATTGCCTCATGTTTATTCATTTTTGACATGCTGTTGCAGGCTTGATTTCTGTGCTACAGAGATTACAGTTTAAAGCTGAAGACCATTTCTGTATTCAGATGGGCATATTAGATATATAAATATTAAATATTTGTGCTTGTAGAATATACAGTATATCCTAGTTAAAGCTTAAATAAACATTATTTTATTAGATTTTATTAGATTTATTATTTTATTATTGAGATTCCAATAACATTACTTTATTCTGCTTTTATGTCTTATAATCTGCTGTTCCTGAAAGCCATATAAAAAAAAACCCATAAAGATAGAAAACCATAATCTAAAGTCGAAATCAACAATCAACGTTATGTATATTTTACCAGTATTAAGTAGTTGATTGGAATTACTTTATCACTCCACTTTATTACTTGAATTTCTGTTACAATGAGAATCTTGTAATGAAAGACAAGATACACTCATTGGTAAATATGCAGTTAAAGGTGTGTTCTTTATTACTTGGCAAAGCTCCATACATCTTGTAGTGGCTGTGCTTGGTAAAATATGCAGGTTTCTTACCGGAGTACTCTGAACCCTTCAATTAGCTGATTGTTGAGGGTGCCAGGAGTTGAATTCTCACCAATCAGTATAAAACCCTTTAAGGACAGAATTAAAGACTATAAATGCAGAACGACAAAATCATTATACTCTTCTTTTTTATTTCTCTTTCAGCCAGTGAAACTTGCAATGATTTCCACCCTATGTTCTTCACACATGATCGATCTTTCGAGGAATTCTTTTGTATCTGCATCCAGTTGTTGAACAAGACTTGGAAGGAAATGAGGGCAACTTCTGAAGACTTCAACAAGGTAAGAAAGGAAAACAGACTCCAGTTTGGATCAAAAACCCCAAATTTGTTTAAATTATGCATGTCATGTCACAGAAAAAAAAGTATGCTTATATATGTTGCTCACTGGGTTATGCAGATGCTTTACATGTCTTTGTGTCTAGCTTCTGTATTTGGCTCACAAATCCCTCTGTACTCCTACTTGCTAATTCTGACATCCTCTGTTTATGAAAAGGCTTGTCCCAGGCAAGCACTGAGCTTGCCCTCACTCACCATGCAATCACTTCCTCCCTTATTCTGGGTCTCCTCATCCAGGCACTGTAACTCCCACTTCTGTTTATCAGACTCCTGTCTGAACACAAAGGACAGGAGTGAGCTCTAAGAAATGTTAGTCCTGCCCTCACTTCCTGGAATGTGTTCCAGCCTGTGCTTCAGTGGGGACAATGATGATGCTGTATCTGGACAGGACCAAGTTCTGGATGGTATGGGGTCGTTTTCATGAGCCATAATTTCTAACAAAAGGAGATTAAACATTTTTAATAAAGAATATTAAAAAGATTGATGTTTTGTAAAGATGAACAACATATTAATAGTTTTTGAGTCTGACAGTGCCAATTTAAGCTGTCTCACTTATACATATGGATAATAATGTTGTGTATAGCTAATGATTTATTGGAACTAAAGTAATATTCAAAGTGTTAGAATATACTGAAAACCTTATATACTACCACTGTGGCTTATCGACAGTATTCACTTAATTCTTTATCACATTTGCATTGGGAGTTCAACTTCAATAGCCTCTGTTGCATAAAGAAATTCACAGAGCAAAGAGTGCTTCAGAGCTATTTAGGGTGTGGACAGGAGGGAGAGAATACATGGAGGGCAGCTCACCCATGCTGGGAGGAAAGCATACTAACAGCACTGTGTAGGGAAGAATCACATAGAATGTGTACATGCATAATGAGAAAGAAACTGCATTTGTACAACTCCTCTACCCCCTCTTGTTCTTCCATCTTTAACACTGACAGACCTAGAGCTTAGTTTATGTATGTTTTAATCACTTTTTTCACTTTGTTTTCAATTTCTTTTTAGACCTTGACAAGAGTTTCAAGTGTGGTAACTTTCATACTTGAAAAGTCTTTAGCTTGTAGTAATATATCATTGGCTATTACTGAGGTGCTTTAGCAGCCAAAATATTCAGTAGAATTGGAGCTTTTCATTTCTTTTGATCAGCTGGAAAATGGGCACAAAGCATTGCTGCTGAATTTCTATTCGTGTTCATAAATCTCTAGGTGCTGCATAGTGAGAATGTGAATCGCTCAGTAAATCACTTGAATAGCAATGAAATGTAAAATGCTCTTAATATGAGATGAAAGGTACTACAAAACTATTACCTGTTCCATCCTGCTTCACATTTACCCCTTTGGAGTCCCTGGATAATATAAGTTAGAGCTAAATTGTAAACCTATAAAATTCATTTTTGTACCTCAAATATTTGAAATGGAACCTGCTGATTATTATTATTATTATTATTATTTTAAATTTGCAAAGATACCAGAAATCACAAATTTGTTGTCATATCTGTAACCTTGAACTAGTTTAATCATAGCAATAAAATATATAAATAAAGTCTATCATATAGACAGCCTTTGTCTAGTTGTGGGCATTAGAGAATTAGTTTGCAGGTGCCAATCTGTAGCCTGTCAAGTTAATATATAATGTTTATAAGGATTGTAATAAACTGAAATCCATTTCAGTAAGCAGGTTTTAGACTTTTGTTGCATTAACTGGGAAACAAGGCTATGTCGTGCGGTAATAACTCAATAGTGAATTATGGTCATAAAAAATTTACATTTTATATTAAGAAAAATATCATAATTATGACCTGGTGAATTGTGGACAAACCTAATTAATACAATTTACATCTGAATCCAACTATTTCCTCAGATATGGCAGGATGAGATTAACGCTAAGGATGTAGTTTTGCAATATACAATAATACACAGGTATTATAAAAGTATGCAGATTAGATATTAGATACATTAGTAAGCAGGGGTCAAGTCCTGGAAAAAAAAAGTGTGGAAACTCTTGGGAAGTTTGCGCCAAAAAAACTAAAATGTCCGAGCTAAAACTTGACATCCGGCACAGTTCCGGGATTCTTACAGGCCACAGACATACAGCTGCCTATGGTTTATAAGAGTTTAGTAACAGGGAAAGACTCATTGCTCAGTCACAGGTTTTAACTGTATACACATTTTTTATAACAGGTTAACCCTCTGTGTTATCCTACTAGGGGGCTGTTCACATCACCATTTAAACTTAAGCTTAGAATATACAAAAAATATTGCCAACACATACTGTGGTATACTGGCAGTGGTTTAGTTCACTTTATTGGCCTAAAGTAGTCAACTAGTGACTTAAGTTTTAGTCCATTCCCTTCATGTAAATGTTTACTTTGCAGCACTGTAAAGCACAGCAGACCACACTTTTTAGTCACACTAAGTAAACATATACATGCAGAAAATGGACTAAACATAGACTCTAGCCCTTGACTATGTTTAGGCCACTAGAGTTAATGAGGGCATTGCCACTACACCGCAGTATATGTTGACATCTCTGTTTGACAGAATATATACTCTAAGTGTAAGGTTAAATCATGATGTGAATATATAGGACCATATATAGTAGCCAGAGAAGTAGAGAACAGAGGTAACTACTGCCCCTACCCCCACTTCTACAAATATTCCCACATACGGTGACCATATAATGGTAGATATCAGCTGCACACAGGCTCTGCAGACCATATAAGCATTTACATACAATTACATCAAGTTACGTGGGTTACTTTCCTTTTTCTTCTTCATCTGGCCCAGAATGTCATGACGATTAATTCCGGACACAACTCGTCTCCACAGAACCTGCAAGACAAACATTTTAGGCTCTGCACCTATAGTGCCCCAAACAGTAATAATGCCCCCTGTACAGATTACCAGCCCTCCTGTATAGCCCCTAAATGGCAGTAGGCCCCGACCGAAGTTCGTTACCATCACAGTCCGACTCCACAGTAGTGGCTGTTCTGCTCCTCATTGGTGGCCAGCGGGGAGGGCCAGATGTATTCTAGCAGACCCTGTTAAAGTGGTAGAGGGTGGCTGCATTCCTAATGTGGTAGTGACAGCCCTGGGTGACTGTCACTCAAGAATAGACACTGTAACAAATTACCTTTCTAATAACAAACTGTAACAAACCCTTCATTGAATTAAGGGCACAGCCCATTTTGGCCTTGAAGACACAGAAAGTTTACCTTTTTTACGTTTTGATTTTTTCCTCCTCGCTTTCTAAGAGCTATAACTAATTTTGCCGTCGACAGACCCATAAAAGGCTTGTTTTTGCACGACCCATTTTACTATAAAATCTATGGCGCAACCCAAAAAAATATCATTTGTGAGGGAAATTGAAGAAAAAAAAAGAAAAATGCAATTTAGCACATTTTTATTTATTTATTTATTTTGGGGGGGAGGGGGGGGTTCGTTTATTTGGAGTGCACTTTATGTTAAAATTGTGGGTCAATATGATTGTATTCTGACCCCTACAACTTTTTTAACCTCCTTCTCATGTAATCTCCTTACTACTGGGGTGACACACTGTAAAAAACCTCCTCCTCGTGTAATCTCATTACTACTGGGGTGACACACTATAACAAACCTCCTCCTCATGTAATCTCATTACTACTGGGGTGACACACTGTAAAAAACCTCCTCCTCATGTAATCTCACTACTGGGGTGACACACTGTAACAAACCTTCTCATCATGTAATTACCTTACTACTGGGGTGACACACTGTAACAAACCTCCTCCTCATGTAATCTCTTTACTACTGGGGTGACACACTGTAACAAACCTCCTTCCTTTTAATTTCCTTACTACTGGGGTGACACACTGTAACAAACCTCCTTCCATGTCATTTCCTTACTACTGGAGTAAATAGAAGTAATTTACTGTTTAACTTTCTGGAGCAAAAAAATAAAAATAAAAATCCTGGAATACCCCTTTATATAAACATGTCCATTTCCGGTACTGGAAAATCACATGGTTTTGTTTTACAGTGAAAGTTCATCTTCATGCATAATCTTTTGCCAGAAAATTGGTAAGGGTCCACAATGTCATCAAAATAGACACTGTGCTACTTACTACATTTCATTATGGAAACCATCGTCCTAAATACGGGCAAGGATGACAGATTTATCTGTTCACAGATAGGTCTTTAAAATATCTCTGTATTATACAGTTTATTCCAAGCATTCTTTCAGCCACCAAATGTAATCTTTTAGTGTGCACTGACCACAAATCCCTGTTGTCAAAGATCTTATGAAAAAATCATGGTGCAAAGTAAATATTTTAACACTAAAGTCAACATATTCAATGAACATGGTTTTGACCTTTTCTTAGCACAAAGAAATGCATAACAAGGATAAGCTAAGGTTAGATACACAACAAGAATTCTGTGCCAACGTGTTCCCTCACCAAGTTTATCCTGCTATACTATTGGGATGTGTTACGGATGGAAGTAAATTCAGCAGAAAGTAGACTGTTGTTTCCTCTTGCTTAGTACAGACAGAATGCTTTAAAAAAAAAATGTTTTTATAGTTTGCAATTAGATATATAGTAGATCTAGACTTCTACAAGAGCTCAAAAAACATGAGTTTTAAAGGGGTATTCTGGGCAAAAACATTTTATACCCTATCCAAAGGATAGTAGATGTCAGGCCCAGGCCTGAGTATTTAATCATACATGTGTTTTATAATTGCATCTGTGTATAAACTAAGACCTGGGGGGTGAGGGGTCATTCAGACGGTGTATCCTGTGTCTTTTGTGTATTGCAGTTTATTAGGGGGCCTGGCTGGTTGTTTGTTTGAAGTCAGGAGCTTCTTTGAAGCGGCAGGATGTGAGATTACAGGTGCCCCTTGGTGGGATCAGGGGGGAGGGGGGAGTGGAGCTTCCCTCCAAAAAACAGGCAGATATGATATTTAAACAATGCTAGACTCAAAGTTTTGGTTGTTAAGATCTGTGCCCCAAGCTGACAAGACCATTCTAAGAACAGCTTGAGACCCACTCTCATGGACTGCTATACTATTACATTCATTTTTACTTTTCTGAACTTGATTGCTAAACTCTTATATATACATTCTTATACCTGAATGTCATTTGTTAATTTTTATGCATAGCACTGTGATACCTTTTATCAGATTAAATGTTTAGTTAATCAGCTCTGGTCTTTGATCTCTAAATATATGAGCTCACCTTTCTGAAGGCAGCTCGGGTGGAAACACGTTTATCTAAGGGTTAATTTGGTGACTTGCTGGGACTAGTAGTGGATACCCAGAGGTCTGGCGGCTTTAACCCTTGCACCATCACACTCTCTCAAGCGTCTTGGCTGGATCCATAGGGTGTGATCGTGACAGGGGATAAGATGTCTGATCGCGGGGGGGCCCGCTGTTGAGACCCCCAGCGATCTCCCTGCAGCACCCGCTTTCTATGCGGGTGCTGAATCTCCAGTTTCGGAAACCTCCGGGTTTCCGGGACTGGGGACGTGACGTCAAACCACGCCCCCTCCATTCATGTCTATGTCTATGGTGTGATGGCCGTCATCATGTCCCCAGTCCCGGAAGCCCGGAGGTTTCCGAAACTGGAGATTCAGCACCCACATTGAAAGCGGGTGCTGAAGGGAGATCACGGGGGGTCTCAGCAGCAGGCCCCCCGCGATCAGACATCTTATACCCTATCCTTTGTATAAGGTATAGTTACATAGTTAGTATGGTTGAAAAAAGACATACGTCCATCAAGTCCAACCAGGGAATTGAAGTGAAGGGGATAAGGGGAAGGGATGTAGTTTTATATTTCTTCATAAGCATTAATGTTATTTTGTTCCAGGAATGTATCTAACCCTATTTTAAAGCTGTTAATTGTTCCTGCTGTGACCAGTTCCTGAGGTAGACCATTCCATAAATTCACAGTCCTCACGGTAAAGAAGGCGTGTCGCCCCTTTAGACTAATCCTTTTCTTCTCCAGACGGAGGGAGTGCCCCCTCGTCCTTTGGGGGGGTTTAACCTGGAACAGTTTTTCTCCATATTTTTTGTATGGGCCATTAATATTCTTATATACGTTTATCATATCCCCCCTTAAACGTCTCTTCTCAAGACTAAACAATTGTAACTCCTTTAATCGCACCTCATAGCTAAGATGTTCCATGCCCCATATTAGTTTAGTCGCACGTCTCTGCACCCTTTCCAACTCTGCAGTGTCCCTTTTATGAACAGGCGACCAAAACTGAACAGGATATTCCAGGTGAGGCCGTACCAATGCTTTATAAAGGAGGAGTATTATGTCCCTGTCCCTCGAGTCCATGTCTCTTTTTATACATGACAATATCCTGCCGGCCTTGGAAGCAGCAGCCTGACATTGCATGCTATTCTGTAGTCTGTGATCTACAAGTACACCCAGATCCTTCTCTACCAGTGACTCTGCCAGTTTAATCCCCCCTAAGACATACGATGCATGCAGGTTATTAGTACCCAGATGCATAACTTTACATTTATCCACATTGAACCTCATTTGCCAAGTGGATGCCCAGACACTATCCAAGTCATCTTGTAACTTATGCACATCCTCTATAGACTGTACCGTGCTACAAAGCTTGGTGTCATCTGCAAAGATAGAAACAGAGCTGTTAATACCATCCTCTATATCATTGATAAATAAATTAAACAACAGTGGTCCCAGTACAGAACCTTGGGGTACACCACTAATAACCGGGACCAATCAGAGTACGAATCATTGACCACCACTCTCTGGGTACGATCCATGAGCCAGTGTTCAATCCAGTTACAAACTAAAGTTTCCAAACCCAAAGACCTTAACTTACCTGTCAGACGTCTATGAGGGACAGTATCAAACGCTTTAGCAAAATCCAGAAACACTATATCCACAGCCATTCCTCTGTCAAGGCTTCTACTCACCTCTTCATAAAAGCAAATTAGATTGGTTTGACAACTTCTATCCTTAGTAAACCCATGCTGACTATCACTTATAATACTATTGCCCAGAATACCCCTTTAAGTGTATGTATACAAGAATAGTTAAAAAGTCAGAACAGTTGCCCGACCCACAGCCTCTGTTTTCAGGTGCTGGTGTTTGTCTCCACTGGGCAGCTGTATCTTCTTACCTACTCCTCAAAGTGGATTTCCACCCTGAAATGAAATATGTTTATATATTAGCATATAACATCAATATTTGTTTTTAACAGCAATATTGCCAATTGTCTATGCAGTTGCCACAACTGTTTTGTCAGATAAATAGTTGTTTACATTTTTTTGATAAGATAGATGTTGGATGTTGTCACTTAACACTATGAGCTTTTCACCTGCTCACTGAATTTTCTAGTAAAGATCTTTGAAGGGATAGAACAGGTGGGGTGCAACAAGGTTTGACACCTCACGCTGAGAAAATGATTAGATTGATGCAGACTGCTGTGGAGCATACTGAAAGAAATGTCCTGGGCTAAATTGCTTAGGACTTATTACTGATATTTTGCATTAGAGCAACCCTTAATCATAACTTAATCCGGCAAACCCCTCCATCTTCCTATGTTTTTTTTATTCTAGCTCTTTAATGCATGCCTTATTAATAGAGTTTAATCAGATGTGGGGGGAAATGTTTTATTTAATTTTTTTTTTTTTCCTTGACTGATAACTTGCTGCTGAAGAAAATGTCACTGGGCATCATACTAGACGTCTATTCTATTAACCTATTCTGTTATGAATTTGTGGATTTAGAAGAATTTTTCCTGATCTTAGTTTTCAGAAAGGCTATGTAACTATATTATGATATTATTTAAGGGGTTGTCTTGTGAAGCAAAGACCCTTTTCAGGTTAAGCTGGGGAAGCAGTTATTAGCACAATGGGAAACTGAGGTCAGACATCTATTTCCCCTGAAGGAATGGCAGGCATGTCATATATAGACTTGTGTCTGCCAGAGTGATACAGTAGCTGCTCTGATTTTCCATTTTCTTGAAGAGACAACTAGGGATGTCCTGATACCATTTTTTTAAAGACCTAGTACCAATACTTTAATTCTAGTACTCGCCGATACCAAGTACGAGTACTTTAATTTTAAAGGGAATCTAAGTAATGGACTTGGATTTCTTGCGCAGATCCTCTAGAAAATATTTGCTGTATATACCATAGGCAAATACCTGATGTGTGAACTTAGAATGTATTATAGTGTGTTTTGTCTTTACTATAAATCTGAACTTCATAAAAAAATTAATAGTTGCCTCAATTTTCAAGGACTACTTAATTGATGGCTTAACCTCAGGGTAGGCCATAAATATCTAATAAGTGGAGTAGAGACATCTGTCACCCCCCGACGATCATCTGATCAGTCAATGCACCCGGATTTACGCTGTGAATGGAGCCAGAAGCCTTAGCTCCGTTTCTTCTGTAGTGGCCATGCAGCGTTATTGCATTTCAACTCCCATTCACTTCAATGAGCTGGGAGCTGAACTAGAGTAACTAAACATGATCATTGCACAGCTAATGGAGCCAAGGCTTCACAGTGTACACCTGGGTGCTGCAGCTATACTGAACAGCTAAAAGGTGGGGGACAGAATGTTTCCTCTCTATTATTCAGATATTGATTGCTTATTCTTAGAATAGGCCATCATTTTAAAAGTCCCAGAGATCCCTTTTATATATTCACCAATCTTATTTCCCTGCTGCCGGATGTGGGGGTGCTGTGCTCCTAATTCTTTTGTAAAGCCTTCTCAGAGCTAATCATTCGTTTTTCAGGACAGACAAGTTCTGTTTTAAGCTACAGTAGTACTTTAGTCTTAAGGCAAGTGCGGGGACGTGCACACATATTAGTGAAAGGGGGCTGGAGTCCCTGCCCTTTTCCTCACCTGCCCCTCTAGTGCCCTCACAAAAGGAGCTGCAGACTCAGGGTGATAGGTTCAGTAAAAAGGATCCATTGCTGGGGAGATTTGTATGTGGTTTAATGGAGGGTGCTGTGCCCTCCCTGCAGCAAGGAGGCGCCACTTACCCTGTCATTATCTGCCATTTCTCTGCTTCTCTTCAAACGGAGTAGACAGGAGCAGAGGAGGCAGAGAGAAGCCCCACCCACAGTCTGCCCGGCCACATACTTCAGTCTATACAGAGGGGGATGGAGCCCTTACTTACTGTAAGTGATTGTGTATAGATGTGAGTGATTTTATGTCAGTGTGTCTGTATGATGTGTATATATGTGTGTGTCTGTGTGTGTGTGTCTCTATGTATGTGCCTGTGCAGAGAGGGATGGCTGGGGCCTTAGTGTAAGTGACTGTGTATATATTGAGTGACTGTATGTCAGTGTGATGTGTGTGTGTATATATATATATATGTGTGTGTGTGTGTGTGTATCTCTTTGTATGTGCCTATATATGTGAGCAAGTGAATCTTTGCATGTGTGTATGTATGTGTGTGTGTGTGTGTGTGTGTGTGTGTATATATATATATATATATATATGAGCAAGTGAATCTATGTATATGTGTGTGTGTATATATATATATATATATATATATATATATATATGAGCAAGTGAATCTATGTATGTGTGTATATATCTGTGAGTGATTGTATGTGTGTACCTGTATGTATGATGTGCTTATTGGCTATATCTTTTAGTATATATTCCATGTTATATGTGTGTCTGTGTATTTATGTTTCTATATGTATATTTGTACCTGTATGTATGTGTCAAAGTGTCTCTTTGTATGTGTGTTTATTACCTGTGTACTAGGTAATAACTATGTAAGCACAGTATATATTTCATTATATTGGAACATTTTATACATGTATGCTGGAACTGTGTATAGATCCTTACAGGTGCGTTCACATGTGCCTATTTTTGCTGCAGATTTTGCTTCCCATTGACAATGGGAAGAGAAATCTGCTAAAGCAAATCTGCAGCAGATCTGTAGCAGAAAATACGCACGTGTGAATGCACCCTTAGTGGTGGCAAAGTATAGTTAAATAATAGTGACACAGTATATAGTTCATTAATGGTGGCACAGTATATAGGGAATTAATAGATGAATGGTGGCACAGTATATGGGGAATTAATAGATGAATGGTGGCACAGTATATAGGGAATTAAGGGGGGTACAGTATATAATTAAAGGGAAACTGACAGGCTGTTTACTCGCACTAAACCCAATACACTAGGTTACTGTGCATGTATACAAAAATTGGGCTTCACGTTTTCTAGGTATTGCCCCACATTACTAGTATGCGAAGTCAGTCTTGTGTGCAATGGAGGCGGAGCTTCCCTGCCTCCATCCTGTATGCCTGGCCGTCTTTGTATATTTATAATTCTTTTTTTGCCAGTATATTGTAGAATGTAGGCATATATTTGTGTGGTGCCCATTTCTTTAGTGTAAGAACCAGAGCTGTGTGGAGATTCCTGCATAAGGTGGGTGATTGGTGATGGGTGCTGGGTGATGGGTGCTGGGTGATTGGTGCTGGGTGATTGGTGATGGGTTCTGTCATATAGAGCTCAGGTGGGGGCATATAGGGGGAGATTTATTAAAACCTTTGCAGAGGAAAATCCTTCTGCAAATTGAAAGCAGCGATCTGATTGGTTGCTATGGGCGACTGCACGGCTCTTTCTCTGCAAAGGTTTTGATGAATCTCCTCTATAATACAATATATGTTTTCTGTCACATGTTTTCTGTAAATAAGACTGACAGCACAGACAAAGTGTATATACACATGGCAGACCTCAGAGAAACTGTTCTTGACTTTATTTTACAAAAACACCAACTTTTATGGGGGATAGGAATGTTGAGGAGGCCAGGCGGGAGTCCACTGTGTCCCTGGGCCACAGCACATCTGCCCATTAAGTCTGGGAGACGTTTTTTAAATTATGAAAAGTGCCCTCTTTTTTTACTTGAGCCCCTGCCCTTCAAAATGTCTGTGCACGTCCCTGGGCAAGTGTATTAGTCAGAAAACACCTTTTGCTTTACTACAGGTAGTGAACACAAACACACTTTATTTTGTAATTAATTTTGCAGTCATGTGGCTGCTGCCTTTTCCTTATATTTAAAACTAAATAAAGCCTCTTTTTTATTGCAATAGCTTGGTACACAATGTTTGCAAGATGTTAGTGTTTATTTGAATTTCTGAATGAATTTCTCTCTATACATAAGTTAAAAAGAGAAACACAGGGAAAAATATTAAGAAGCCCACTGAGTTCCTTTCAGAATATATTTATCAACTGCATACACAAAAATACAGGTTTTAAATAATGTGCAGCTATAAGCTGCTATTTACTGAGGCTATTTTCATGCAAATAGAATAGATACTATAAACTTGTTTTTTAACTGCTTAAAGATAAAAGTTCAGTGATGAGACTTATTTGCAGCACAGCTATAGGACCACCAGTATGTTGTTCTGAAGCTGGGAGGAAAGTTGGCATTATTGGCTTGTATCGTGTATGGGAGCCTGACTATTTCAACATGCCTAATTCTTTGTTCTCACATATGAGAACAACTGCTACCAGAGGTGTATGAAATACATTAATATAAGTTATTTAAGGTGCACTAAAGACAGGTGATAAAATGTATCAGTTTGGCCAAGTTTATGAAGCAAAATGGCCAAAAAGCGTACCTGTCAGAAAAAAAAAAATATATATATATATATATATTATTTAGTTCCTAATCCTGACTATGTACATCTAATTTTTTGCCTCTATCACCTATATTTATTATAAAAATACCTCTTTTCATTAGCTCAAAGTGTTAGAAATCCTCTCAGGGGAAAGGGGTTTGTCCCTCCCTTGTGGTGGGAGGTTATTGGTGCGCCTGCTTGTGCAGCCTTGTCCATGAGTCATCTCTTGTCCATGACTCATGGACAAGCCTGATGCTGCTGCGGGACTGGTTAGTGTCCCAGTAGGTGTTGGGACCCCTAGTGGTGGGATTTTCATGAGACTTTTTTTTTTTTTTATTATTATTATTGAATTTTCAAAAAATTTTGAATAACCAGATTACAAAAGGTGTTCAATTTTCATCTGTAACAATATATAAAAAGTTTTTGGATCTGACAGTGCCTATAAAATTTATGGTACAGACCATTTTTGCATAATAATTTTCAACTTTTTACTATACTTTCCAAAAGTGGTGACATGGACAACAACAGCCTTACATATTTAAGTTTCAAACCAAAACATGTCTTCAAACCAATGCTCATAAAATATGTAGATTCCATTTTTTGGCTTAAAGACATAGGAGGCATACACCTCTTAACACATTTGGCTCATTTTACCCCCCTACACAATTCATTATAAGACTGGCTTATGAATACCCATCTTAGTATATCGACCCCAAGGTGTTTTGTTGCTCTACAGGTACTCACTTAATTGGATAGTTAGATTCTACAGCCAAGTTCATAAGTCTAATGTGCTTTCCTCTGGCTACTTGACAGCTACATAACTGTGCCTGTATAGTCTAATAATCTTAGAAAAGAATTCTCCTTGCTACTTAAATGTGATCTAAAGGGTGTCAACAGCAAACCCCAATCATGCAGAGAATAAAGCTTTCATCTTTCTGCTTGACGTGCTGAGATATGATGAGCTGCGAGAAAAGACGAAAGGAGAAGCGCAGAGCTGGCAGCCTTTATTACCATGTAATGCATTATCTCTTGTACACAGCCAGAGAGATTAGAAGCTCCATGCTGGAAAGTTAGAATGCTGTGTGATAAGTGTTGGGGCTATTCTGAGCACTCCTCATACAATGCTAGCTGCAGAAAATCAGCATCCAGGCAGGGATATTGGAAATGATCTATGCTAGGCTAGTTATTTTAAAGGGGTACTCCGGTGGAAAACTTGATTTATTTATTTTTTTATCAACTAGTGCCAGAAAGTTAAACAGATTTGTAAATTACTTCTATTAAAAAATATTAATCCTTCTAGTACTTAGCTGCTGAATACTACAGAGGAAATTTTTTTCTTTTTAGAACACAGAGCTCTCTGCTGACATCATGACCACAGTGCTCTCTGCTGACATCTTTGTCCAGAGCAGCATATGTTTGCTATGGGGATTTTCTTCTACTCTGGACAGTTCTTAAAATGGACAGATATGTCAGCAGAGAGCTCTGTGTTCCAAAAAGAAAATAATTTCCTCTGTAGTATCCAGCAGCTAATAAGTACTGGAAGGATTAAGATTTTTCTAATAGAAGTAATTTACAAATCTGAAGAAAAGGAAAAAAGGGGTGCAAGTGCAGCTCACAATTAATGTGTAGACACTGCCTGAGGTCAACAGGGCATGCAACTATACCACAGCTGCAAAAAATAACAAAATATGTATAGAAAAATATTGCCCGGACCTTCCAAGGTAGTGTGATTTGATTGAATAAACAATAGATAACTGGGTCGTACTCCAATAATAATTAAATGGTTATTTATTTAAAATGTATAGTGCATTACTCCTCACAGGGCCCTTGTGAGAAAAAACACATATAATAGATATACAAAATTAGATATACAAGATTAGACGATCTTGAAATGTAAAAATATTATAAAAATATTATAAAAATATGTCACTGGCATATAAAATAGCTCTATATAGATTTGGATATATATAGCTATTTTATATGCCAGTGACATATTTTTATAATATTTTTATAATATTTTTACATTTCAAGATCGTCTAATCTTGTATATCTAATTTTGTATATCTATTATATGTGTTTTTTCTCACAAGGGCCCTGTGAGGAGTAATGCACTATACATTTTAAATAAATAACCATTGAATTATTATTGGAGTACTACCCAGTTATCTATTGTTTATTCAATCAAATCACACTACCTTGGAAGGTCCGGGCAATATTTTTCTATACATAATTTACAAATCTGTTTTATTTTTTTAAATCAACTGGTGCCAGAAATTTTAAGTTTTCCACCGGAGTACCCCTTTAAGTCATTTCATTTCTGAATGTTTATAAAATTATGAATATGTCCTAGTAAATGTACACAGAAATTTAGCATACCAATTTCTAATAAAAAATCTGAAGATCTCTGTACATGGGAAAAAGATTTACTTATCATAATCTGATAAACCATTTGATAGTTCTATTTTTTTCAGTATTTTATAGTCGATCTGTAGGGCTTCTGTTATGTTTTTACTGAATAGAATACTGCAACACCCTTATTTATTCATATATAAAATCAGACAAATGCTGAAAAAAAGAATGGATGCCAATGTGAACAGGGAAATTGTATAGCTGAAAACTTCTTGACACAGGTTTTAGTTAGAGTGGATCTAAAAGTATAATACCTTTAAGTATTTAGAGAAATCTGATCAAATAGCACTATTAAGACCGTTTCTTACTTTTTCCCCTTTTTCCACACATCGTATAGTATATCTCATCGAAAGGTTTTGATCTATCTGCAGCCATTGTATGGATGGAGCATCACTCTGTTATGGGGAGAATTGGAGGTTTTGTCTGTGTATTAGTTGTGCTGCTTTTATTAATGTTGCACACACATTTGTAAATATACCTACAGTGGCAGCTTCTTTGAGGTTCCCATAATATATTTATTGATTCTTCTGACCTCTTCATCTAGCCAGATCTTCAGTATTGAGGACATGTATGATTTTGACCTTGCAGGGATATCTAGAGATTTCTTGGAGAGTAGGGTTTTCCCTTTTCAGGATAATACACAACAGGGTCTATATTGGTGGCCCACTGGTGTTACTGACTGCAATTTGTTGCCCTGGTAGGATATTTACAGATTAGAGTGAATGTTTAGAAAAAAGAAAAAAAGAAAGTGTTTATGCCACAGGGGGTTGATGAAATGGCACAAGGAGGTGAATGAAATGCTTAAGGGGATGATGAAATGATCCAGGGGGGGTGGGGGGGTGTTCTAAAAACTGTGACAAAATGTTTGCAAGATTGGAGCACACACCTTTCTGGTGCAGGTAGTAATGTTCTGGAAACAGTCCCGCACCGGCTTTAGTGTGAAGGCTTCATGTTATAGAATAGGAGATGCTAAGCAGATTGATAGAATTTATTGGTTTGTGTGAACAATTACTGATAATTAGTAACTTAGCCCAGAATAAGCGGTCACTTCCATGAATAAGTAGTCATGTGGGTCGTACTCAGTGGTTGGCAGCTGTCTGTGTAGAAATGCTCATACAGAGAGCTGTTAGTCTTTGAAGTTTACATACATTTCGCACATATATATTAGGTTAAAAACCAATTAAAGACCCGGGGAAGAAAAGATCACACCGTGTTTAATGACAAATTCTGTTAAACACCAATATTTATAGAGACCTCTGTAAAGATAAACAATTGGTCATATGAACTACCACAGCAAGAATCCTGGCTAAAATCTGAATGATTTGTGCAGGTACACCACTTTCTCTACTTCTATGTAAAGTAAGTAAACACTGGGGCATACCTAAAGTATTTGGCACCCCTGTAAGCCCATTTTCACCATACATGCTATATATCAGCAAAAAAAATGATTCCTTGTAATAATGGCTTTTCACTTGCTCCCTTTAGTGGAAGCAGCATTCTATTAACAAAGCAGAATAGCGAGAGAATCTTTTCAGGTCCAGGGGTAAAGGGGTTTTCCAGGATCTTTTTTTATTTGACTTTGCTACAGGGGCTGTAAAGTTAGTGTAGTTAGTGTGACTGTGATCTCACAATTCTTCTGTGAATATCGCCCCAATATTTATTTTTAACAACATACAAAATGTACTCATGTCTTGGGATTTCCCAGGTTGCAGTGCATCGAGATCTGACATCACTAGTCAGGTGATTAGAGGGAGCCTTTCCTGCTTCAACTTTGCAATAGCTGTAGGCCCCCTGATTAGAGAACTCTGTGGGATGAAGGAAAGTGACCTCAAACTTTCAAGCATGGAACTGTGGGATGTGTAGTTTAGACAACAACATGCAACAGGAAATGCCCAGTTCTGTTTAAGTACTAAAATCACCTTATGGTGGATAACCCCTTTAATATTCTATTGAAACACTACTTGAAGGGCCACATTAAAATGTTAGCATGCTGTAATGTTAACATACTATACATTTATATCAAAAATAGAAAAATAGGGAACCTTTTAAAATGTCAATATTTTATTTCATTATATTATAAAAAAATGAAAAAATTTAAAAAATCACACCCCATGAAAAAACTATATCAAAATTATATTATATTGCCACCGCCATATGCTAGTATCTTTCAGAGCGCTCACCTCTCCGCACTGTTCACTGCAGATGTGCACCCCGACATTAAAGCCAAAGTCTTTTTTCACCGTTATATGTCACAGTTCACACCTTGTGTTTGGTAATGAAAACCATAACAAGCGTTTGTTCAAGCACCGCAATTTTAGCCAATGTGACTGATGATTGTTCACTGCATACGGTGCTATTATATAGCTGTTATTAAGTAGGTGGTATGCTACATGCGATGTTCCCTTTGATGATACAAGTCTATGTGAACATGCTTTAGCGTTTTTTTGTTGTTTGTTATATATGTGTGTCCACGTGTTTTAAGGTGCTGGATGTGCCTCATCACTTGGTATATTGCATTTGATCCATAGATATTGCACCAGGTTTAGTCATCCATGTATAACGTATCAGTGTGAACATGGTGAGGTGTTTTATTTCTATACAGCTTTAAGGTGCCAAAGATTTCCTTGTCATCTTTTATATCCATAGGTATTGCACAAAGTCCAATAGGTCCATTATCTGCATGTATATCAGTGCCTTATTGGATATTGCACAACTCCCATTCATATATTCCACATAGTCCCAAATGTGCATTGATAAGTGTTCAACATTTTTGCATTTGCAGCCGGGTTACTAGTCTGATTATGCAACCATTGATAGACAAGGTCCCTTTAAGCTTTATATGTTATTGCACTGTCCCTTAGGGTGCCTAGATAACTCATATCTTCATGTAAACATGATGGCAATAGTAAATAGAGGATATTTTGCAGAAAAACCTGTTATCTTCTCCTTGTGTTCGTTCACACTGGTCCTCTGCAGGGTATCGGTTCAACGCGTTTCCTTCAGCCTTTAATTCATCAGGAACCGTACTTAGGCTTTCTTAATATTATTCCGGCACCTCCCTTCTTTTTGCTTGTGGAGTGAGCTTGTGCATAACTCTGATGGCGGTCGCACACTGATTCAAAACTCGACTTGCTATTTAAGCAGGTGTGTAGCCCTCCCCTTCACCGCATCATCACTGGATCCTCCTATCGTTCCATTACACGTCACTGTGTTCTTTTGGTAGAGCGGAGGTGTTGAATCCAGGTGCTTGGAAAGGGATTGTTTGATGCATATCCAGGGGAAAGAATGTTTCCCGTTCCGGGAATCTGTTGTCCGTACTTTACAATTGTGTTTTATTTTTGGTCTTGTGATGTTTAAACTACTAAATTAATTTGTATGGATACTTTGAAATAAGTTGTACCTATGCAAGTGTTGTAGGGAACTGAGCACTGCACTATCTAAATGAAACATGAATAACTTATAAAATCATTCAGCCCCCGTGGTTTCACCGTTTCTAGCTGGAAGGTCCAGGATGCTTCACACTGTAGAAGCTGTCTGTCCCAATTCCCTCCTCTTTTCGGGGAAGGGATCACTTCTATTGCCTGGGCTTGCAGGCCTTCTGGGCAACTCTCATGGAAATTGGAAAAGTGATTCGCAATTGGTGTGTCCCTACTGTGTACAATGTCTGCTACGTGTTCTTGCAGTCTTTTTTTAAAAGACCTAAAGGTTTTGCCCACATAGTTCGCTGGACATGGGCAGGTAAGCATATAGACTACCCCCTTTGTGTTGCAATTTGCCAGTTGTTTAATCATAAATTCTTGTCCTGTACTCGCACTAGTAATAATTTTCCCTGTTTTGATAAAGGGACACATCACACATTTCCCACATCGAAATGTTCCTGTTACCCCTTTTTGCAGCCATGTTTCATTTGATTTTAACGGTTCAAAGCAACTTTTTGTGAGTCTATCTTTTAGATTTTGTCCCCTCCTATATGTTATCTCGGGTTGCTCTGGTAAAGTTTCTGCCAGGGTCTTATCACTTTTTAAAATTGGCCAATATTTCTGAATTATATTTTTGAGTTTTGAATCAGTGTGCGACCGCCATCAGAGTTATGCACAAGCTCACTCCACAAGCAAAAAGAAAGGAGATGCCGGAATAATATTAAGAAAGCCTAAGTACGGTTCCTGATGAATTAAAGGCTGAAGGAAACACGTTGAACCGATACCCTGCAGAGGACCAGTGTGAACGAACACAAGGAGAAGATAACAGGTTTTTCTCAAAAATATCCTCTATTTACTATTGCCATCATGTTTACATGAAGATATGAGTTATCTAGGCACCGTAAGGGACAGTGCAATAACATATAAAGCTTAAAGGGACCTTGTTATCAATGGTTGCATAATCAGACTAGTAACCCGGCTGCAAATGCAAAAATGTTGAACACTTATCAATGCACATTTGGGACTATGTGGAATATATGAATGGGAGTTGTGCAATATCCAATAAGGCACTGATATACATGCAGATAATGGACCTATTGGACTTTGTGCAATACCTATGGATATAAAAGATGACAAGGAAATCTTTGGCACCTTAAAGCTGTATAGAAATAAAACACCTCACCGTGTTCACACTGATACGTTATACATGGATGACTAAACCTGGTGCAATATCTATGGATCAAGTGCAATATACCAAGTGATGAGGCACATCCAGCACCTTAAAACACGTGGACACACACATATAACAAAAAAACGCTAAAGCATGTTCACATAGACTTGTATCATCAAAGGGAACATCGCATGTAGCATACCACCTACTTAATAACAGCTATATAATAGCACCGTATGCAGTGAACAATCATCAGTCACATTGGCTAAAATTGCGGTGCTTGAACAAACGCTTGTTATGGTTTTCATTACCAAACACAAGGTGTGAACTGTGACATATAACGGTGAAAAAAGACTTTGGCTTTAATGTCGGGGTGCACATCTGCAGTGAACAGTGCGGAGAGGTGAGCGCTCTGAAAGATACTAGCATATGGCGGAGGCAATATAATATAATTTTGATATAGTTTTTTCACGTGGTGATTTTTTCATTTTTTAATAATATAATGAAATAAAATATTGACATTTTAAAAGGTTCCCTATTTTTCTATTTTTGATATTTTTGTAACAATTGGGAGACCTATATCCTTTGGATTAGTGTTATTCATATTAATACATTTACTGCATGTTTAGTAGTTAGGATGCACATGCACTTTTGCTCTAAATGTGCAGCAGTTACCTAATTGATTTTAATATTAGGGATTTAGTGGGCTGGTTGCTTGTTGTGCAGCATTGACTTCCTTGTGAACTGGTGGTGGGCTTGTGATTATATGCAAGGAGAATTCTGAGCAAATAGAGCTGTACTGTATAGCAAAGGGTAGTGAGTGAAAAATGCATCATGGGCCAGAGTCATGTTCTGTATTTCATTTACTGCTGTGCTTATGTATTAAAAATTTAAGGCGAATGGGATTTTACTCTGCATCTGTATGTTCCTGCGCATAGATGTATGTCTTTTTTCAGTCTTACAAACGGCAAACTATGTGATTTTTGAATAAAACTGTCATGAAATTGGTATAAGATCACAAACAGCAATGCTTCTCAAAATGTTAGGCAGGTGGGCACAGCTGAGGAGACACTTGTCACAATAGTGATTATAAGCGGCACAGTCTGGCTGCGACAGTCTCTGGTTTAGCAACATTACTGACTTATTTGTGCTGCTCTGACTGTCAGGAGACAAGTAAAATGTAAACTGAAAAATATTTTCATTTTATTATAGACTTCTATAGAGATTTAAAATTTCCAGAAATTTTGAAACCATGGAAAAATATATTTTTTTCCTTGTTTTTGAAATAATTTCAGTGCTGGATGTTGGTCTCACCATTTTACTGAGAGGAGGAAAATAATATCAATTTACTAGTTAGCCAGACTCAAAAATGATATTCAAATATTATCTGTGATGGGGAAAATATTAATAGGAATCAGATAAATGTCAATTAATGCCGATGTAAGAGGATTAGAAACAATCAATCAACTATCAAAGATGAAGCCCAGCCACAGCCAAACTACATTGAAATATTTTTATGCTGCGGCGCCACTAGAGATAGAAATGCACATTGCTCTTCTTTAAAATTAGCTTTCTCAGTATTTGAATTGTGTTTAAAGGGGGTACTCCACCCCTAGGCATCTTATCCCCTATCCAAAGGATAGGGGATAAGATGTCTGATCGAGGGAGTCCCGACGCTGGGACCCCCTGTGTTCTCTGCGTACTGCAGTCATCAGGTGCACAGAGCAAACTTCACGCCATGCCTGATGACTAGCGATGCCATGCTGACGTGACGGCCACCACGCCCCCTCCCATACACTTGCATTAAGGGGGCTTGGCCATGATGTCACGAGGGGCTTGACCGTGATGTCACGAGCCTCCGGTGTCGCAGCCGGCTTTCTAAGCGAATGCCGGGTGCTGCAGAGAGATTGCGGGGGGTCCCAGCAGCGGGCCAAACATGATCAAACATCTTATCCCCTATCCTTTGGGGAGTACCCCTTTAAGGATTAGTTTTGTCTTCAGGTAAGACTGGAGAACTTACAAAGATTCTCGGATGTCTTTCATGTGGGCCTTAAAGGAAAACTGTCACCCTGATTACCCACACTAAACTCAACACACTGGGTTATAGTGTGGGTGACCAGGAATCCAAAGAGGGGTCAATTACTATAATCGGCACCGTGGTTCCCGAAATATTGGCTGGTGAAGTTCCCCTCCTGAATTCAGGAAGTTGTGGATAGGAGGCGGGGCCCCTGCGGCTGGCCGCCCCTGCTTTTTTCCGTCTTCTCAATCAGCAATCACCTTAGATAGCATATTCATATTCTGCGACTCCTTGTCCTAGTGATATGAGTCGCATGTCACGTAAGCGCTGCGCTCTGTAGAGCTCATGTGTCGGCAGTTTACATACAGCTCTCATGTCCTGAGCTCTGACTGCTGAAAGCAGTCATGTGAGAGCTGTAGAGCTGCCGGTACTCCGCCCCTAGACAATTTTATCCCCTTATGCCCCTATTCACGTGCAGGACTAGTCTACCAGCATATGCATAATAAAGCAGGTAGAGGCGGGGGATAAAGAAGGTGTACATCCTGTGGCTTAGCACAGCCTGTGGCTTAGCACAGCATTTGTGCTCTGAGCACAAGCGAGTGCTGACCAATTCCCATCCTGTAAAAAAAAGTTTAAGAAGCCTTGACATACAGTAATATGAAGTAAATAGAATTGCCAACCCAACACATTAGAGATAACATTACCATTTGTAGTCATTATACTACGTCAGTAAGCAGATCAGAGCCAACTGTCTTAATGTGTTAGTATATTTATTGTCCTTAAAGTGAATTAGCTAATGAATTATTTTATTTGCCATGCACTTTTGAATTCCTATACTCCTAGCATATCCTTCTTTTCATCATTTCGACCTCGGATTATTACTTTTATCCCCACTGAGTTGTTAAGCAGTGATTGTTTTTATTTTTACAGTGTTACCTGCGGACCAATACACGATTCATCCCTTATAGACTGACACATTATTATGATCTATTGTGTTACTGCTCTATTTTTCCTCCTATTTGGTTTACAGTGCCTATATATATTTATTACTTTTATAACCTATTTTATGTCTCTGGGGTTGTGATAAATTCTTTGTCATTTAACCAATTATCTTTATCCAAGGGAATAGTTTGAGAGCGCACACACTTTTCCACATCAATTGCTTCAATCTTGTTGCACTTTCAAAAATTTCTAGGTAATTGACTGTTCTGTTGGTTAGTGGAGCTGTCCAGCATGGCTGACTGCTGAACATAATAATCACTGTTAATGAATTTACTAGGTCCTTTATTTCACATCTATTGGAAAGCAGTTGTAAAATAAAGGCCCAGCAGTGACAGTTCATGAATTATGATATATTGCAGCACAGTGATGAATAAATCACTGTCTAATAAGGCATTGCTTTATTATTCATTTAGGAGAAAAGTACTTACAGTTCTAAATCTGTAAATTGCTTTACATATTTTTCAAAGAATAAAATAATAATGTTCACATTTAAATGCATGCATCAGCGCATCCTTATTGTTGTCGAGGGGTTTCCTAACCGTAAACCGTGAATGAGGCAGAGCTTTAAGACCAGGCATAGCTGCATGTAGAGATGCATCACTGGATCAGCTAGCCATGGTGAAGCTCTGCTGCCCTTTGTTTTGCCGATTGGTCCTAAGAATAGGCATCTAAGGAAAATGTAAATATAAATTGAAAAACTACTTCAACACACATTGTCTCACATCATATTTTCCTGGATTATTATTGTGGGCTAATTTGCCATATCCTGGTCATGTCCTTGTGATTTCTGAGCAATAGATGCATAAGTTTTAAGGGGAAGATATAAAAGAAATTGAATTATTAATTAAAATGTAAATTACAGGTCTGTGTTTTAAGTTCTTTCACTTATAAGTCCTCCTGTAGTAATAATAAATATACAGTGGGGCAAAAAATTATTTAGTCAGCCACCAATTGTTCAAGTTCTCCCACTTAAAAAGATGAGAGGCCTGTAATTTTCATCATAGGCATACCTCACCTATGAGAGACCTTATGAGAAAAAAAAAATACATAAAATCACTGTCTGATTTTTAAAGAATTTATTTGTAAATTATGGTGGAAAATAAGTATTTGGTCAATAACAAAAGTTCATCTCAATACTTTGTTATATACCCTTTGTTGGCAGTGACAGAGGTCAAATGTTTTCTGTAAGTCTTCACAAGGTTTTCACACACTGTTGCTGGCCCATTCCTCCATGCAGATCTCCTCTAGAGCAGTGATGTTTTGGGGCTGTTGCTGGACAACACTCACTTTCACCTCCTTCCAAAGGTTTTCTATGGGGTTGAGATCTGAAGACTGGCTAGGACACTCCAGGACCTTGAAATTCTTCTTATGAAGCCACTCCTTCGTTGCCCGGGCATTGTGTTTGGGATCATTGTCATGCTGAAAGACCCAGCCACATTTCATCTTCAATGCCCTTGCTGATGGAAGGAGGTTTTCAGTTAAAATCTCACGATACATGGCCCCTTTCATTCTTTCCTTTACACGGATCAGTCGTCCTCGTCCCTAAGCTGAAAAACAGCCCCAAAGCGTGACTTTTCCACCCCCATGCTTCACAGTAGGTATGGTGTTCTTTGGATGCAACACATACATGACGAGTTGAGTTTTTACCAAAAAATTATACTTTGGTTTCATCTGATCATATGAAATTCATCCAATCCTCTTCTAAATGCTCTCTTGCAAACTTCAGACAGGCCCGGACATGTACTGGCTTAAGCAGAGGGACACGTCTGGCACTGCATGATTTGAGTTCCTGTCAGCGTAGTGTGTTACTGATGGTAGCCTTTCTTACTTTGGTCCCAGCTCTCTGCAGGTCATTCACTAGATCCCCCCCCTGTGGTTCTGGGATTTTTGGTCACCGTTCTTGTGATCATTGTGACACCACGGGGTGAGACCTTGCTTGGAGCCCCAGATCGAGGGAGATTATCAGTGGTCTTGTACTAGATTCAGCCTTCCCATCCTGGTGCAGGTCTACAATTTTGTTTCTGGTGTCCTTTGACAGCTCTTTGGTCTTGGCCATAGTGGAGTTTGGAGTGTGACTGTTTGAGGTTGTGGACAGGTGTCTTTTGTTCAAATAGGTTCCATTAATACAGGTAACTAGTGGAGGACAGAGGAGACTCTTACAGAAGAAGTTACAGGTCTGTGAGAGCCAGAAATCTTACTTGTTTGTAGGTGACCAAATACTTATTTTCCACCATAATTTGCAAATAAATTCTTTAAAACTCAGACAATGTGGTTTTATGGATTTTTTTCTCACATTATGTCTCTCATAGTTGAGGTATACCTATGATGAAATCTACATCTTCATCTTTTTAAAGTGGGTCTTTTTAAAGTGGGAGAACTTGCACAATTGGTGTCTGACTAAATACTTTTTTGCCCCACTGTATTCATGATTTTTATTAGTTGGCCTTATACAAGTATGTGGCCCTTTGTGTTCAGAATTCCTCAGAGTTCCTCAGAGTTCTGCAAAAAAGACAGGCGCCATGTGACATCCAATAATGGCCACTATTCCAGCACCCACTCTGATTTCTACCTATCTTGAAAGGCACCTTATACCTATACAGTTGTATACATCAGAATCTTCCACTGGAGGTAAAGTTTGAGCTGTACTTATACCCTATACATCAAAAAGAAGGCTCAGACTTGATGTGAACATCATAGGCGTAAGGTAGTTGTTGCCTTTAATGATTAGCACCCAGTATGCATTATCTACTTAAGAAAACAAGGTTACTTGTAAACAGATTAGTAAAACATCCAAATATATTTTTCTACCTGTTTAATGGTTATTTATTTTTCACAGAAAATGGCCAGCAAGGGACTCTGCAATCTGCTACTGTAACTTACGAAACTTGCTGTAACATGTGACCTACCTTATTGACTGTGGGCGGTTCTGCTCATTTTCTTTCCCTGCATCTCCTCCAGGCGTTAGGGTACCATACCTAGTTATTTATGGGGCAGTCTGGGCTAATAAATGTTAGCAGAACCGTCATTTTGCAGCAGTTAGAGCATGTTTGCTTATCTCACAGTCTGTCAGATGTCCTGAACAAAGTATAATGGATATACACATAGAATTAATCTTTTCTCCAAAATACACTTTTGGCCTAGCCCAGAATGTACGGTGGCTGGCATTTATCATTGTATGTGTAAGTGAAGCATTTTTCTACACTTTTTTTTTTTGTGTGCTGGTAATGTGTAGGAGCACCAAATTTATTAAATGGTCACAGAGCATTTGATAAATTTTGTGCAGGTCACATTTTCTGAAATTTCTCTCTTAACATTCACCAAAAAGCTAAGCTAAGTATGGACTGGTGTAGTTTTAGAGACTTTTCAATGGCTTTGCACTTTTTTTGCGCTTTTTCATAAAAAGGCGCAGTTCATAAAACCCTTCCATATCATGTGTATTGCCAAAATCAGTGGATTGCAACTCAAAATCAGCAAAAATGTATAAACCGAAAGGCGCAAATAAACCCTGCTTGCACATTTTTTGTGCCTTTTTTAAACCCAAAAAACAGTCTAAAGACAATAATAAATGTCAGCCGGTATGTGTTTTTAGAGCAAAATGTTCCTTAGGAGCATCTATTTAGGGTTATTAGTTATTTATCTTGTGTGTTTTCATGAAATGACAATATCACAGCAGGAAAAATTAGAGACAATATAAAAAATAATTTACATGTTATGTTTTGCAATGAAAAAACAAACGTTGCTGGGATTTTGCTGTGTTTTTGTTTTGCATTTGTGTTTTAAATCCACAAGGACGTAATTTAGAGAGAAAACACCCTGTATTCCTTAATATCCTTCATGTTTACAGCTTTGCACAGTATGGGGGAGATTTATCATTGCTTTTAGAGCATTTTTTTTGTCTATGTTTAGGTGCAGTTAAGGCACAAGCAACATATTTTGAGACTTTTATGCGCCTTTTGATATAGACAGTTTCACTCTTTTTGCCTACCCGTAGAACTTTTTCTTTTTGACCATGCAGTGGTCACATATTTATCATTTGCGACTTTTGTCAAAAGTCGCTATTTTGTGCTTTTTTAGGCGTGGGAATCACTTCTACCTTCCACAATTCAACCTTTAACCTCTTGTGGACAGCAGCGTCCCACTCCCCATCTATGACATGTTCTCAGGAGCTGAGGGCGGGTCATAGCTGGGCAGTCTTGCAGCTATCTGCCACCATGACCCATCTCTAATCCCAGACATCACTGATCACGGTGATGCCTGGCTTTAACCTCTTAGACACCGCAATCAAATTTGATTGAAGCGTCGAAAATGCAAGTAAAAATGTCCTGGCAGCTCTGTAAAAGTAAGTAAAAACACCTAACCTGCCAAATTCAGGACCCAGGAAAGTGTCTACTCCGCTCCCTCACAAGCATCTAGAAAAAGTGTATGTGGTAGAGCTTTTCCCACCACAGCAGACCTGCGCAAAATTCATCATCCTGCTGCACCTATAAATTAGATGCACGCTAGTCAAACCCACCACCCAAATAAACGTGGGAAAATAGCTCTACCATAGACATTCTTTGATAAATCTGGGCCTATATCTCCATATTTTCCATCTGGACATAATTCGATAACAACATCTTTTTGTTTTCTCCCAGCATTTTGATGATTAACCAGATGTCTTCTCACTGATGCAAACATTGTCTCTGTGGATGTTTTAGACTCCATCTGATTATATTAGCATTGGGTTTCAAGCAGCATTGTATTTCTGAACACATTCTATACCAATTGCTTGCTTGTTGACTAAGATGTTGCTGTCATCTAATATAGAATAATAAAATATTCATTTCATAGTGTGCTGCTTCTATAAATAGCCAGTAAATTTTTTTTAGATCACTACATATAATGCTGCCCCTGTAAAGTGGAAATGGGAATGCAGAGATCGTTGTACTGTCTCCCATCTGTAGGGCATAATGTATAGAACATTTTTTTTTCCATTTCTTCTAGGCATCTTTAACAATGTATTTCCAACACAGCAACTATAGCTACATATTTTCCTTATGGGAAGTTCTGAAATCTATATATATATATATGTGGGAAGCCTATCAGGCTGAATTTGTGGGAGGGGCTTTGGCTATTTAACATCCATCGGCCCCTCCCTCTGGGCGTATGCTGGGTTGGCGAAATTGCGGGGGTTCTTTCGTTGCTGGGTCAGGTGTGTGGTGGTGCAGGTAAGTGCCGGGTGACCGGCAGGTTTCTTTTACTGGGGCCCTGGTCTGTTGCTATTGCTCCCCTCGTTTGGCGGGCAGGCTCCGGCACCCAGCGTGTTATGTAGGCGGCGGTCCGTCGGTGCAGCGCATGCCCGGGCTTGCCGCAGTGAACACGGCCTCTGGATCCAGCGGCAGCTGGCGGCATGGCAGGCGCGGGGAGACGCGACCCACGTGGGTCTCCCTGTGCCGGCGTCTCATGTGCAACACGGGGCTCTGAACGGGCGGAGTCACAGCATGCCAGTGAGCCGGCGGTATAGCTCCACGGATGGCCAGCAGGTGGCGCTGAAAAAAAAAAATAGAAAATGTGTGTGTGTGAGGAAATGTTAGGCTTACAGAGTGTATTGGTACCATGCAGTAATAGGGGCTGGCTCATGGTGCACCGGTGTCAGGCCACAGTTCCTGACACATGCACTGTCGCAGACAAGGGGCAGCTTGTAAAGTTAATAATACGATAATCCATATTACTGTGGCTTCGGTTTAGGGGGGGGGGGTGGTCATGCATATCGGGGTACCGGGTCAGAAGCTTGGGGTAGTCAAGTAATTAGTGGAGTTGGGGTAGTTTCAGGCATGGGGGGGGGGTAAGGGGGGTCAGCATGTATGGGTCAGAGGTGGTAGGTGGCGCGTAAACCATATGGTTAGTACACTGTTAGTTTCTCTTGCAGTTTAGGTGGGCTGTATCCAGTTAGGTGGTCGTTACGTTCCTGGTCATTGCAAATTTGGCTACGGTCAGTACCAACCGTATGGCGGTTGTTCATGTTATTTATTCACGTTTCACGGTGGTCATCACTTTCGCTAGCAGACGCTAGTTCACGTCATTTCAGTCAAATGCTTAATACTCCTGTTACATTAGTTAATGTTACGCACTACTGCTGTTACACATAGGCCCTGAATCACTGTATATCTGACTCGACATGTCAGATAGGGTTCAAGGCGTCATTGCTACTGTCACGCATACAGAGCATTTTGTTTACACGGGTAGTGGTCACTGCGATCTTGACTCTTCTTCAAGGGTGATCACTTGCCTGCGGTGGTTGCTGACACGTCTTCAGAGCCATCGCTAGTTAGTTAGAAACGGTGCACACTGTAATCTTGACTTGCAGTCAGGAGGTGTTCACGGTTTAATTATTCATGACTATACACGTCATGCACACGTTCTCGGTCAGACACACGGTCAGGCCTCGTTTCAAACTATTCAGGTGGTACTCTGGGTCGCACTGGCACTACGGTCAGCACTCTTGGGTTCGGCCACATTGCACGGGCAGTCTGCAGCTGTAAGCTAACATTAAGTATGTATTCGGTTGTTTGCAGGGTTACAGTCGATTTGCTGTTCGTTCAGACGTCTTACTGTTGTGTTACAGTGGTGGTAAGGTCAGTCAGTACTCAGCAAGGGGGGTACACGTTTCTCATATCTGGTGACTCACGATTACCGTTTTGTTTCCCCGGCACCCATTACGGCCCGGACAGGTCATGTCTCACGTGTCAGACATAGAGGACCCGATGTCCATCCCTGATACACCAGCTAGAAGCTCCGTGCGAGGGACGCCCTCCTCTGCAGCTTACAGGGCTTGGACGATCCCCAAATTGATGGAGGAGTTGCGCAAGAGAGCAATTCCATTTCCAGCAACCGCCCGAAAAGCAGAGTTGTACAAACTCCTCATGGCGGATCAGGGGGCTGGCGACAGTCAGGAGGGGACCTCGAGCCAGTCCACCCTCTCTGAACTTCATGCAATGATGACTTCCATGTTGGGCAGGCTGGATTCTCTGGAGAGAAGGGGCATTCAGGGGCCTCCAGCTCCAGCAGCATTGCAGGCGCCAACGCCTACACAGATGTCTGCCCCTGTTCCGGTAGGCAACCCAGGTAGGCGCTCTGGGCCACCAAGGGTGTCACCAGTCCATTTTGTCCCAGCGGCCCTGAGAAAAGACATACTGGAAGGGAAGGACATCAATTTGGCGGCCCTGTTGCTATCTGCCTTCGACGTTGAGGACACTAGAACGGTAGCATGCGCTGACTTATCTGTTGTCCTTAAGAGTAAGGACACCAGGCTGAAACGGAAGCTAAATATCCATGAGTTTGTGATTGCCTTCAGCAAATACGGGGAGGTGATATGCTCAGCCAGGCCGGAGCGCAGAGAGGAGCTCGACCTGTATTTGCTGAGGGTTACTGAATACGCATACAAATACGGTGGTACCCATTTCTACGATTATCATAGAAGTTTCTCAGCCATGGCAGCGGCGGCCTTCAGCCAAGTTGGGTACCTCACGGACTGGAGCATCGAAGATTCACAGATGTTCTGCAGCCACTTCGCAAATCTCAAATTCCCCGCATGTGCCGCCTGTCAATCAATCACGCATACTACGGCGTGGTGTGTAGGGCTGGCTCAACAGGGCGAGCAGGGCGCTACCAGACCGTCCACTTCCACGGACAGTTTCAGCAGGTCCGCACCTTCCGTGGATAAGTTGGGCCGTCCAGTACACTACCTCGGAGGCTCACAAATTTGTAACAACTATAACATGTCTTCGTGCAACTTCAGCAATTGCAGGTTATTACACGTCTGCTTCTACTGCTTCAGGGCACATCCGGGCTCTGCATGTAGGCAGAAAGGGCCAGCATGACTAGGCGGGGTACGTACCCCAGTCCTGGCCGCTCTGCTCGCGGATCACCCGGACCCAGATTGGGTCCAATGGTTGATCAATAGTTTTGATAGAGGCTTCCACGCCGGCATGGTCACACTGCCGAAGGCCACATTTGAATGCGACAATCTGCTGTCTGCCGTAAACGATCCCGCTGTTGTCACTGAATTAATAAATGCTGAGCTAATGAAAGGTTATATGATTGGCCCCTTGTTAGTTTCTCCATTCAGGTCTTGGAGGGTCAGTCCGGTAGGGGTGGTAACAGGCAAGTTCAATGGGAAAAAGAGACTGATATTTGACTTGTCGGCTCCTCATGGGTCACTTGTCCCCAGTATCAACTCTCTCATTCCATCCGAGGAGTTTAGCATGCATTATTCTTCCATAGACCAGGCTATTCAGGTCATCTTGGCGCTCGGCCCAGGGACTTGGATGGCGAAGGCGGATATCACTGACGCCTTCAAGTTGCTGCCATTGCACAGGGACCAGTGGCAATGGTTTGGGCTCAAATGGCAAGGGGCATATTATTTTGCTTCCAAGTTGACTTTCGGATGCAAGAGCAGCCCGTGGCTGTTTGACCAACTGGCCCAGGCATTGCACTGGCTGCTGGTTAATGTCTCTGGATGCAGCCAGGTCATCCATTACTTGGATGACTTTCTTCTGCTCAGTCGCCCGAGGGAAGAGCCCGACCAGTTGGTCAGATTGCTGAAACTGTTCACTGATATTGGGGTGCCAGTGTCTCCCAAGAAAACGGTCGGTCCAACTAAGTGTCTCACCTTTCTGGGAGTAATCCTAGATTCAGTCGCAATGCAAGTCAGCTTGCCCACTGACAAACTCAACCGTATCAGAGACACTATCCACAAGTACACGGTCTCCCAGGTCACGACCAAGGGCGAGTTGCAGAGCTTTCTGGGAATGCTGGCATTTGCTATGCGAGCAATCCCGCAGGGCAGAGCGTTCGTATCCAGAATATTGTCTTTGCTGCATGGTGTCCCTCATCAACACAGTAGGGTTTGGTTAGATTGCCAAGCCCTGGCTGACCTGAACATGTGGGATAGGTTCATGGCACAATGGAATGGGACGGCTATGTTTGTCCCGCCAGCCTCCGAGTTGTCCCCCAAGATCTGCACCGATGCGTCATCTTCCATCGGTTATGGTGCAGTGTGGGGCAGCAGGTGGATGGCGGGCCAATGGTCCAAGCAGGTATTGGCTCTGGCAGGCTTCAGCAGCACTTCGGCACTTTTTGAGGTTTTCCCCATTGTAGCAGCTGCAGTGACATGGGGCGACAAGTGGTCAGGGCAGACGGTGGAGTTTGTGTGACAATCAGGCGACAGTTGCCATATTCAACAAGGGCAGTTCCGGGCATGCTACTGTCATGTCATTCATGCGCAGACTAGTCTGGGTGTCCTTACAACACAACTTCAATTTTGTAGCAAGACACATACCGGGGGTAGACAACACGGCCGCAGATGCTCTGTCCAGGGCTAATTTCCATCTCTTTTCACAGGTGGCTCCGCAAGCAGACGCAGTAGGAACACAACCCCCTTGCCTGGCACAATTAATCTTGGACTGAATTATTACACACAGGTGGCCCTGGAGTTAATGTCGGACGCCTTAGCCCCCAATACCAGAAAGGCCTATCATGCAGCACACGACACCTTCAGGGCATATCTGTCGCAACATAGCATCCCCTTTTCTTACGACACCACTATCATTCTATCTTTCATCGGTTTCTGCCACTCTTCTCTGCACCTGTCTCATAGCACTATCAAATCTTACCTTTCGGGCATTCAGCATTTCATTTCTTTATCCCACCCAGACAGGCTATCTATCCTATCATCTCAGGCTGTCAAGGCTGCGCTCAGAGGGGTGGTGGCTCGTAGCGCCACAGCGCCAACTCTCAGGAAACCGATCAGCGGCGAGCTGTTCCGAGCCATGTCTGACGCATTAGCCAATAACCCCTTTGGCTTCGAGCGCAGTCTGATAATCAAATCTACCATTTATCTAGCCTTCTATGGCTTCCTCCGGCCGGGTGAATTTTCATGTGTCAGGCGGGGAGCGACACATCCACAGAAGGCTCATTTAAGGTGGCAGGGTTCTTGGTTCGAAGTTTCACTGTCTGTCACAAAAACTTGTAGGTGGGGGGCGGTGGTTAAGTATTTTCCTTCAGGCAACAACTGGTGCCCGGTGGCGGTGTTGGCACAACTGGTTGAGTTCCTCCATGATAAGCCTCCGGAGTCGCCACTGTTGCCTTTCGGTGGGGGTGCTCTTACCACTTCTCTTTTCACATCGCATGTCCGCACGCTGCTTGGTAATTTAGGACACAACCCCAGAGAGTTCTCAGGTCACTCATTCCGCATAGGAGCAGCATCGGCGGCCTCCAGGCACAAAGTGCCTGTACATGTCATCCAGAAGTTGGGGAGGTGGCGGTCTGATGCATATACCAATTATGTCCCAGATCCCTCAAGGGAAATGGCAGAGGCATTTCAATTTTTGGCACTATAAATAAATGATACTTAATTACCCTAACTGGTGGTGTATTTTTGCCCTCTATAGGCGGACCCTCGACGCGGTTTTCAGGCACACCTCAACCGCTGTTCTATGTTATAAGTAGAGTTTTGTGTTAGGTCTTGGTAAATCTAGTTTCTTGCAGGTGGCCTTGGCAGGAGATAACAGGTAAGCCCACGCACGGTTCAAAGTCCTGACCACAAATATATATATATATAAAACTCAACGTGTGTGTGTGTGTGTATGTGTATGTATGTATGTATGTATGTGTGTATGTTCCACAAAAACTTCCAAACGGCTAAAGATATTAACTTGAAACTTGGCACACATGTTACTTATATGTCAACAACAAACATAGGATAGGTGATGTAACCCTTACTCACCCCCATTTGCCAGGGTAATGGTTTTTGTTTAAAGTCCCATACAAGTCTATGGGAAATATATGTTACTGCATGACTTCCAAACGTCTGGAGATATTTCGATAATACTTGGTCACATGTTACTTATATGTCCACTTAAAATATAGGATAGTTAATTTAACCCTTAACTACCCCCATTTGTGAGGGTCGGGGTTTTTGTTTAATGACCCATGCAAATCAATGGGAAATGTATGTTCCCACACAACTTCTGTACGGCTGGAGATATTTCAATACCTGGTACACATATCACGGGTCGGGATAGGAGGTCGAGTTAGGAGGTCGGGATATGAGGACGAGTTTTGAGGTCGAGATAGGAGGACGAGATAGGAGGTCAGGATAAGAGGACGAGATAGGAGGTCAGGATAAGAGGACGGGGTAGGAGATAGGGATATGAGGATGGGATAGGAGGTCGAGATAGGACGGGATAGGAGGTCGAGTTAGGAGGACGGGATATGAGGTCGAGATAGGAGGTCGGGATAGGAGGTCGAGATAGGAGGTCGAGATAGGAGGTCGGGATAGGAGGTCGGGATAGGAGGTCGGGATAGGAGGTCGGGATAGGAGGTCGAGATAGGAGGTCGGGATAGGAGGTCGGGATAGGAGGTCGGGATAGGAGGTCGGGATAGGAGGTCGGGATAGGAGGTCGGGATAGGAGGTCGGGATAGGAGGACGGGATAGGAGGGCGGGATAGGAGGGCGGGATAGGAGGGCGGGATAGGAGGTCGAGATAGGAGGTCGAGTTAGGAGGTCAGGATATGAGGACGGGATAGGAGGTCGAGATAGGAGGACGGGATAGGAGGACTGGATAGGAGGTTGGGATAGGAGGTCGTTGGGTATGAGGACGGGATATGACAACAATATATGGGGATGGGATATGAAGTCAAAAGCTTCCTCCTCTGTTGATTTTCCTCCCCAACAAGGATGAGGAAGGAAAAACCAGGCAACACTGGGTACTCAGCTAGTCTATATATATATATATATATATATATATATATATATATATATATATATATATAAAGCTCAATGTGTGTGTGTATGTATGTGTGTGTGTGTGTGTGTGTATGTATGTTCCAGCATCACCTCCAAACGGCTAAAGATATTAACATGAAACTTGGCACACATGTAACTTATATGTCAACAACAAACATAGGATAGGTGATTTAACCCTTACTCACCCCCATTTGGCAAATCAATGGGAAATGTATGTTCCCACATAACTTCCAAACGGCTGGAGATATTTCAATACCTGGTACACATATTACGGGTCGGGATATGAGAACAGGATGGGAGGTCGGGATAGGAGGTCGGGATAGGAGGTCGGGATATGGCAGCAATATATGAGGATGGGATATGAAGTCAAAAGCTTCCTCCTTTGTTTATTTTCCTCCCCAACAAGGATTAGGAAGGAAAAACCGGGCAACACCAGGTACTCAGCTAGTTGACTAAAAATCTAAGAATTTGTTACCTGCATCATCCTACATCAGTGTTTCCCAAGAGCAGTCCTCAAATTAATTTCTTTAGTCTTTCCCAGCTAATGAAATTATGGCCAGTGCATCAAGCATCACCACAATTGTATTACCTGTAAAAGACTAAGGAAATCAGGCTTGTACTTGAGGACCTCCTTTGGAAATACTGTCCTAGAGCATTCACCTTTAAAAGGAACCTGTCTGCAGATTTTACCGTATATAACACGTAGCAATGTTTGGTAAAATCTTCTTCCTCCGCATCCCCGTGAGATGTTCCTGCCTGCAGGGATGGTGATGATATGATTTTAGATATATATGCCCCTTCCCTAATAAAAATTACCTTCTTTTTCCCATTTTTGAAAATAACAAATACATTAAAAACACACATTTTGTGTGATTTAAAACATAACGTTTATAGCATATGTACCTTGAATGGCCTAAATGTATAAAACAAAATGCCAAACGCTGCTATGGCCGATGAATGAAATGACAAATGATGAAGTCATACATGCTCAAAAGTGGTACCAATAATAGCTACAGATCACAGTAAAAGAGAATGTGTTTTGCTGTAAAGTGAACTGCGTAAAAATGAAACACCTCCTACCCCCCCCCCCCCCAAAAAAAAAACTTGTTGTGTCATACATTTTATGTTCAAATTAAAGGTGTCATTACAAGGTACAGTTGGTTATGGAAATATGATGTGATTGGCTAACAAATCAGCAAATGTTTGCCGTCATCTTTTCTATGGCTAGTAAGCTCATTGTTATTGGCCACACTTCAGCAGGTGATCTGCAGCTTATGATGATGACTTTAACCCCTTAAGGACCAAGGACGTATGGGTACGTCCTTGGTCCCGCTCCCGTGATATAACGCGGGGTCCCACGATGACCCCGCATCATATCACGGCAGGCCCGGCGTCATAGTGAAGCCGGGACCCGGCCGCTAATAGCGTGCGGCACTGATCGCGATTTTGCGCGCTATTAACCCTTTAGCCGCACGCTCAAAGCTGAGCCACGCGGCTAAAAGTGAAAGTAAAAACTGCCGGTTAGCTCAGTGGGCTGTTCGGGATAGCCGCGGCGAAATCTCGGCATCCCGAACAGCTTGCAGGACAGCCGGAGGGTCCCTACCTGCCTCCTCGCTGTCCGATCGCCGAATGACTGCTCAGTGCCTGAGATCCAGGCATGAGCAGTCAAGCGGCAGAATCATCGATCACTGGTTTCCTATGAGAAACCAGTGATCAATGTGAAAGATCAGTGTGTGCAGTGTTATAGCCCCCTATGGGAGCTATAACACTGCAAAAAAAAAGTGAATAAAGATCATTTAACCCCTCCCCTATTAAAAGTTTGAATCACCCCCCTTTTCCCATAAAAAAAACACAGTGTAAATAAAAATAAACATATATGGTATCACCGCGTGCGGAAATGTCCGAATTATAAAAATATATCGTTAATTAAACCGCGCGGTCAATGGCGTATGCGCAAAAGAAATTCCAATGTCAAAAATAGTGCATTTTTGGTCACTTTTTATATCATTTAAAAATGAATAAAAAGCGATCAATAAGTCCTATCAATGCAAAAATGATACCGTTAAAAACTTTAGATCACGGCGCAAAAAATAAGCCCTCATACCGCCCCATACGCGGAAAAATTAAAAAGTTATAGGGGTCAGAAGATGACAATTTTAAACGTATAAATTTTCCTGCATGTAGTTATGATTTTTTCCAGAAGTACAACAAAATCAAACCTATATAAGTAGGGTATCATTTTAATCGTATGGACCTACAGAATAAAGATAAGGTGTCATTTTTACCGAAAAATGTACTACGTAGAAACAGAAGCCCCCAAAATTTACAAAACGGGGTTTTTTTCAGTTTTGTCGCACAGTTTCCGTTTAGGTGCAAAATTGAAAGAGTTATGATTTTTTAAAGGCAAGGAGCAAAAAACGAAAGTGCAAAAACGGAAAAAACCCCGGTCCTTAAGGGGTTAAAGGGGTATTACAGGAAAAAACTTTTTTTATATATCAACTGGCTCCAGAAAGTTAAACAGATTTGTAAATTACTTCTATTAAAAAATCTTAATCCTTTCAGTACTTATGAGCTTCTGAAGTTAAGGTTGTTCTTTTCTGTGTAAGTCCTCTCTGATGACACGTGTCTCGGGATCCGCCCAGTTTAGAAGCAAATCCCCATAGCAAACCTCTTCTAAACTGGGCGGTTCCCGAGACACGTGTCATCATAGAGCACTTAGACAGAAAAGAACAACCTTAACTTCAGAAGCTCATAAGTACTGAAAGGATTAAGATTAATAGAAGTAATTTACAAATATGTTTAACTTTCTGGAGCCAGTTGATATATAAAAAAAAAAGTTTTTTCCTGGATAACCCCTTTAAAGGCCGCACAATTAATCGATGCCTTACGAAAACTGTGTAAACAAGATCACAGAGGTCAGCGCTGTGTATTCCATTCAGCTGGCCTGTGTACTGTTAAAGAGCCCTAAGTTTAGCCAGCAGGACACAGGGCCTGGAGCAGTTGCTTCATTTGTGTCAATTCTAATCCAGTCCTGAATCCAGAATCGTCAGCAGCAATTTTCTGTTACACATTGTAAAGCTAAATGAGCCTGCAAAACTTCCCTTGCCATCTAATTTTGTCAAGGCTCATGTGGCACTGCAGGAGTTAATCTGCATGTATTAATTACAACTGTGTTATAAAGCGTATAAATTTACATGTAGTTTAGCACTCAGAGCTTTTGACTTTGGAAATAGAATTATTTATTCATATTCATTGGTTTCCCTTCACATTTTTGTGAGATAGGGGACACTGCATTTAGTTCTGTGATAGGTTAGGATATCAGATGTCACTAATCATAATTCTAGATCTTATGTAGATCATACAGACATTTACTCATACAAGTACCACCTGTGCAAATTGTAGTTTTCTTATTTATACTGTGTTCATTGCTTAATGCAATACATTACAAAAGAAAAGATCATTGTGTGTTTAATGGTACGTTCAGACGAGCGGATCCACAGCGTATTGTACGCTGCAGATCCGCTGACGATAGACAGCTACAGGCTGCCTTTAAATGTGCCTGCTCGTTGCGGCACTACGCTGCTACGAGCAGACACACTGCTGCGATGTGCGAGTATTCTGCACATGCACGCGGCAACTCACACAGCTCAGTGTCTCTGCTCATAGTGGCGTATTGCCACTCCGAGCAGGCACATTTAAAGGCACCCTGTAGCGGTCCTTCGGCGGCGGATCCGTAGCGTACAATACGCTGTGGATCTGCTCGTCTGAACGTACCCTTATAGTATCATACATAAACAAAATGAAGGCACTATGCTTTTTTTACATAGACCTTTAAATGCCTGCTATCCTTCACAGAGCCATAAAAGTAAGTAACAAAATTTAAGAGTAACTTGTTGCATATAGAACTGTCTGCCTGAACACTGCCTTAAACAATAATACTGTATAGTTAAAATTATTGTATAAGGCATACCTGTCATGTGGGCAACCCAAGAAATATAGGTTTGTTGATGTACATTTTTTTTTTTAAACCTATTTTTGCCTCTTGCGGGGCCTTTGTTTTCCCTGTATGGCTAATTTCAGTTCTCTCCACCTTGGTGGGCATATACCTTCAGGCCTGACACTTGCCAGGAGTGGTGAGGAAACCTTTGTTTTCTCACATACTCACAAAGGGGTGGAGGTATCTGAAGCTTGCCCTCCAGTCACAGACAGGCTTACTCACCCACTTACAGTACTAATTCGTTCTTCTACTGAAAGCAGAGCACACGGAATACCCTTAGCGACGAGCAGTGGCATATTGGCCTGGAGTGAGACATACTGACTAACGCTTTAACAGGTAATTTTTGTGTAAATAAGGTACTCTTTTTGTGAATACAAATAAATTGAACATATGTCACTGGTCACCTGGACTATTGAATAGTGCACAGTGACCCCAAAGCACAGTTCTTCTTTAAATAATAAATACTAAAAACTTTCAGAAAATTACCTCGAGTTGTTGGTTCATTTTAAAGCAGATTTCTAAGATTGCTCGAAGTATGCCTTTATGCTGGTGTCATAATACATTATACATGTTGAAGGGCTTGATATTGACTTTTCCCTATTGCCCACGACGGCACCCATGGAGAGACCGCCCCCTCATCCTCAGGACAGGAACAAGAAATTCTTGCATAAGGATGACACAGGCTGCTATTCCACAGTTCTGTTTCCTGTCCTGGGAAGGAACGGGACGGGTCTCCGTTACTGAATTGCATATAAAGATTAGGGGACTGTGGGGGCCCTGGTCTTGATGGGACTTGATGGGACAGTGTACGTCTAGCGGCAGAAGTCCTCTTTCGAGAGGCCGCTGCAGAGCCTGCTGCAGCCTCTCCCTGCCTGTGCATGGTGCACGTCTCCCATTCCCTCTCACTCCTTTCGGCGCCGGGTCTCCATGCGAGCTCTGACCCTTCCGGGTTCACCATGGGCGGGTGGGGAGGGGGCGGAGCTTGCGTAGGCGTGCATGCGGCAGCATCATCACGTGAACGGAAGGAGGATGGGGGCGCTGCGGCCTATGGGA
This sequence comes from Hyla sarda, assembly GCF_029499605.1. Taxonomy (NCBI): domain Eukaryota; kingdom Metazoa; phylum Chordata; class Amphibia; order Anura; family Hylidae; genus Hyla; species Hyla sarda. The sequence continues at coordinate 147,805,064 of NC_079193.1, forward strand.
AAATACCCATAAATGTTTCCTGTCCCGCGGATGAGGAGGCAGTCTCTCCACAGGTGCCGTCGTGGGCTCAACGTAAAACAATTACCGGTAAGAGTAATTTTATGTTTTTTTTTTTTTTTGTTCTCATCTACTCTGTATCTCTGAGGTGTGCTGATTTTATAAGGCCGTACTCATTAATCATGGTGCAGGTGGTGCTTTTACCATGGGTGTCTTTTTTGAAGCCGGCAGTCAGTGTTTACTTTTTTTTTTTGCTTTTTTTTTTAATGGGTCATTGTAATGTGCCGTGCTGTATCATTTGGAGGTGACAGCATGAAGCATCTCTTTTAAAACAAAAGTTACAGGTACAGATATGATCTATAGATATTTGTATTGACTGTTTAACAGATTATGCACATTAAAGTATAGGCAATCGACTTCCAGTTATGTCTATAATATGACAAAAGAAAATTTGGTAGTTGTGATGGAATGAACGGATACCAAACTGCAGCTTGAAAATGGTTGAAGTTTACGGTAGCTGAAACAGTACATCACTGGATTGTTAGATGAAATAATGATATAAGATAGATATTAGATATATATATTAATGGATTTAACTTACTGTGGACTTGTCAATATCATGGAATAGAATTTAAAAAAGAAAAAAATAGTCTTCATCTTTTCTTGTTTAAAATCTGTTCCTGGTTACTATTTAGCATTTGTTCTCTGTATATATACAGTGGGGAGAACAAGTATTTGATACACTGCCAATTTTGCAGGGTTTCCTACTTACAAAGCAAGTAGAGATCTGTACGTTTTTTTATAGGTATTCTTCAACTGTGAGAGATGGAATCTAAAACAAAAATCCAGAAAATCACATTGTATGATTTTTTTTAATTGCTTTTTATCGCATTACATAAGTATTTGATACATCAGAAAAGCATAACTTTATTATATTCTTTGGTACAGAAAGCATAATATTTGGTTCAGAAACTTTTGTTTGCAATTACAGAGATCAAATATTTCCTGAAGTTTTTGACCAGTTTTGCGCACTCTGCAGCAGGGATTTTGGCCCACTCCTTCATACAGACCTTTTTGAGATCCTTCAGGTTTCAAGGCTGTCACTGGGAAATACGGACTTTCAGCTCCCTCCCAAAAATTTTTGGGGGTTTAGGTCTGGAGACTGGCTAGGCTACTCCAGGACCTTGAGATGGTTCTTATGGAGCCACTCCGTAGTTGTGCTGGCATGCCGTGTCATTGCCATACTGGAAGTCCCAGCCACAACCCATCTTCAACATTCTTACTGAGGGAAGGAAGTTGTTGGCAAAGATCTGGCAATACATGGCCCCATCCATCCTCCCTTCAATACGGTCCGGTCCCTTTTGCAGAAAAGCAGCAAGAATGATGTTTCTACTTTCATCCTTACGGTTGGCATGGAGTTCTTGGGGTTGTACTTATCCTCCTTCTTCCTCCAAACACGAGGAGTGGAGTTTATACCAAAAAGCTCTATTTTTGTCTCATCAGACCACATGACCTTCTCTCATTCCTCCTCTGAATCATCCAGATGGTCATTGGCAAACTTCAGATGGGCCTAGACATGTGCTAGCTTGAGCAGGGGGACCTTGCGTGCACTGCAGGATTTTAAAGGGGTACTCCGGTGAAAACCTTTTTTCTTTTAAATCAACTGGTGCCAGAAAGTTAAACATATTTGTAAATTACTTCTATTAAAAAATCTTAATCCTTCCAGTACTTATTAGCTGCTCAATGCTACAGAGGAAATTCCTTTCTTTTTGGATCACTGATGACATCACGAGCACAGTGCTCTCTGCTGATATCTCTGTCCATTTTAGATTTTAGAAACCGTGCATAGTAGATGTATGCTAAGGGCAGCATGGTGTCTCAGTGGTTAGCACTGCTGTCTTGCAGTGCTGGGGACTTGGGTTCAAATCCCACTAAGGACAACAATAAATAAAGAGTTATTATTCTTATTATTATAATGACGTCAACAAAGAGCACTATGCTCGTGATGTCATCAGAGAGAATTCCAAAAAGAAAAGAATTTCCTCTGTAGTATTCAGCAGCTAATAAGTACAGGAAGGATTAAGATTTTTTTAATAGAAGTAATTTACAAATATGTTTAACTTTCTGCCACCAGTTGATTTAAAAGAAAAAAGGTTTTCACCGGAGTACCCCTTTAATCCATGACAGCGTAGTGTGTTACTAATGGTTTTCTCTGAGACTGTGGTCCCAGCTCTCTTTAGGTCCTTGACCAGGTCCTGCAGTGTAGTTCTGGTCTGATCCCTCACCTTCCTCATGTTCATTGATGCCCCAAGAGGTGAGATATTACATGGAGCCCCAGAACGAGGGAGATTGACCGTCATCTTAAACTTGTATTTTCTAATAATTGCACCAACAGATTTTGCCTTCTCACCAAGCTGCTACCTATTGTCCTGTAGCCCATCCTAGCCCTGTGCAGGTCTACAATTTTATTCCTGATGTCCCTACACAGCTCTCTGGTCTTGGCCATTGTGGAGAGGTTGGAGTCTGTTTGATTGAGCATGTGAACAGGTGTCTTTTCTACAGGTAAAGCGTTTATACAGGTGCAGTTAATACAGGTAATGAGTGGAGAACAGGAGGCTTCTGAAAGAAAAAATAACAGGTCTGTGAGAGCCAGATTTCTTACTGGTTGGTAGGTGAGCAAATACTTATGTCATGAAATAAAATGCAAATATATATATTTTTTTTTAAATCATACAATGCTTGATATGCAGAAAAAATTGGAAATACAAAAGGGAAGCGCAACAATGTGCCGTAAAAGTTTTCAGATATAACGAAGACAAAGAGTTGAAAAAAACTTGCTCACCTTCTGGTGTTGTGCAGTGCAGGTAAAATTTCTTTTAGGTAGGGATCATTCTTGAGGAGACTCCAATGTTTTTGTAGGATTTTCCTTATGTTGTAATGGCCCATGGAGTACGTTGTCACAAAACTGCTGTTCTTTTTCCCCAGGGGTAAAAAGAACAGCAGTTTTGTGACAACGTACTCCACGGGCCATTACAACATAAGGAAAATCCTACAAAAACATTGGAGTCTCCTCAAGAATGATCCCTACCTAAAAGAAATTTTACCTACCCAACCCCTACTAACATTTAGAAGAGCTCCTTCCCTCAGGAATATGCTGGCTCCAAGCCGTTTGAAAAGACAGAGGCCAGCTAAACGCATCACCACTGAGACCACTCTCAAAAAAGGTGTGTTCAAATGCGGCAAGAAGAGATGTCTCTGCTGTAACATCATAGCAGACCGGAACACTGATTTTAGAAGCCATCACACAGGGGAAACCTTTGAGCTACAATTCCATCTGACATGCCAATCCCAGTTCGTCATCTACCTTATCAACTGTTGCTGTGGGAAACAGTACGTGGGTCGAACCACTCAGAAATTACATCAAAGACTCAACCAGCACAGATGCAATATAAAAAAGGGATTTATGCTTCAAGATTTGTCACGACACGTCACGACCAAACACAATGGGACCACAGGAATTTCATCCATCCTGCCCATTGACTACATCCCAGCACATGTTACCAATCGCCTGGAAGCTCTGGGAAAGAAAGAGATGTATTGGATTTACAGACTAGAATCGCTCCAACCCCATGGGCTGAATGAGGCTACAGAGCTCATTCACTGAATGTGTCATCCTGCCCTCTTACCAATAAAGATGACCCCCACTAGCCCAGCAATCAACCAAAGAAGAATACATGGGAGGATGTGTGTACAACTGCGCATGTGTATATATATATATATATATATATATATATATATATGTAGGTATCATTGACATCAATATACACCACGGCACTACTGCATAGAATATGCTCTATTGCAATGCCGATGCCTGCGTTTGTTAAATCGATCCAGCGCAGGATATGCGCTTCTGCTATGAACTTTTTTGTAATTTGGGACGTTTCCTCCCGAGCACCTGGATGAGGGGTCTCCCATACAGGGGAAGACCATGGTCCCGTTGTGCCTCTATCTTTGAGATGCCGACGTAACATGGAGAGCGGCGCTTTGATTTTTCTACTTGCTCTGCTCCCCGAACGGAAGGCCAGGCTAATAGTAGTAATACCTCATTTGATCTGCCACCCAAGCACCATTCATGTTAATTGTAATATGTGTTCAATTTAAATTAAAATTTATGTTTTGCTTTGGATTTGAGACATTTTCAACACTGTGGAAATTGTATTGCACAGATGCATATTTGTATTTTAATCTGTACCCGGTAATTGCTGTTAAATTTCGCGGGCTTTTTTTGCATAAATTAGTGGTCTCCCACATCTGCCACATCATTGATCTGATGAATAGGGGGTCCCACCCCTCGAAACGCATTATCTGTGATCTATCCAAATAAAATCCGGTTATTATATCCTTAACCGTGTCCGGCTACTTCTATACTGCCACGATCCCAGCCAAGCTATTCTACAGGAGTGAGCGCTCGAACACACCTTTTTTCCACGTGAACCGGAGCCCCGGGGATCTTCACCTCTTTAAATCATACAATGTGATTTTCTGGATTTTTGTCTTAGGTTCTGTCTCTCACAGTTGAAGAGTACCTATGATAAAAGTTACAGACCTATACATGCTTTGTAAGGAGGAAAACCTGCAAAATCGGCAGTTTATCAAATACCTGTTTTTTCTCACTGTAGGATCAATGTTTCTCAGCTGGGAGTGATTGTACGCCTGTGATACAAGCTGATAAATGGGTGATATGTGCTTTTTGCTGTTAAGATTTTGGACTCTTCTTTTGCTAGGTGTTAATAAATTCATACACTGTTCTTTTCACAAGCTCTAGTAATTGAAATAAAGCCTTTGTTCATGGTGCTAAGTGCAGGAAATGTTAGCACATCAGAAACAAGTAGATTTGCACTTTTGTATATTGTGTATTGCATTACTGTGAAAGATAAGAAACGTATCTGTCCAGCCAGGTAACTTGTGCAAACAGAGCTTGAAGTTTATTCCAACATCACAAACAGGTACAGTTGTGGACTAGCGGAAGTGACACATTTCTGCCTGTGTAGAGGCCTTATTCATACTGATTTGTGATTACACAAAGATCCTCTATATAGGGAAGGAGAAGCTGGACGTCAATCAGAACACCTGATTTCAGTCGGACAATCACACTCCCTACATTCACATATTCCTGCAACCATCATCAGTATTGTCAGTATACGCCAAGTGAAAATATACCCACGTCATGCCAGTATAGCATCACAAAAATAGCTGCAAAAATCGCTGTTAGGTGTGACAGGTCACACTAGAACAAGACAATAGTGCAATACATATAAAATATTAAAACAATATCATAAAAGAAAAAGGAGAAGATATAAAATAAAGAAATATATAATATAGTTATAAAAATAAAGAAATATATATACACATATGCGGTACCTAACAATTTAATACATATATAACCAGTTAAACCCATAATGTCTGTGTTAAAAGGACCAGAATAACCCTATTTATCAATACGGTATTCTGATACTCATGCTGGAACAGCAGATATTAAACATAATAAAAGTGTATGTAAGAATATACCAATATTCATAATAATAAAAAACATTTTTGCATGACATGATATACATCAATATATATATATATATATATATATATATTGATTTTGTCACCACTATAAATACCCAACACATTCTCGTTTAACTACAAAAGGAGGAGTATTCGGCAGGGGTGTGGAAATTTAATAAAAAAAACTACTTGTCCACGGGATGGAGCAAAATCTACTTGTCCCTCATGACGATCCACTTGTCCGGGCCAATTTTCGCTTTTACACTCTTGTTTTTTCCTCCTCGCCCTATAATAGCCATAACTACCTACTATAATGATACCTTTTAATTTTTCAGTAACATATTCTCTGAACAAAAAACAAAACAAAAAAAAATGTAATTATATATATATATATATATATATATATATATATATATATATACTGTAAGTGAAATTGAAATAGTAAAAGATAATTTTGCAGATTTGGTGGTTTTTCTTTTCTACGCCATTTACCTTGTGGTTGAGATAACATGTTGTTTTGATACTTTAGGCCGCCTGATTACAGTGATACCAGATTTGTATAGTTTACGTGATGTTTTGCAAATTTAAAAAAAATTCTGAACTTTTTCACATTTTTTTAATTGCCATCTTTCAACCCCTGTAGCTTTTTTTTTTTTTTTTTTCACATACCAGGCTGTATGAGGGCAATTTTTAGTGCCATAATCTGTTTTTTGGATCGGTACCATTTTGGTATTAATCTGACTTTTCAATCCCTTTTTAACTTTTTTTTTTTTCTGGGTTTTTCTGTGGTTTGGTATTTATTTTTTACATTTACCGTACGGGTTACATAATGTTATATTTTAATATTTCGTACAATTACGCACGCAGCAATACTAAATATGTTTATTTTTTATTATGGTTACATGTTTTTATATAGGAAAAGGGGGTGATTTGAACTTTTAACATAGAAGGGGTTAATGTGTCTTTTAAACTTTTATGAAAACTTTTTTTTTTTTTTTTTACACTTTATTAGACTTTTAGTAGGAATCCTTAGATTCCTCATACAGATGAATAGAGTTCTACTGAACTCAATAGCTCTGTGATCCATTGATAGAGCCTAGTCCCGCCAGGCTGTATCGATGACAGAGCCGGACTGCAGGAAGCAGAGGTGAGCCCTCCAGCTACCTCTATAATGGATCGCCCCCCCCCCCCCCCTGCGATCGCGCTGCGGGGGGGGGGGCGATCCACCCCACTAGCCCACCAGGGAGCATTCATATGTCCCTTTAGACGCCGCTGTCATCTTTGACAGCGGTGATCTAAAGAGTCAATAGCCATCCGCGGCATACTGGCTATTAGCGGCGGCCCCCGGCTACTGAAAACAGCCGGGGGCTCCAATGTATGGTGCGGGCAGGAGTCCGGAGCCACTCCATACACCTCTCTGAGCACCGCATGCAGTCTCCCCGTGCAGACGTGCGACCGCTTCTCCCCTCAGCTCTCCGAAGCAAAAGCTGGGGGAGCGAAGGCAGAGGACACAGGTCTGCACAGGGAGCAAGAATGCAGAGCAGGGGAGACGTACACAGCTTCTCATTTCCCCTGCTCTGCATTTGAAGAACGCAAGTTTCCACAGCTGAAGGCAGCAGAGTATGGAGTGGGGACGAGTCGGGAGCCCGCTCCATACAGACCGCTAATCGCCGCAGCGCTGGTCAGGTCCGGCCCTGCTTGCCCGAAGCCGGGCTAAGGGATGGAAAAATTCACCTCCCCGGCGCCCGGAACGGAACGTCCCGGGGTAGGGCGATAGGAATTCCACATCCCTGATTCGGTTATGGGACATCAGTAGTGTAGGACCACATCTTGAGGTTTGTTTAACCTTTTAGTTTAACCAAGCATGATGATCCAGTATACCTCTCGATCGGGGAGATTTTGTCTATTATTTTCATCTCTTACAGGAGCTAAAACCCTCTTGATCCCCTGAACCACCATTCTGGAAAAATCTCCTCCATGCTTTTCCACACAATGTTTAGATACCATTGATACATTGCTAGATTGAAAATGGGGTATATCCGAGAGATGTCTCCTAACCGGGATTTTCAGGGCATTAGTGGTACATCCTACATACTGAACCCTGCATTTAGTGCAGGAAAACAGATGTACTACATAACAAGTGTTACAGTTAATGTACTTCTGTACTTTCTGTACTTTATTAACAAATGAGCAAAAATTTGATGATTGGTACATGATCTTAAAACAAGTACAGACAGAATGGCTGCACTTAAAGGACCCCAGATGCCTCAACCAAGTCTGTTTACTTTTTCCACAAAAAGACTCAGGGATAATTTCTGTCCAGAATGGGGGCTCGTCTAGTAACACATCTGTATCCTCCATGCATTGTCTTAGCATATGTTGGATCAGACATTATGATTGCCATAAATCTATCATTAAGTCATCTCTAGATTTCTGGGTATAGATGTTTGGTTGAAATAAAAGCCATCCATTCTTTTCACTTGGAAACTGGTGTGCCGCTGCTTCTTTGCATAACTACTTTGGACCTGGGACCGGGTTATCCAGCGTGCACCCCCCTCTTCTTCGTGTGCTGCCAAAAATTTCTTCTCAATTCTAGATTTCTGGGTAGATTTCTGCGACAAAGAGACTGCTATCTCTGAAGTTATACCTAACCACTCTAGGGAGTATCATGAATTTCTATGAATACCTTGAGGCATGAGAGTGTACCCATAGGACTATGCACATGAAGAGGGTATGGACCTTCACATGAGATTTGAGTGCATGGCGTACAAATTTGCTCTGGACTTGATCATCCTTAACATTGATTCTCTCCAAAAGGACATTTTTGTCAGGAGTGAGAAAATGTATTCTTTGCTCATTAAGGACTTCATATGGACTTTATAGTGTCACCAGGTATATATGCTCTCTCCAGGTGAAATCCTGTTGATTCACTATTTATGTTGATCATGTACTGTACATATATTTGTTTTCTTTTTCCTTCATGCGGATATGGAGCAGGGGCGTGGATCAATTTTCACTCACACCACAGGGATGCATAGCCAACCAACTACACAACATTATATGGTTCTGAGATCTTCATCATTTTTCATATATTTTTTTTTAGTCATGCTTTTTTAACTGTATCACTATTTATCATCATTTTTATGATTTTTTAATCTTGTATTTCACATTTTACATTTTTTTTCACTTTTCTTATTTTCTTTAACATTCTCACACACCATTTCGGACATCTATGTGCACATTATGTTCACTTATTCATATATTGCTTTTTTTTTTTTTTTAGTATGTATCACTACATGATTATGTATCACCTTTATTCTACAAGTGTCTTTCTTTTTCTTTGGTTTATATACAATTTTCTAATATTTCCTTTGTACATATATTATTTCACATTCTTTTGCATCTCTCCACTCTTTACTATATACTTACATACCTCACAACATTTATATATTGCATTTGACACACCCCTTGCACCTTTTTTTATGTATGTATTCAGATGGTGCGATTTGCACTTAGCTCCACATATAGACACTTTCTATGTATGTATTCAGATGGTGTGTTTTGCACTTAACTCCACATGTAGACACTTTCTATGTATGTATTCAGATGGTGCGATTTGCACTTAACTCCACATACATATATTTCGTAAGAGTATTCCGAAAGCACAATGAGTGTGTGCGGACCTGGATCTGATTTTGGTCTCTTGGTTACCATAATGCGCAAATCCGATAGGCCGCATCATATTTGATATGTTTAAGAGGCAGTGAGCGTCTGTATACAACCTGTCACAGCCGCATTGCCGTGATTACTTACACATGTGGTGAGTGTTTTTTGACCTAACCCCTCCTCCGACATTGTTTTTAATTCTCTTGTAGATACGTATTTTATTATGATTATATTTTCACTATGATTGGTTTGCTGATATGTAAATGTAATAACACTAAAAACATTGTATTTCATTACACGCATATATCCATATATGTTTTTTTTTACACTGGATCACTGTTTCTTTAACTTTTTCACCTTGATTTGTTATAATTATAATTATTAATTTGTAATTGATTTTGTGCGTGTTCACACATAAATACCAGTACTCTGGTCACTTTTGTATGCTTGATAAAGACTGTGCAGACAGTCGAAACGTTGCTTGCCACATATGAGGAAATAAATTACACTGCTTTTCACCTTATATTGGAGTGCTGTGGGACGTTTTCTACTTGTGTAGATTTCTGGGTAGCTATGTTACGTTCGGGTTTAATGTCCCATTGCCGATAGCCTTTGTATAATAATTGAGATTACAGTATACTACTAGCATACAGTCTGGATTATTATACAGAGGCTATTGGCAATGGGACATTAAACGCGCACGTAACATAGCTACCCAGAAATCTAGAGATTACGGTACTTAAAGGGGTACTCCGGTGGAAAACTTATTATTTTTTTTTTCAATCAACTGGTGCCAGAAAATTAAACAGATTTGTAAATTACTTGTATTGAAAAATCTTAATCCTTCCAGTACTTATTAGCTGCCGAATACTACAGAGGAAATTATTTTCTTTTTGGAACACAGAGCTCTCTGCTGACATCATGACCACAGTTCTCTCTGCTGACATCTCTGTCCATTTTAAGAACTGTCCAGAGTAGGAGAAAATCCCCATAGAAAACATATGCTGCTCTGGACAGTTCCTAAAATGGACAGAGATGTCAGCAGAGAGCACTATGCTCCTGATGTCAGTAGAGAGCTCTGTGTTCCAAAAATAAAAGAATTTCCTATGTAGTATTCAGCAGCTAATAAGTACTGGAAGGATTAAGATTTTTAATTAATAGAAGTAATTTATAAATCTTTTTAACTTTCTGGTACCAGTTTATTTAAAAAAAATAAAGTTTTTCACCAGAGTTCCATGAAATTGTAGGAAAAAAGAGGGGGGATAAACAGCCACAGGTATTCTCCATGCAATATAGCGAGCAATATGATCGTGTGAAAGGAATTATTGATAGATTTATGGCAATCTTAATGTCTGATCCAACATATGCTAAGACAATGCGTGGAGGATACAGATGTGTTGCTAAACGAGCCCCTACTCTGGACAGAAATTATCCCCGAGTCTTTTTGTGGAAAAAGCACAGAGTAAACAGACTTGGCTGAGGCATCTGGAGTCCTTCAAGTGCGACTATTCTGTCTGTAAGATCATGTACCAATCATCATAAAGTACTTGTTACATAGTAAATATGTTCTCCTGCATTAAATGCCAGGCACAAGATGTAGGATGTACCACTAATGCCCTGAAAATCCCAGTTAGGAGACATCTCTCTGATATACCCAATTTTCAATCTAGAAATATATCAATTAGGGATCGACCAATTATCGGTTTGGCCGATATTATCGGCCAATATTCACGATTTTGAACATTATCGGTAATTACCTTGCCGATAATGTCCCACCCCCTGGCCAGAGACGACTGCTGCCACTGCCCCATTGCCTCCCCCATCCCCAGTTTTATAATTGCCTGTTCCCGGGGTCCGCGCTACTTCAGGCTCCTGCGGCGTCCTGCGCTGTTACTGTGCGCTATGCTACGCTGCGCAATGATGAGTGACTTCCTCAACGCGACGTCACAGTCAGTGCGCACAGTGACAGCGCAAGACGCCGCCAGAGCCAGAATTATCGTGGACCCCGGGAACAGGTAATTATAAAACCGGGGATGTGGGAGGCAATGGTGCAGCGGCGGTGGTTTGACTCAGGAGGACCCCAGAACAGGCAGAGGGAGAGAAGCGGGCAGCGGTGGGGTCTGCAGTTCATTGATTTAAAGCACCTGCATTAAATCTTTGATCTGCAATGGCTTCTGTGGGGCCAGGGGGGGTCGGAGAAATAGCTGCTAACTTATACCGGAATATCGGTATAAGTTATCGGCTATCGGCCTGAAAGGTCACAGATTATCGGTATCTGCCCCCAAAAAATCTATATCGGTTGATCCCTAGTATCAATGGTATCTAAACATTGTATGGAAAATGGAGGAGATTTTTCCAGAATGGTGGTTCATGAGATTGAGAGGGTTTTAGCTCCTGTAAGAGGTGAAAATCATAGACAAAAACTCCTCGATCGAGAGGTATACGGGATCATCATGCTGGAAACTCTATCCAAAAGGGTTAACCCCTTAAGGACCGAGCATTTTTCCGTTTTTGCACTTTCGTTTTTTTCCTCCTCACCTTTTAAAAATCATAACCCTTTTCAATTTTGCACCTAAAATTCCATTTGAGGGTTTATTTTTTGCACCATCAATTCTACTTTGTAATGACATCAGTCATTTTACCCAAAAATCTACATTGAAACGGAAAATAAAATAATTGTGTGACAAAAATTTAAGAAAAAACACCATTTTGAAAAGGGGGGGTGACTCAAACTTTTTTTAGGGAAGGGGTTAAATGATCTTTATTAACTTTTTTTTCACTTTTTTTGTTTGTTGCAGTGTTATAGCTCCAATATGGGGCTATAACACTGCACACTGATCTTTTACATTGATCTTTATTATCCCATAGGATACCATAGATCAATGATTCTATCGCTTGACTGCTCATGCCTGGATCTCAGGCACTGAGCAGTCATTCAGCAATCGGACACGAGGAGGCAGGTAAGGGGACCCTCCTCATGTCCTACAGCTGTTTGGGATGCCGCGATTTCGCCGCAGCGATCCCAAACAGCCCCCTGAGCTAACCGGCAGCAGTTTAGTTTCACTTTAGACTTTAAATAGTTAATAGCGCACGGTGCCGCGATCAGTGCCGTGCGCTATTAGCCACGGGTCCCGGACATTGCTAGGTGCCGGCTCGACCCGTTATGACGCGGGGCCATGCCGTGGCCCCTGCATTATGGTAAGGGAGAGGACTCAGTATGTACCGGTACGTCCTTGGTCCTTAAGGGGTTAAACAAATGTCAAGATGTGATCCTACACTACTAATGTCTCAATACTTAATACTTTTGTAGTTAATTGAGAATGTGATGGGTATTTGTAGTGGTGACTCTATATACATCATGTCGGAATATGCAAAATAATTTATTATTATGAATATTGGTATTTTCTCACTTACACTTTTATTATGTTTAATTTCAGATTTTCCAGCATGAGTCTCAGAATACCGAAGTGATAAATAGGGTTATTTTAGTCTTTTTAACACAGAGACATTATGGTAACCTGTAGGTTTAACTGGTTATATATGTATTAAATTAATTGTCAAGTACCACATATGTGTATATATATTTTATATTTCTTTATTTTTAGATTTTTATAACTTTAAGTATTTATAATATATATTTTGTCCATACACATATTGGTCCTATTGTATGTGGCGTTTTGACATAGGGAATATTTGTGGTGTTTTCATTTTGGTATTTTGTTTTCATTTATTGCACTCTCTCTTATGTGTCATATACCAGATGCAATAAGATCCTCTCCTTTTTCTTTTATTTTATGATATGGTATTAATATTTTATATATATATATTGCACTATTGTCTTGTTCTAGTGTGAACAATGTCATACCTAACTGTGAATTTTGGAGCTATATTTTGTGATGCTATACTGGCTATACTGATGATTGTCCGACTGAAATCAGGTGTTCTGATTGATGTCCATCTTTTTATTCCCTATATAGAGGATCTTTGTGTAATCACAAATCAGTATGAATATGGTCTCTACACAGGCTAAAACGCATCACTTCTGCTAGTCCACGCTTTTACCTATATGTGATGTTGGAATAAACTTCAAGCTCTGTTTGCACAAGTTACCTAGCTGGACATCAAGTTTCTTATCTACATTGTCCTAGGTGAGGTCCGCACCAGTCAGGCCGGCTTAATCTGCGAGCTGGGCAAGCTGGTTGCATCTCTCTTCAATTACCGTGAAAGAGGAGCAATTCCAGTCACAATGGGTATTTACTGTACATCAATAAAGCTATAAATGTAGCTAATTTAGAATGGAAATTAATGGAACAAAATAGTCTCCAAAATACCTTAGGGTATCCTTAAACCGTGTTTACCCTGTGAAGTGCTTTTTCATGTCCATGTGGTGCAATGTGATTCGTATAACTTGCGTGCTTGGAAGTGGTAATAGTTCTAAACAAAATTTGTCATAGTGGATGTTAGTCTATTTTAAGTTGAATGTGTTTATCTGCACATATATATATATATATATATATATATATATATATATATATATATATATACCAGTCTGCATATGGCTCTGAACAATGAGGACATTGGCCCACATTTATCATTGCAGTGCAAGTGAAGCATTTTTTACACCTTTTTTTTTTGTGTGCTGATAATGTGTCGGAGCACCAGATTTATTAAAAGGTAAAAGAGCTTTGATAAATTTTGTGCAGTTCCACATTTTCTGAAATTTCTGTCTACACATACACCAAAAAGCTACACCATGTCTGGGCTGGTGTAGTTTTAGAGACTTTCAATGGCTTTGCGCCTTTTTTTGCTCCTTTTTACAAAAAGGCGCAATGATAAATCCCTTCCATATCATGTCTATTGCCAAAATCAGTGGATTGCAACTCAAAATCAGCAGAAATGTGTAAACAAAAAGGGGCAAAAAAAGGTGCAAAAAACCCTGCTTGCGCCTTTTTTGCCCCTTTTTTGCCCCTTTTTTAGACACAAAAAACAGTCTAAAGACAATGATAAATGTGGGCCATTGTGTCAACATACAGGTATTATCCTATTCACGTCACATTTTAGGGCCTTGTCACTGGTGTGTGTTGCAAAACCTTGGAAGTGTGGTCAGTTTCATGAACATATGTTTTGTTTATGTGACATAAAATTCTAGGAGACTATGATGTGAATAGGGTCTATTGGAGTCCGTTATTACATATTACTCTATCAAATCACATAAAGCATAATTATTCAATTGGAAGCATTTTCAGTACAATTTTTCCTGTCAGGATGACAAACCCCTATGCAATGATTGATGGCTTTCTCTATATGCATATTTATACATAGTGGTTAATTTTCAATGTAACAGGTTTCCTATAAGAAGAAGAAGAAGAGGAGGAGGAGAATAGGGCCACCTATAAGTGTTGTCTACTCCTTCATTACACTAAAGCTCTATTCAGAAACAAGTGAACACTACATATAATAAATGACAATAACATTTATATATATATATATATATATATATATATATAAATATATATATATATATATATATATATATATATATATACACCATATGAATCAATCTACATATCTAGTCATGTTTACTCCATGATGTCTCTATCTCCATCAAATAAGAAAACAGGGGAACTCTAATAATCAAACACAAAAGCACTTTATTCATGTTGTGATACATTTTGCATAGCTTGTTGTCACTGACATGTTCCTTTTTGAGTGGGTTACGGAGTTTTTATAAAAAATAAAATAAAACCAAAAAGGACCTACATTGCAAAATGTAAACATAGCCTTAAAGGGGTATTCCAGGAATTTGTATTTGACTATGCTACAGGGACTGTAAAGTTAGTGTTGTCTGTAATATAGTGTCTGTACCTGTGTGTGACTGTTTTCTCGCAATTCTTCTTTGATTTTCGCCCCAACATTTATTTGTAACAGCATTCAAAATGAGTGTCGTCTCAGGTTTTTCCCAGTTTGCAATGCGGCCGAGACCTGACATCACTAGTCAGCTGATGACAGGGATCCTGTCTGCTTCAATGGGTGGAGTGATCGCTTGGTGGGAGAGAGATAAATCTGCAACTAATTGTATTTTTGCAACAGCTGTAGGCACCCTGATTGGAAAACACAGGTCTTTTGAATAAATGCATCATTTATATTTCAATGGATGGGGTGGCTGATGTGTGGGAGGGAGGAAAATGGAAAAAAATGGATTTTGTAGGCAAAGAAGGAAACTCAAAAAGGAACTACCAGTTTACAAAAAGCTAGCCACAGTGTTATGGTAATCTCACAACATAGCCATTTATCCCCAAGACAATTGCAGATCCTTCCTAAGCATGTCCATTACTGTCTGCCAGGTATGTACTAAAATCACCTTATGGCAGAGAACCCCTTTAACCGAACCATGTTGCTCTGTCATTTGAATTTTAGTTTGAGGTTTCCACTAAAAGCAGTGGTTGAAAAGACAAGTACATATGATCACTGTGACTATACTGATCTTAAGGTAGACATACAGTTATGGCCATAAATGTTGGCACCCCTGAAATTTTTCAAGAAAATAAAGTATCTCTCACAGAAAAGGATTGCAATAACACATGTTTTGCTATACATATGTTTATTCCCTTTGTGTCTATTGTAACTAAACCAAAAAGGGGAGGTAAAAAAAGCAAATTGGACATAATGTCACACCAAACTGCATAAATGGGCTGGATAAAATTATTGGCACCCTTAATATTTGGTTGCACACCCTTTTTTTTTTTTAAATAACTGAAATCATTTGCTTCCTATAACCATCAATAAGCTTCTTAGACCACGCTTTCTTTGTAAACTGCTTCAGGTCTCTCTAAGGCAGGGTTCACATCACGTTTTCCCCATACGGGAGCGCATACAGCAGGGGGAGCTAAAACCTTGCGTTCCCGTATGCCTTCTTATGCGTTCCCGTATGTAATTCATTTTAATGAGCCGGCCGGAGTGAAACGTTCGGTCCGGTCGGCTCATTTTTGCGCCGTATGCGCTTTTTCCCCAGACCTAAAACTGTGGTCAACCACGGTTTGAGGTCCGGTTGTAAAAGCACATACGGCGCAAAAATGAGCCGACCGGATCGAACGTTTCACTCCGGCCAGCTCATTGAAATGAATTACATATGGGAGGTTTTAGCTCTCCCCTGCCGTATGCGCTCCCATATGGGAGAAAACGTAGTGGAAACTAGGGATCGACCGATATCGTTTTTTTAGGGCCAATACTGATAATCGGTGCAGGTTAGGGCCGATAGCCGATAACTTATACCGGAATGTCGGTTTAAGTTATCGGCTATTTATCCCCCCGCGACACCGCTGCAGATCATTGATTTAAAGCGGGAGCTTTAAATCAATGAACTACAGCGGCTTTTGCGGTGCCATAGACCGTCGCCGCACGCTTCTCTCCCCCTGCCTGTCCGGGGGTCCTGAGTCCTATCACCGCATCTACATCTGGCTCTGGTGGCGTCCTCCTGAGCTGTCACTGTGCGCACTAACGGTGAAGTCGCGTCACTCGTCATTGCGCACAGCGTAACACAGGACGCAGCAGGAGCCAGAAGTAGCGTGGACCCCGGGAACAGGTAATTATAAAACCGGGGATGGGGGAGGCAATGAGGCTGGGGCGGTGCGGTGGGGGGGTGCGACGCGGTTCGGCGGGTCAGTGGGGGGGGGGGAGCGGTCGCGGTGTGGTGGGGGCGGTGTGGGGGGCAAGGCATTATCTGATTTTCGGCAAGGTGATTGCCGATAACGATAATGCCCAAAATCGTGATTATCGGCCGATAATATCGGCCAAACCGATAATCGGTCGATCCCTAGTGGGAACCCAGCCTTATTGGAAGGGTTCCTTTTCCCAACAGCAATTTTAAGATCTCACCACAGGTGTTCAATGGGATTTAGATCTAAACTCATTGCTGGCCACTTCAGAACTCTCCAGGGCTTTGCCATCCATTTCTGGGTGCATTTTGTCGTATGTTTGGTGTCATTATCCTGCTGGAAGACCCAAGATCTCGAACGCAAACCCAGCTTTCTGACACTGGGCTGTACAGTGCGACCCAAAATCCATTGGTAATCCTCAGATTTCATGATGCCTTGCACACATACAACGCACCCAGTGCCAGAGGCAGCAAAACAACCCCAAAACATCATTGAACCTCCACCATATTTCACTGTACTGTACTGTGTTCTTTTCTTTGTAGGCCTCATTCCATTTTCGGTAAGCAGTAGACTGATGTGCTCTATCTTGGTCTCATCTAAGACATTTTCCCAGAAGGATTTTGGCTTACTCAAGTTTATTTTGGCAATATGTAGTCTTGATTTTTTTTTTTTATGTCTCTGTGTCAGCAGTGGGGTCCTCCTGGGTCTCCTGCCATAGTGTTTTTTGGCAATATGTAGTCTTGATTTTTTTTTATGTCTCTGTGTCAGCAGTGGGGTCCTCCTGGGTCTCCTGCCATAGCGTTTCATTTCATTTAAACGTCGAAGGATAGTTTGCGCTGACACTGATGCTCCCTGAGCCTGCAGGACAGCTTGAATATCTTTGGAAATTGTTTGGAGCTGCTTACCCACCCGGACTATCCCGGACACCTTTCATTCATTTTTCTCTTCCGTCCACGCCTAGGGAGATTAGCTACAGTGCCATTTGTTGCAAACTTCTTGATAATTTTGCGCACTGTGGACAAAGGCAAATCTAGATCTCTGGAGATGGGCTTGTAACCTTGAGATTGTTGATATTTTACCACAATGTTGGTTCTCAAGTCCTCAGACAGTTCTCTTCTCCTCTTTATGTTGTCCATGCTTAGTGTGGCACACACAGACACACAATGCAAAGACTAAGTGAACTTCGTGAACTAAGTAAGTTTTATTTTGCCCACACCTTTTACTTGCCCCAGGTGAGTTTAAAGGAGCATCACATGCTAAAAACAATCTTTTTTTCCACAATTTTGAAAGAGTGCCAATAATTTTGTCCAACCCATTTTTGGAGTTTGGTGTGATATTATGATATTATTAAATGAGCTTTTTTTCCCTCCCTTTTTTGGTTTAGTTCAAATACACACAAAGGGAATAAACATGTGTATAGGAAAACATGTGTTACTGCAATCCTTTTCTGTGAGAAATACTTAATTTTCTAGAAAAATTTCAGGAGTGCCAACATTTATGGCCATGACTGTACGTCCTCAATAGCTGTGGGCCTAAAGCTATTTGTCCTAAATCCCCCCCCCCATACGTATGCATGCTCAGGCCAGCCGAGTGTACATGTGTTTTAAAAGAGGAGCGGTGAGAGAGGCCAGACACCTCTGATGGTGGCTATATCCTCTTCTTCCCTTTTTCTTATATGGAACCTGTTACATGGAAAATTTACAGCTATCTGTGTATAAATGTGGTAGGACTGCCCACCTTACTACTTAGCCCAGAATGAATTCTGTGAATAAATTATTAGTTATCCTGGAAATTTTGCCTCAAAACTATATATCAGTCTGATCATCTCCTCCTGCTTTATAATATGATGTCTGCAGATTTGGCTGGATTTTTTAAGTTACCAGTTCCATTGAATGTATGGCCAAAATGAGCTTGAGTTACATTTATAATGCAGCTTATTTTGTTAACAACTACAGTATACATTATGCATAATAGTGGGCTTCCCTATGCCAATGGCACCAGGAACCTTATAGTTCCACATACTAAATGATTTTACTTCTAAGATTTGGGGGAAGGGGGAATTAAAGTTACTTCTGTGGCTAGAGGTAATGCTACCTTGTTTTTTTCCATACTCTGAAGAGTCACTGCTAGACATGTTTCTATGACGCACTCAAAGATATTTTACCCAATTGACAGACTTTAAGAAGGGGCTCATCCTTGGGTTGAGAAAAGCATGATGACCATTTTGACATATGGCTCGCCATCTAGGCCATTCTGTCTGAGCTGTTAAATGTTGAGAGCAGTGGCTACATGAGGGCACACACGTAGCGAACAGGCTCCAAATTGCTAAGACAGACCACCAGAAGAGAGGATCATATTATGGGCCGACAAGCAGGAACAACTCCTACAGTTTCCATCAATACACACCCTTGACTCTGCCTGGACCATTTTCATGTGCCAAACAGAAAGAAATTTAGTGTCAAGGCGTACATGACCTGTCCTGTAATTGACAGCTAGCTACTGCCACCTTCGTATTCAGTGGTATCATAAATGATAAACCTGGACTACTATCTACTGGAACCATATTGTCTTAGCAATGGATCTAGGATCAGTTTGGGATCCAATGACTGGTTTGAATATGGAGTCCTCGCGATGAGCGCTTCAATCTTGCCCATTGCTGTGAAGCAACATACTGCCCCAACTGCTGGCGTAATGATCTGCGGAGCAATCGCATAGGACATTCTGTCACACCTAGTAATAATACAAGGGACACTAACAGCTGTGCGATATGTGAAAGACATCCTAAAGCCGCATGTTGTGCTCATGGCAGGGCTTCCTACTGTTGGTTTTTTTCAGCAGAATAATGCACTAGATTACATCAGTGTCCGGCTGTCAGGTTTATCGTCAAAGAAGTGTTTATAGGGCCCAGCTTCAGTAACCTACCAGTGGTAAGGATCTACAGGCCCAGCTGTATTAGAGGGCAAATATGCTGCAGGATGCCTATGCCCAACCCTATCTCATCTTGTATCCAGACTAGAGGCGGCCCAACAGGGTACTACAGCCTCCTTTCAGTTGTGCATTTTTTTCCTGATAAACTTATCTTTTCAGTGTAATATTGTAATTTCTTACATATATCACTATTGCATTCACACATATACTATATTCTTTTTTTGACAACGAGTGTACTTGGAAACTTGTATTGCTCTAGTTTTTTTCCCCCTAACTCTTTAGAATGATAACACTATAATCGTTTTTCAATTTCTGTGTGTGTCACCATGAAAGCCAACGCTTTGGCCAGGGTCATGTGAAACAGATTGCAGCATTTTGTTTTTGTTTTCTTATATATATGTAAGCCTGATCCATGAGTGGAAAGGGACTTTTATATTTACATGTTTTAGTATAAAAATAGATGCACACTGCATTGTGGGAACCTGGCCTTGTGTTGCTTAAATAAGAAGGATGTGTCCTAATGCCCTACCTGTTATTTTGCTCATGGAAGTGAATGTGTCAGAGAAAATGTTAGTGTGAGTCCTATGTTTTTTCTCAATTATAGACTTCTTTTACTTTCCATTCCAGACTGTCTATTCTGGTTTTTGATTCAAGTGAATGAGACACTTTATAAATTGGAAGAATAATGCAGATCCTGCTGGCACAATCATGATTGATGACATGCCAGCTTTGAATGCAGCAACACCTGAAAGGTTCTAGGAAGCTTCTAAAACGATTTGTATCCATGTGTGACAAAGACTATTTATTGTGAAATTTCACCTTATAAATACATATAATATTATTCTAGGAAAACCAGAACAGCAGTACAGACCCAGATACAATAAATCTTCTCTGGCAGGGAGGATGCATGTGTGCAGCCACTAGAGGGCCCTCACTTGTATGTTTTAATTTCTGAACTATGTTTAGTGCAGTGTAGAGAGGCTGGAACTGCCCTCTAATGACACCATGCCTTTTTCTGCATCTAAAAGATACAGTTTCCTTTTGACAACTTTGTTATTCTGAATTATCAAGACACAGGCAAGTATGGAATTCATTGTGTGCATCCCATACGTAGAGATGATCCCAGCCTCTATTTGCTGCAGGAAAAGGGGGCAAGCTACCTTTAGGAGGGGGCAAACTACCATCAGGGGACAAATTTCCTACATGGAGGTCCTATCTACAGGGGACAAAATACTTACAGATTGGGTCCTACTTACAGGGGGCAAGCTACCTTCATGGGTTCTAACTACAAGGGGAAACTACCTTCAGCGGGTCCTATGTACAGGGAAGGGCAAATTACCTTCAGAGAAATCCTGCCTACAGGGACAGGGCAAACTACCTTGGGGGTGACCACCTACTGGTTGAAACTACCTACATGAGTACCAAGTTACTAAGGAAAACTAAATACTTGGGGCACCTACATACAGGGGGTCATCTTCCTAATGAGGTGGGAACTGCCTAGTCCTCCCCTCCCGACCTGCCCCTCCAACCCATTTCTTAACCCACTTTATTGTGGGCAACACCAAATGTTACTGTTTGGGAGTCAATAGGGGGGGGGGAGGGAGGATTTTGGAAAATTGCAAATCCTAAGATGTTTGTCTGGCAAGGCCTGCAGAGATGAAATGTGGCTGGAAGAAATCTTAATAGCCATGGGGGCAAGATGGAGAAAAGAAGAGTGAATGACTTTGATCAGAAAAGACTTCACTGTTAGTCACTGGATATAACAGCACTAAAATCTACATAGGTAACAATTTTTTTGGACTTTGTAGAAAATTATTTGGTAGGCATGCCCTCATATTTTTTTTTTTCAAGGAGTGCCCGGTGGTGAAAAAGGGTGGGAATTGTTGTCTCTGTCCGGTATTGGTAGAAGGGGAGGCATTCCCTGCATTTCTGTGTGCTCAGTTTTCCCTGGGAGGACACCCAGGTTGTTTCGGAAGTGCTGTGCAGGATTAAGAGGATGTGGTAGGAAAAAGGAGCCACCACATGAAATTGAAGTAATGAGTAGAGGGGAAAGATGAGATTGTTGATTATGAATCTGGCAGCAGATGTTCTATACAAATCTAGCTCACTACATCCCGTCTGTTTCCATGGTGACAGAATAAGTAATTATCTAGCCCAGACGCTCCCTCTTCTTCCCCGCTCCCCAGCAAGGTGACTACTGGAAATGAATTTGAACTCTCTCCCTCTAAGCTGCTGTATGTCACATAAGGAGGGGGAAGTGCCCAATGGCAGAGACACAGCTGTAATTTAGTGTGGTGTGATCAGGGGAAAGAACGTTTTTTTCTTTATCATTATGGAGAGGAAAAGGTCTCTGAGGATCCTAAACAAATAGGCAGGAATTTCCCTGGAATGGAAATTGCTTGTGATTGGACGGTGTAAGCGTGCCCCTGCCTATCACATCACAGCTGCTCCAGCAGTACAATCAACATAAGCACGACTACACGCTTAGCATTTTGTACTTGAACTGTACGCCAGTTGTAGATGCACATAAAGGGGACTCCACATCACATGAACTTGCTGAAGCCAGGCTTCATCTACCATATTATACAGCGGATGTGGGCACAGCATTGCTAGAAGGAAGATTACAATTACACCGCACTATGGATCAGTGGGATACGTGTAAGTACAGCACACATGCCTGCTAGTTTAGCTGCCAGAATGAGAGGGAACTCATCATTTTCCTGGGATGGAGCCAGGAAGTACAGGGCACATTGTAAGCTTTGTATGACAATGCATTGAGGACATGAATTGCTATTATTTCTAATGCATGTATACTACTTTAGTGTGTTTTCAGACATGCATAAAGTGATTAATATATTGATTTGCTAGAGAGCAGTCAGTTAGCTTTTTATCTGCAAATTTAGCAGAAACTATTGTATATAGATATGCTGGTCAGTCATGGTCCCATTTTAGAACAGGTGCACAGGGGATAGCTCTTGCTGCAACTTATGTGTTATTTCATGTACATTAAAATCAAAACAAACACAAACCAAAAATAAACTCTAAAATAATACATTTCAGTTATGTGATTTTGCATTATTACCGTAGTTAATACTAACGTAATAGTGTGCAGTGTGTGAGCCGCTATGCAGAGCAGGCACTCTTTGTCTTGTCAGTAAAGCAGTGTCGGGCATTGTTACTAGATCACCTAATGCTGATGTTCCTATTATGCCCTCTTGTCACTCCACAGCAGCGGTTAACCCTTCCTGTCCTGGAAAGAAGTCTAGCACTGTTTAATCCCTTTGTGTCCTGAATCTTTTGACGCGCAGGTTTTTTTTTTTTTTTTGCACAGTCCATCCTTACAAATATCATTTCCTTGGAAGCAATTAGGGATAAGAACTGAGAATGTTACTGTAGGTTTGCATTGACTAATGATGCCATAATGATAGTTATTTAAAGCAGGTTAAAAGAGGTGGAAAGCTTTGCATGATGGGAGTTTAGTTCAGTCAAGTAAGTAGATTATTACCTTGTGATTTTGTGTGTTTCTTTTGAAGTATCATTCACTTTTTGTCAAGGGCTCTTTAGTTCTTCAGGGAATGGCACGTGTGTTTGTGTGTTGTTCCTACTTACTTCATATTGTGATGTTTCAGATACATTTTCTTAAGATCTTTGAAATTCCACTTTTAACAGCTTTGAAGTTATCGGTCTTTATGGAGAGCTTTGTGATATTCACGGCATCACTGAGAGTCCAATTATCACATCATATGTGCATTAGAATTGCCATGAAGTAGCTCCCCTACTGTCTTTGACTATACATACAACTGTGTATATGGTTATATAAGGTAGGCATCATATATTATGGCAGCACTTTGAACCTTCTCTTTTGTTTTTGGCTCCTACACCTACATGTAATGGTACATATCTTTAATAGTTGCTTTGCAAATATTGGAGTATTATCTTCCAATGTGATTTTCTCATACATGGTTAATGACATCCCATTTTAGAATAAAAAAGTAACTTTGATCTAAAAGCAACTTCTTGTACTTCTATTTCTGAACCTTTGGAAATATAAACTTTCCTATGATGCAGACATGGTTTTCCATGGTACCTATTCATTAGAAAATCCTATAGAATAACCTATGTTGGCCCTGATGGAACCTTACTCCAATCCCCTGAGGTCTGAATCCTGATCTGAATTCCCTTACTCACTTACACACTTTCTGTAACTGGCAAGAGTAGGAGAAACTTACAGGAGATGTACTACTACTGACAGTCAAAGGGAAAACATTTAGGAAAGCTTAATAAAGCACATGTGGAAAAGGTTATCTAAAGGATATATATATATATATATATATATATATATCCAATTGGTATAGGTCACAGCAAAAAGTATGCAGACTCCCAATTTCAAAAAAGGCTGTGGTCTTTATTTAGGTCATCAGCAGTGCAACGTTTCGGCTATAGTGTAGCCTTTGTCAAGCATATATATATATATATATATATATATATATATATATATATATTCGTGTGTATTGGTCTCTGCCCAACAACTTGTTGGTGAATGTATTTATCTCGTAAAACTGTCATAATTACATGACAACCAATGAAAGTGTTTTATGGGCTCCTTTATATTTGTAAGATGTCACCACACTAAAGTAATGCAACTGCTATATGAAATTACCAATTTTTTTTACAGATTACCAACATGTATAATCTGTAAAAAAAAAAAAAAAATCATACATAAGTTTGTGCCACTAAATTTGTAGATCTTTACATTTTGTGTGGACCTCTTTACATTTTGTGTGGACTCGACATTTGAGATACTTACCTAAATATACAGGTATATAATGCAGGTGATCCTGATTAAAATACTTTTTTCCTTACCAAAATAGTGCAGACCTTGACGAGATGTAATGTTTTTTGCCTTTATGCAAATTTTATTTTCTGTGCAATGGAGGCGTGTGTGGAGACCTTTGACAACATGTATGCCATCCCCTGTGTCTCATTTGCGCCACCCTATTCATAAATATGCATGCGCGAATTGGACACATATGATGGCATAGACATTGCACAATGCATTCTAACCTGGGTGTAATATGTTTTTGTTACCCACAGCAGCCACAAATTGAATAATCTTCTATCAATGCAAATGATACATGTAGTTTGTATGCTGCTCATGAAGAGATTAGTTAGAATTATTAGCTCCACTTTGTAGAAGTAGGATGTAGGGCTGGGCAGTATGACCAAATGTGTGTATCACGGTATTTTTGTAACTTATGACAGTTCCACGGTATATAACTGTATTCCCCCCCCCCCCCCAAAAAAAAAAAAGTCATGTGACCCGCGAGCGCTGTCCTGCTTCTCCCCCCCCCCCCCACAAATTATCAGCCCAGCGCTACGCTGTCCCCATCGGGGTAAATACTCACATATCACCCACAAGCTCTGCCCTCCTCATCCTCCTGTGTGTTGCAGGCCGCCGCCGCTGACACTCTGTACTGTACACTGTGACCCTATACTCGGGCTGCAAAAGATAAACAAACGGGATCGTCGGAGAGCCGCCAGCCTATCACCGGCCGCAGCAATGTTCCACCTCGGTCGGTGATAAGCTGAGCCCACTGTAATGTAAGAAGAAGCCAGCAGAGGAGTGTATGGAGCGAGCTCCGGACTTGTGCCTGCTCCATACTCTGCAGCCGCCAGCTGTTTTCACTAGCTGGGGGCCGCCGCTATTATCCAGCATGCGGAAATCACCGCAGCTGGCTATTAACCCTTTAGATCGCTGCTGTCAAAGCTGACAGCAGCATCTAAAGGGAAATGTGAATGCTTGCTAGTGGGGTAGATTGCCTCCCTGCAGCATTCGCGGGGGGACAATCCACTATAGAGGTAGCCGAAGTGCTTACCTCTTCTTCCCTGGTGTCCCTGGCTCTGTCATTGAAAGAACCTGGCTGGATTAGGCTCTATCAATGGATTGCAGAGCACACAGATCAAGGGAGTTCAATAGAACTCTATTGATCTGTATGAGGAATCCTAATGATTCCTCCTAAAATTCCCCTAAGGGACTAATAAAGTGTAAAAGACACACATTAACCCCTTCAATATTAAAAGTTCAAATTTTTATGCGCAGAAAATATTTGATGTGCAGATTTGATGCCCAGGGTTTCAAGTCATTCAGTTTACATTTAAATCTGCAGCAGAAAATCCTGCTCATCAAATCAGCGCAGAATACTGTACGTATGAATAGACCCTAAAAATTCAGATCAATACCAAAATGGTACACAAAAATGAGCCCTCATACAGCCTTGTATGTGGGGGAAAAAGAAAAAATCTACAGGGGTCAGAAAAGGGCAATTAATTTTTTTGTTTTTTTTTAAGTTCAGAATGTTTTTTTTAAGTGAGTAAACATGACAGAAACTGTACAAATCTGTTATTACTGTAATCATGGCGGCCTAAAGTATCAAAATAACATGTTAGCTGGCCACCAGGTAAATGGCGTAGAAAAGAAAACCACTAAATTTGCTAAAGTATCTTTTACTATTTAAATTTCACTTCTCCAATATTTTTTTGTTTGTTTCAGAGCATATGTTATGGAATAATTAAAAGGTATCATTATAGTAGGTAGTTATGGCTATTATAGGGCGAGGAGGAAAAAAAACGGGAGTGTAAAAGCGAAAATTGACCCGGACAAGTGGATCGTCATGAGGGACAAATAGATTTTGCTTTGTTTTAGTCCCGTGGACAAGTAGTTTTTTAATAAATTTCCACACCCCTGTATAGAGTTTCAACTACACTCAGAAAGATGGTTCTATAGAGGATTTGTGAATAATGTCAGTAGATGAGCTCCAGGAAGTCCATGGCGATGCTATCATACAAGTGTCTTTCCCCAATCGATGTGAGGTCCTGATTATCTTGTTGTGCTGAACTGTAAACTATTGCTGGATTATCAGGATCCTTGGATGCAGATCAAGAGTACATTTCAGTATCTTGTTCCTGACTTCATTTTAATCCAAGCCTTGTGTAGATTTATGTACAGACACAGTCCACTTTGGTTTTTAAAATATTGGCAACCTTATTTACCTGTGGAGGCCCCATATTCTTTAAACATTTTGTTTCTACATCTCATTCAAGTTCCATTGTCATATTGTCATGTCAGGCTTTTCATTAAGACTAATTAACACAATGAAAGAAGCTGTCAGACTTCCTTATTGTAGATAATTTCATCTACTGTTATTATGTTCTTTAGTTTAGTGGATGTGGTGTTTATAACTGTGTAAGCTGTCAAAGAAATACATACTTACGTACAAATTGTCAGAGTTTTCAGATTTGTTTGCTTTCTTGCTTTACCTTTGTATTTCCAACACTCATGTTAGGTAATATGAGAATATAGAATAGTTAACTAATTTTGATTATTAACCTAAATGATATCTTCTATTTCCCTAAACCCCCCCCCCCCCCCCCCCCGGCCCCGCAGAAGCCACTGCAGATCAATGATTTAAAGTGGGCGCTTTAAATCAATGAACTGCAGCGGCTTTTGCAGGGCCAGAGACCATCGCCGCCCCCCGCTTCTCCCCCTGCCTGTCCTGGGGTCCTCCCTAGTCCAACCACCACCGCCGCCGCTGCCCCATTGCCTCCCCCATCCCCCGTTTTATAATTACCTGTTCCCGGGGTCCGTGCTACTTCTGGCTCTGGGGGCGTCCTGAGCTGTCACTGTCGGTGACGCCGCGTTGATGACGTCACTCATCACTGCGCTGCGCAGCGCGCAGGACGTCGCAGGTGCCAGAGGTAGCGCGGACCTCGGGTACAGGTAATTATAAAACCGAGCATGGGTGAGGCAATGGTGCACTCTGGCACAAAACCTCGTATCCCCTATCAAAAGGATAGGGGATAAGATGTCTGATCGCGGGGATCCCACCCCCTCCATTTAGGTCTATGGGAATAGGCATAGACATGAATGGAGGTGCCGTGGTGTGATGTCACGAACACGGGAGCTCCACGCTCCTGTGTTCCAGACGACGCTGCTGCCGGCACAGAGATGGCGGGGGTCCCCCCCATGATCAGACATCTTATCCCCTATCCTTTTGATAGGGGATAAGATGTTTTGCACCATAGTACCACTTTAAGCAGACATAGTAAAGAATATTAGCTTCTTATTATGAATTTAAAATATAGGATAGTGGACAGAGGCATGTAAAGCATTTCTTTCCGCACATGTAGCTTACTCTTCATCGTAAACTGCTGGTGTATAGCAGAGATGCAGCCAGCTTGCATGCAACTGTTTAATTCTTGTAAACAAAATGAAAAAAACATAATTGTATTAAGAATAGTGAAGAGAGTATAATCAAACAGAGTATGCTGCCAGATGAGAGAGACCAAAAGATACTCCTCTAAAATACTCTAAGAAATAACACTGATGTCTTAATAACAGATGGTGTTTGCATCCAATGAAAATCATCTGTTTTGCCACTGTGAAGGTATTATGTGAGTACATCTGTTTGAGGGTGATGCAACAGAGTGTAAGGTAAAAAGAAAGCAATATGAACTTGTAAAACTCTACAGAGGTTTAAATCATCTTGTATAATCTGTTCAAAGCATTTAGAATTAAAAACCTCACCTTTCTTTTTCATGAGCTGTGTGTAATATTCCAAAACACAAACTCTGCGGCTAAAGCATGGAGTTAAAATTTCCTATCGCGGTTACCTTTTATATGCAAAAATATAAAATTAGTACATATGAACCTTAGGAGTGATTGAAATATAACGCTGTAGAGTGTCACTGAGCACAGGGATACTCCTTTAGGGTGTAATACCCCAATGTACATACAGCTATAAGTTTGTAAATCACCAAATGCTTCAGAACTCTGTATCGGACTCACATAGCGCTGTTTAACAGCGTCTTCAGAAGGCTAATGGTTTGGTTTATATATTAATGTAGTGTTCATTCTTCTATAGACTGTTTCAATTCATTGGGGGGAATTGCTCATACTTTCTAATTCTTAGACACTGCAAACTTAGAAGGCAAACACAGGGAGAGATTTCTCAAAACCTGTACATAGAAGTTGAACAGTTGCCCATAGCTACCAGATAGCATATTTAATTTTAAAAAAGGCCTCTGAAAAATAAAAGAAACCACCTGGTTTCTATGGGCAACTGCCCCTTTTTCCTCTGCACAGGCTTTACTATACAGTAACCCCCCGATATGCGATGGCCCCGACATATGATAAAATCGACATACAATGGCCTCTCAGAGGCCATCGCATGTCGATGTCAGCATCGACATACGATTCTTTTATATATCGGGGCCATCGCATTAACTGCTATCCAACAGCGCAAAATGCTTAAGCTGCTGTCTGATAGCAGTTTAAGCATCCCGAACAGGTTCACTTACCTATCCCCGCTGCTCTGGGTCCACTTCGCGATCGTCCGGCGTCTTCTGTATCTTCTCCAGGGTCCGGGCCTCGCTTTCCGGCGTCTTTATTACGTCACTACGCACGCCGTGTTGGCACAGCAGCGTAATAACGTCACCAGAAAGCGAGGCCCAGACCCTGCAGAAGATGCGGAAGAAGCCGGAGGATCCCGAAGAAGACACCGGAGCAGCGGGACAGCATCGGGAGCCCCTGGGACAGCATAGGGAGCGGTGAGGACGCGGTCCGGAGCGGCGGGGACAGATGAGTATAACTTCCTATACTTTACATTGCACGGATCCCTCAACATACGATGGATTCGTATGTTGAGGGACCACTGTACTTCCCCCACATTCTTGAAATGTGTTATATTTAGCAAAATCAGGTCTAAGTTCAGACCAACTGTAAGATGATACGCCAGAATCATCTTTCAAAAATATTTGCCTCACAACACATTTATGCCACACCCTTTTTAAATCAAGCCACACCTCTTTCTTGGTCGAGGCACAAAGTGTCTTAAAAAACATACTAAACATTGTGCAAGTCATTTAAGAATCATGGCACATTTGCAAGAGTAAGACCATGTTCACACATCGGATTTTCCGAGCCGAGTTCAGCGGAAACCTTCCAATCAGAAATGTAGTTGCAGCAGAATTCCAATAATCATAGATTCCAAAATCATAGATATTTAAATGTTATGCATATTTTTTTCATTCTTTTGGTTTATTCTTTGCTGCACTTAGTCATCTTAATTTCTGTTTTATTAACCTCTTAAGGACGCAGGGTGTACCTGTACAGCCTGCGTGCAGTCCCGGTCTATAATGGGTCATAGCATAACGGCTAATGAAGGCCGGGACCCTGGGCTAATAGCGTGCGGCACCGATCGTTGTGCCGGTCGCTCTTAACCCTTTAGACCCGGCGTTCAAAGTTGATTGCCGCGTCTAAAGTAACATAAATACTCTCCCGGCAGCTCAGTTGGGCTGATCGGGACTATCGCGGTGAAATCCCGATGTCCCAATCAGCTAGAACGCGAGCGGAGGGTCCATTACCTGCCTCCGGCGCGTCCGATCAGCGATTGATTGCTCCAAGCCTGAAATCCAGGCTTAAGCAATCGACCGCCAATAACACTGATCATTGCCATGTTAATGCATGGCAGTGATCTGTGTAGAAGATCAGTGTGTGCAGTGTTATAGCCACTAGAGGGGGGTATAACGTTGCAAAAAGAAGTGTGAAAAAAAGTTAATAAAGATCATTTAACCCCTTCCCTAATAAGTAAGAATCACCCCCATTTCCCATAAAAAAAAAAAAAACTGTAAATAAAAATTACCACATGGTATCGCCACATGCGGAAATGTCCGAACTAGGGCTGGGTGGTATACCAGTTCATACCGAATTCCGACATTTTTGTGCTGCACAATCTGAATTTTAACCCATACCGCAATACCGGTTTGGACCCTCCCCCATGGGAATGAATGAATTAATGAATTAGCCCAGCGCTGCGCTGTCCCCACATCGGGGAACTAATCATATGTTGCCCGCGTGCGCTGTTCTGCCCACCCAATTAATTATCAGTCCAGCGCTTTCCCCATCCGGGTAAATACTCACATGTCACCCGCAAGTGCTGCCCTCCTCGTCCTCCTGTTTGTTGCGGCCGCCAGCGCTGACACTCTATACCAGTGGTCTTCAACCTGCGGATCTCCAGATGTTGCAAAACTACAATTCTCAGCATGCATGCTGGGAGTTGTAGTTTTGCAACATCTGGAGATCCGCAGGTTGAAGACCACTGCTCTATACTATGCGGTATCCCTATGCCCAGGTGCAAAAAATAAACAAAATAAACTTTATCTTACCTCCCGTTAGTCCTGTACTGGCCTTACGCTCTTCCTGGGGATGGGAAAGACGGACAGCCGTCAACTTATCACCAGCCGCAGCGATGTTCCGCCTCAGCCGGCGATAGGCTGAGCCCACTGTCATGTAAAAAGCCGGCCAGAGCTCCTTACATGACAGTGGGCTCAGCATATCACCGGCCAAGGCGGAACATCGCTGCAGCCGGTGATGGGCTGATAGCTGTCCAACGTTCCCGTCCCCAGCGCAAGCCCGACGTCGGAACATGCGTAGGTTTATTTTGTTTACCTTTTGCAGTCCACGCATAGGGATACCGCACATTTTTTTGGTGGCGCAAGAAATAAGACATAATATGGAATTTTAGGTGCAAAATTGAAAGGGTTATGCTTTTTAAAAGTCCTTTAGAGTCCTTTAAAGGGTTAATATACTGCTAGCTGTGTTGTTGACCATTACCAAAAGAAAATGGGGATGATGATAAATATTACATTTTAAGCAGCCTCACCACTTACTAGTAAAGTATGGGTATCCCAAATCCCCCATTGCTCCTTGCGTAAATACACCTCATTCCTTTTTACAAACACATGCTCTTTCTTCAGTTACCCAACCAGAGTGCCTCCAGTTGTTGCAAAGCTACAACTCCCACCATGCCCGGACAGCCATTGGCTGGACAGGCATGCTGAAAGTTGTACATTTGCAACAGCTGGTGGCACACAGGTTGGGAAACCCTGGTCTGACAGCTTTGTAATGTGTATGGAGTGTTAGAACACTCCTCTTTACAGCAGTTGTGCTAGCAAGGAGAAACTAGGGGGATTTTGCGTTTCATGCTAGTGTATTTTTAGGTTTCTGATATGATTTTCTGTTTGCGATACAGAATATGAAGGAGATTTATTATTCTTTTCAAACTTATGGCTTTTATATGACAATTTTTTTTAACTTATGCGTACATGCGACCTATTTATCAAATAGTTGCACGAGCTTGATAAATAAATCAAACCCAGGGAACCCGCTTACAAAAGCATTTTTTAAAGCAGAAAAGTTTTTCCCTTATGTTAATAGCTGAAGTTCTTGATCTACCCTTTACTACCATTAGCGGTGCTAGAGAGTGATGGGGAGGGGGGCGTACCGCATCGGTTGACACCCTGACTGGCCTGCCTGGCACTAAAGAGCTGCACTCCAACTATCCCGCAACAACCCATCCACCCTCCTCAGAAATTAAAAAAATATTAAAAACATACTATGCCGCACCATGAATATCTGTACTCTGGAGGGTTTTTGTTTAATATTGAGCCTGCATTTTGTGACGTTGGTGGGTGGAGTCTTGCATCGTTACGCTAGGACAGAGTTTACGTCAGGAAGGAAGACTCTCCAACAGGCACATAAACAATAGTGAATCCACACAAAAAAATAAAAAAAATACGGCTCTGTACGTTACCCACCCAATGTGCACGAAGCTGTATTACTATGGATGTTTATTTTTCTACAGGAAAAATTTTTGTGCTTCATATGCATTATTTATGTAGTCTGTAAAAATTCTTACACCATTATTTTGTGCCTTATTCTATTTTAACACAACATTAATTTTTAAATTTAGTGGGTATGCCAGCATGTACGTGTCTTGAAATTAACAAGGTGTGCAGTGTGTATTTTCAACCTTTAAAATTAAGTTATTAGTTATATAATTATTTTTTACTATAATTAACGTTACATTTAGTAGCTTTGTTTCATGATTCAGAACAAGAGCAGTTGTTAAAGTGGGTGTTAATGTCCTTTTCTGCAGATGTATTGTATGCACTTTCTGTAAGCCAGGGTGAACCTGGAATACATATGCGACTTTTAAATGCAGATGCAACTTCTTTTCTTCATAAATAGGGTCTATCGCATTTGATAAATACATGACCACTGCAAAGTAAAAAAAAAATTACTATGTGAGCAGATTTCAGAAATGTGCTTTGGTATAAGCAAAAATCAAAAAGTCGCAGCATGTATAGAAAAGTTGCACGTGCGACTTTTTTACGCAAAAAAAATCTACTACAGAGCTTGATAAATCTCCTTTATAGTTATACTAATAATACTTCAGTTGAACTCACAATAAATCTGCTCTTAATATTTTTAGTTTACCCCAAAGAAATGTGTATATTTGCATATTTTGTTGTCATACACATTGCTTGCTGTAGAATTGAATAGGCACTATGTTATACCTTAAAATAACATAGCATGACATACCTGTGTAAAATGACTATTATCAAGAATCTTATCATGTTGTATAGTAATAGGAGTTAGAAACGGATGTCTATGACTGTGTATCTTTGTAATCGTAGGTCAGGTTTGTTTACATGCATGCAAGAAGATATTTAGTGCAATGTTAGAAGTAGAAATATATATATAAATGTATGAATAAATATATAAATCTTAGAATGGGTACATTGAGTTATGTTTATCCTTTTGGGTATTGTAAAGTGACTTGTACGGTCTGATATTCTGTAATATTAACTAAACACTGAGTGGGTCTCATCCAGAATTAGG
This sequence comes from Hyla sarda, assembly GCF_029499605.1. NCBI lineage: Eukaryota > Metazoa > Chordata > Amphibia > Anura > Hylidae > Hyla > Hyla sarda. Next base: position 147,838,604 of record NC_079193.1, read on the forward strand.
CTTGGCTAGTCCCAAAGTCTAGTATTTTCTCTAGTTGTCCTAGAGTAAGGAGGTAGAGAGTTCCAGATAAATGGACCATAACGTAATTTCATTTCTACTGCTCAGGCAAGGGATGCCGGGCAGCTATAAGAGAGATACTGCAGCCTGGCATTATAGTGGTATATAAATGATCATAGAAGTGAAATTGAGCAAGTCACCCTTTTACTGTGACTCCCACACGACACCATAAATTAACATTTATGACACTGAGCTAGGCTGACAAAGAAATTGGAATGTGCCATTGCCAGCGCTCACAGAACAAATAAATCAAAAATGACTACGAGACAATGGATTTGCTGATTTGTATAGTTGATAGAAAGAGCCAGATGATGCTCTGGGCTCATGCAGTCGCACACATTCTGTACTAGTAGAGAAGCAAGCAGACAGCATGAGTATAATGGAAATGAAACAGCAAGGAACCTCCTGAAATCAGCAGGACCTATTGATTAGCAATAATCTTTGCTTGTGTCACATGGTACAGTTGTGGCTAACCTGAAACCCGCCTTGAAAAATTACCAGGCAGCTTAGAATTTACACACAAAAATAGTGAATTCATACAGGCTTTGTACTAAAAAGCAAAAAAAAAAAAAAAACAGTTTGGCAGTGTTAAACTAGTGAATTGTGCCAGGGCTTAACACATTTGTTATGAATCTAGGAGCCAGTAAAAAAAAAAAAAAATGTTAGGAGCCTGGATTTTGCACATTATATAAGGTTACGTTGCGCAACATAATTTTACGTGATGTCACACAACAGGACATCATATGATCAGTCATTAGCGTCTCCTCAAAAGATTTTTGTTCTATCTGTTCCTAAGAAAAGCTGGAGGACAACCAACATATCGGTCACCATGTGTGTCATTCAGCTTCTCCATACTCCTGAATGGCAGATCAGCTGGCCACCTAGCATTATTCGAGGCTTGAATTATGCACATGCGTAAGTACATAAGTGATTTGATGAGTATTTAGTTATTTATTTATTTTATAGCAAACTTGCTAGAACGATTTGCGTCAGCCATTCCGAGAATTATGGCAACATTCAGTGCACAGCTTCTGAAATATATCCCTAGTGAACCATTTTGAGCTACCTCTGGAGAAGCAGGCAGGATAAATTAAAGAATAACTTAAATAATGTGCAGTATATTTCAGATCTTTGGCCATTGTTTTGCTACTCTATAAAAGTAGACTTTAGTGTAATTGAGTCTATCGACAGACGTGCATTTTCTTGTCAGCAGTGTACCATACTGTACTGATAGTTTCTCAGGTTATCAGTGGAAATCGTCCTGCAGGTTCATGAAATCCTTCCTATAATAGCATTATATGGCACAACTGGAATATATTTAAGAGGATTGGGATTCCTGCTTGGGCACCGATTAAAAGGGAGTGCCATATCTTGTGCACAACTGGAATATAAACATTTCCAAATTAAGTGTACAAATGGTTAACTTAGTTAAAATGTGTGACGCAATTTTTACATTTTAAATAACTATGAAAATATTTAAGGGGTTGTCTGGTTTAGAAAACCCATTTTAAATTAGGATGTTCCCCATATTTCCATATCAGCCAAGTTTAATTTATCAGTCCATTGTTCAAAGACAGAAAACAGCTAGAAATTGTCTCCCATGATGGAGGACTCAGCATGTTGTGTTGGAATATTAAAAACCCATTGATTATCTTGTGGTGGAAGTGCAAAGAAATGAATTGCCTACTGAGGGACTTACTAGGTGAACACCCCTTGATCAGCATATTGTCTTATTAAAAACAAAAATTATATTAAATAATTTACTCACCTACATACAATGGGTAAAATAAGTATTGAACATGTCACCATTTTTCTCACTAAATATATTTCTGAAGGAGCCATTGACCTTTTCATCTGATGTTAGTAAGTAACAACCCAAGTAATCCATACATACAAGGAAACCAAAACAAATAAGCGCTGAAAAAGTATTGAAAACATATAGAAAAGGAGGTGCAAAAATGTATCTCTATCCTAGCCCTTGACAGATGCCAGTGTAACAGGGTAAGGTTATCCACATCACCTGTCAGTGGTTTTAAAGTTATGGCAGATGGGTGTATGCGTGATGTCGGTGCTGTGTATTCCTGTTTTTTAATTACATTTCAAAGAGGTGTTACTTTTTAATATGTAGGAGCATCTAGGCTAAAATGAATCAATTCAAGAGGTATTCTACAATAAATGTTTGCAGTTTCACTTGATTACAAAAATGTGTTATTAGATATCTTAATGGGAGCAATAGTGGAAGAAAACAGGATCCTTAGTATTCCAGGTGCTGCTGACCCCTGATATCAAGTAGGAGAAAGCCAAGAAGTTCTTTTCAAAGGTCCTCAGCAGGACCATTTATTAACAGGTTACAAAAGTTTTTAAAAAATGATGCGTTTTGGGAGAAACCCTCCTGTCCTCAGATCAGTATACCAATATCTATACTGATCGAGGAAGGGAGGGTTTCTCCCGAAACGCCTCTTAATTTTTTTATTTTGTAACCTGTTAATAAATGGTCCTGCTGATGACCCTTGAAGAGAACTCTGGCTTTCTCCTACTTGATGACATGAGTCAGCAGCTTCTGGAATACTAAGGGTCCTGTTTTCTTCCACAATTTCTTCCATTAAGATTCAGGACAAGTTGCCCTTGTTTTTGTGACCCAACGACACAGCAGCAACTCTTGAACCATAGTACCCCGATATTTGGGGTGATAGGCATTTTTCCTAATTCTTTGAGGTGAGCGACCACCTGAGAGCAACTTGGGTCTCCCACTGTCGCATCTCTCTTTTTCGACTGAGGATAAGACACAAGGCACCGATATTGGTCTCTTTTTTTTCCTTTCCGGTACAGCTTTATTAGATATCTTACATTGATGTCAGTGGTGGTACTCCCTGCTGTTCCTAGTTTTGCTCTTTTCTGCCTTCTGCAGTATCCAGTGGTAGGCACATAAGTTCTATTACTGGCCTTCTTTACAGGCAACACATACTATTACCTATGTAGAAATTTGTGCTTCACATGCTTTCTTTATACAATTCCATAGCCTGTATCTGTAGAGAGAGAGAACTAATGGTTCTATACACAGAAATACATATATTTATTAGGGATGTCCCAATACCATTTTTTTTTTTTTATAAATTTTCAAATACATTTAACAACACACAATGAAAAAGTCCAAAGAGGACCCTCCCCACCCGTACAAAATTGACAATCGGTCCATAGGACAGGGTATACATCAAATCAATAGAAGTAGACCGCGCTCTATGCTGGCTTTACATGTGCCTGCTGTTAGAGGCAATATGCCGCTACCAGCAGACACCCTGCGATGTGCGAGTCGCAGTATACTCGCACATCGCGGGAGCTCTCTGCCTAGCTCAGAGCAGGGTGAGCGGCCGCGATGTTTGAGTACGCCGCGCACATCGCTGCAATGTGTCTGCTGGTAGCAGCGTATTGCCGCTATCCGCAGGCACATATAAAGCCAGCATACAGCGGGGCCTTCACCAGCGGATCCGCTGCTAAATACACTGCGAAAATCCGCATGTGTGAACTTACCCTAAGACTGAGAGGTCTTGCGAACCGGAGAAACATCCAACAATATCCATGGCACACAAACTTAGAAAAATTTTATCCGGAAATGCCCAAAAAAATTTGACTAAGTAATTGCCAATACAAATTACCGATACTTTTTTTCAATTTCATGTGACAGTTTATTAATTTTTTTTTTTTTTAATGGGCAAAAGGGGTGTTTTTTTTTTGTTTTTATCAAAGGAAGTGCTTTTTTTATATTAAAAGAACATCTTTTTTTGTTTAAACTTTTTGAAAAAGGGGGTGATTCAAACAGAGCTTTACTGTTTTGTGTAATAACCCCTTTAAGTTGTAAAAAAAATAATGTGGAGTGAGGTGCATACAAAAAGAAAGGCCTTATTGTTGTCTTTGATTATAGATTATTGATATATACCGTATTTTTCGCCCTATAGGACGCACCGGCATATAAGACGCACCCAATTTTAAAGGTGCAAAATCTAGAAAAAAAAGATTCTGCACCCAACAGTGATCTTCAACCTGCGGACCTCCAGATGTTGCAAAACTACAACTCCCAGCATGCTCGCCATCATCAAGTCGCTAGGAACGCCGCTCCTATTGGATGACGGGACGGCGTGCGCGACGACGTGATGATGTCGAAGGAGAGCGTCGCCATGCAGGGGATCCCAGCATGGAGCAGACACCGAGGAGGCAGGTAAGGTCCCTCCCGGTGTCCTGTAAGCTGTTCGGAACGCCGCGATTTCACCGCGGCAGTCCCAAACAACCCGATTTTCGCTTCAGATGCGGTGGTCAGCTTTGATCGCCACGTCTGAAGGGTTAATAGAGGGCATCACCGCGATCGGTGATATCCTGTATTAGCCGCGGGTCCCGGCCATTGATGGCCGCAGGGACCGACCCGATAGGTGTGTATTCGCCGTATAAGACGCACCAACTTTTCCCCCCAGTTTTGGGGAAGAAAAAGGGCGTCTTATACGGCGAACAATACGGTAAACTGTAAAGAAGTATGTTTCAGTTAAATGGCAAATAAAATAAGCAAGTTACAAGCTAATCCATGTAGCAGACAAAATCCTTTAAGTTTTGAAAGTCTTATTAAAAGATTTTGATTATTTGTTTTCTAACATATCTGCACTGTAGAAGCTTCTCAGCCCTCACACCAGCCCCGATCCCCAGTGGAGCTGATTACCCAATCTCTCTCTTACACACACACTAGGGTCAGATTTCATAGGAAGCCAATTAACCTATCAGTGTAGAACTTAGTGGATATCTACCTGAAGATTGTGCTTGAATTCTTATGGTGTGTTTTTTTAAATGAGTTATATTTGCCCTCACAAAAATATATAGCAGTATTGCAGTTTTTTTGTTCCATTTCTTCTCCAAAAATATATATAAACCTTGATAGATTATATGTAGAGAGTCTGGCAAAATGCAACATTATAAAATACATATATTGTCTGTCAGATAGTCCACCCACACACAGTGCAAGGCTCTGCCTTTAACCACTTAAGGAGCCAGGGCGTACCTGTACGTCCTGAGTCTGCTCCTTTTTTATAACGCTGGTGTACGGTTAGCTCAGGGGGCTGTTCGGGACTGCCGCTGGGAAATTGCAGCATTCCGAACAGCTGTAGGACACGAGGAGGGTCCCCTTACCTGCCTCCTTGTGTCCGATCGCCGAATGACTGGTCAGTGCCTGAGATCCAGGCATGTAAAAACAAGAGAGAGCGCTCCAAAGCGTAAAACCACCCGGGTGGATATGGCAAGAGGAGTGATTATGCAAGCCTCTTACCCCAGGTGGTTGTGTGGACTCACACACCACAACGGTAAGCATGAGTGAGCGGTAAGGTCCGGTCTGCAGCCTCCCAACCAGGTAAACAGCAACTGGGGATTGACTTCCCCAGAGTGGCGGGTCTCCACGGCGCTGATCAAGGACGGACTTTTAAGTAGAAGGTGATTTTATTGGGATAATGCAACGTGTTTCACCGTGCTTGCGCGGCTTCATCAGGCATGGTAATTAGAGTGGGGGGGGGGGGAGTTTTTATACACAGTACAATTAACTCTTTAACAACCTATGTTGTATTCTTCAAAATAAATGTAAAAACACATAAAAATGCATTACATATATAATTTTAAAATACACATATAGCTTTAAACAATCCAGCTTGGGAGTGGTGTGCATGTCCATGTAATCGTAATCTACATTTTGTGTATCTATTATAGATAAAAATTCTTCAATCTTTAGATTACTAACAAAAGTCCGTCCTTGATCAGTGCTGTGGAGACCCGCCACTCTTTGGAAGTCTATCCCCAGTTGAGATCCAGGCATGAGCAGTCAAGCAGCAGAATCATAGATCAATGGTTTCCTATGAGAAACCATTGATCAATGTAAAAGATCATGGGGGCTATAACATTGCAGAAAAAAAGTGGAAAAAAAAAGTTAATAAAGATTATTAAACTCCTTCCCTAATAAAAGTTTGAATCGCCTCCCTTTTCCCATAAAAAAAACCTGTGTAAATAAAAATATATGTGGTATCGACGCATGCGGATATATAAAGCTATAAAATATACGTTAATTAAACCGCACGGTCAGTGGCGTGTGCGCAAAAAAATTCCAAAGTCCAAAACAGTGTATTTTTGGTCACTTTTTATATCATGAAAAAATGAATAAAAAGCGATCAATAAGTCCGATCAATACAAAAATGGTACCGCGAAAAACTTCGGATCACTGCGCAAAAAATGAACCCTCATACCGCCCCATACGCGGAAAAATAAAAAAAGTTATAGAGGTCAGAAGATGACAATTTTAAACGTATAAATTTTCCTGCATGTAGTTATTTTTTTCAGAAGTACGACAAAATAAAACCTACATAAATAGGGTATCATTTTAATCATATGGACCTACAGAATAAAGATAACGTGTCATTTTTACCGAAAAATTTACTGTGTAAATTATTTTCCGTTTTGCCGTAGATTTTTGGGTAAAATGACTGATGTCATTACAAAGTAGAATTGGTGGCGCAAAAAATAAGCCATCATGTATGGATTAATAGGAAAACGGAAAATCCCCAGGTCGTTAAGGGGTTAAAGTAGTAGTCACAAGGTCAGAAAATAGACCCTCAGTTGTAAAATTGCACCATCAAAGAACATTATGCCATACTGCACTTTTTTAGGAACTGGGAGTGAAACATGTGGAAATTCACCATTGGCTGTTGATTCATTATGGGCATAGCAGCATAAATCCGTTTATGTGGTAGGAAGGTTTAAAACATCATTGGTGCATCACTATGACCCTGGGAGCAAAAGATGTATGGAGTAGAGACTCCGGTCTTCTCCAGTTAAGAAAATAATTAAATTCAGCCCTTTGCCAAGATCATGTTAATGTTCTTCAGGTCATAAATGGACGGATTCTGGCACATTTCCAAGCACAAACAATGAACAGTGCAAATTACTAGGCATGGGTGCAAAATGAACCTGCAATTTGCAGCAAAAGGAGTGGAATGCTATCCAAAAGAGTCTTGCTGCATCATGACAATGCATTTCCTCATACTGTAGAGACATTGCAACAGCCCAAATCTGACACCAGGCGATTATTACATCTTAAGTCCACTAAAGGAGGCGTTTTAATGATAAAGTAAAAGAAGCAGTGCTCATGGCTTCAGGAGCAGCCAAAGAACGTCTTCTCTACAGGAATACATAACATAGTCAATACGTTGTGTTAGGGACTATGTGAAAAAATTTTCAAATGCTCACAGTGACTTCTGTTAAACCCAGTACATTTTTTCTTTACTAATTTTTATCTTCTTAGTTAGACAAAGTAGGACTTTTTATGGGGCTAAGACACACAGCTGTAAATGGTGGCACTTTTGCTAGTTTTCAGTTTGTTAATTAACATTTACCATACCCCAAATTTTTGAATTATATGCCTGTGCTTATATGCTTTTTTTTTTCATAGCCAGAGCTCGGGGCATTGTGGATGCAAAACCGAAAGATCATTATTTAAAATCAAAAATTAAAACACCCTCAGAAAACCATCCTTACGTTCCCACGTTTTCCACCCCGTATACCACGGACTTTGACCAAATTTGTGACCTTATACTTAAACATCTTCCTGTAGAATATGACGAAACACTATCTAAGATCCTGAAAAAGGGTATACATATAGTACCAAAGAAAGCCACACATTTGCCAACTGTCTCCTAGTGATTATAATGTGAATAAGAACAAGGACATCTGGCTCACTTGTAGAGGCTTTTATGAGTGTGGCCGCGCAAGGTACAGCTTATGCAAGTATATCATTAACTCCTTCACTTTTCAATATACTAAAACATCAAAACATATTATGACAGGTGTTTTATCAATTGTCAGTCAACCCATGTGATTTATTGTGCAACCTACAAAATGTGCAGACTACAGTCCATAGGCTCCACCACTACCACTAGGTAAAATGTGCAGACTACAGTTCATAGGCTGCGGAACAAAAAAAAAAAAAAATTTAAATTAGAATCTTGGAACATCTTCTTATACCAGCCAATCCAGTACTACCTACTAGGTCCATGTTGGGTCTGACTAAACACTTTACGAAGTACGAAGGCTGATTTTTTCCAGCCTGCAAATAATGGGCTTGGAAAAAGTACGAGTACCTAAATGGGGTGGTGATTGGAATAAAGATGAGGGAGCTTTCTGGATTTTACAGTTGGATACCAGGTTCCCTAATGGTCTGAATTATCATAATGACCTTTCATACATATACTAGATATGGGCAAAAAAGGTTTTTTTTTATATTTTCCTTTTTTCAATTAAAACTTTAGATTTTCCTCTTCTCATTGTAATTGCAGATATACTCCTCCATGGGTTAACACACTGTGGTCACATGATATGCAAATGTAACTTGATGCCCAGGTGAGGGTTAGGTATATAAGTTTACCTTTCAGTCCCCGCCAGTGCAGCCATGATTAAGATCAGTTAAAGTGTACAGATATCTGGGAAAATAGGAGAATATCATAAAATAAACACATACCCAATGATAAAAAAAAATTGGAAAACAAGGTAAGAACATGGAATAAACTGAATCTTACAAGAGCAGAGAGGATAGTCTTAATTAAAACAGTAATTCTACCAAAACTATTATACATGTTTGGAGCGGCCCCTATGTGGTGCGAGAAAGGAATAAAAAAAAAATAAAAAATTTAAATTAAAATAACGGGAATATTCGAGACAGCGCCAATTTGGCACAATGTAAACTTGAAAGAGGTAGCTAAGATGGAAGCGAACAACTTGCAAACTAGGGGATGTAAAATTTTGAGAGACATGTGGAGTAAAGGAGAGTTAAAGTGGAGAGAGGTGCAGGAAGAATTTAAATTAGGAAAAAGGTATGTGGTTGGAATTTCAGTGTTTAAAAAGTGCCATATGCGGGTCACTAAAAGACAGTGGTAATCGGATAGTGGAAGTAACGTAAACTATAAGAAAAATGGAGGAGGGAAAAATAGTAAAGTTATGGCAGTAATTTATGCCGAAATAATGAAAAATAAAGAAAATAACTTAAAACATAAATGCTTCCAACAATGGGACGAAGAGTTAGGTGAGAGAAACAAATGCGGTTGGATGAATGTCTTCAGGAATATAAAAAGAATTTCCCCAAGCTTAGACCATCAACTGATACATTGGAACATAGTATAGAGAATTTATTATACACAAAATTGCTCTTCAGGATTGGTAGGAGGTAAAATGGCAACTGTCCAAGATATAAAATGGAAAACGCGGGATTCCTGCATATTATATGGGAATGTGAAAAAATGCAAGAATATTGGGTGTCAATAATTGATGATATCAAGAGAAAAATAAAATATGAGATAAAAGATGATATAGCTTTGATTTTCTTGGGTGATGATAGAAAAGTAAATAAAACAGCAAAAGAAAGAAAGGAACTACTGACGATGCTCTTTTATGCTAGATTATTAATAATCAGGAGATGGCTGGCCCCAACTAAACCAGAGGTATGGGAGTGGAGGGAGGTGACAGGAAGGCTATTTGGTTAATTAAAAGAAGGAAATTAGGTCTTTTTTTTTTCATTATTATTATGTGAGGGGGACGGGAATCCAGGAGGACACAAGAATAAAGGCGGGTAGAGATAATTGTGAAGACACCAAAGATGTAAAATGGGAAAAAAAAAAGGAAAGGAAAGAAAAGAGAGAGGGAGAGAGAGAAAGGGAATGGAAAGGAAAGAGAAAAGAAAATTAATTTATATAGTATAATGGAAATAGTAATAGAATGGGAAGTTGTTGTCCCTCTGCCTCCCGCCCACCCAGTAAGGGGAGATATGTCATGGGGGAGAAAGGTAGAGAAGAACTGGTGCCAGAAAGATTTGTAAATTACTTCTATTAAACAATCTTAATCCTTCCTGTACTTATTAGCTGCTGAATACTTCAGTGGAAATTCTTTTCCGTTTGAAACACAGAGCTGTCTGCTGACATCATGAGCACAGTGCTCTCTGCTGACATCTCTGTCCATTTTAGGAACTGTCCAGCGTAAAAGGAAATCCCCATAGCAAACATATGCTGTTCTGGACAGTTCCTAAAAGGGACAGAGATGTCAGCAGAGAGCACTGTGCTCATGATGTCAGCAGACAGTTCTGTGTTTCAAAAAGAAAAGAATTTCTGCTGTAGAATTCAGCAGCTAATAAGTACAGGAAGGATTAAGATTTTTAAATAGAAGTAATTTACAAATCTGTTTAACTTTCTGAAACCAGTTGATTTAAAAAAAAAAAAAAAAAAGTTTTTCACCGGAGTACCCCTTTAACTGATTGTTTTTGCGGTTTTATTGCACCTTTTTGCACTTTTCCTTTTGTGTTCTTAAGTTTTTAATGGAAATGTAATAAAGCATTCAAGATTTTATTGGGAAGCTGGAAACCATCTCCTTTGTTTACTTCATATACTGGGGCTCGGCCCAGGTGAAGCACTCCGTGCCTCCCACGTACTCCTTCATTTGGGATCATCTATCAACATTGTCTGGGTCATGGTGAGCTGATATTTTTTCTTTTTTCTATTTTTTGAATAGGCCACACTGTATAAATCTACGCTTTCCCAGAACATTAGTTTCATTTACATCTCCTCCTCCTAATTTGTCCTAGTTAGATGTATCAAAGTATGTTTTAAAATAGCTGACATAACATAGAAAAGGAACCAGCTCAGCATTAGAACTGGCGGAGAGAGCCAAAAATGATGTAATAGATGGCTTAACAAAGCCAAGATTGATTGCTTCAGCACCTTGGACAGAGACCGAAAACTTCTACTGAGCATTTCAGGTAGTGTTAAAATAATAATGCTTCCTCTTAAGTGATGGATGACAAGACTGCGTCAGCTTTTCCGTTTTTATACTTTGTAATACATTTTCTTAAAGAGGATATGGTAAGTCACATATATATATATATATATATATATATATAGGGCAACATTTTTTGTCACATGTATGCTGCATAAAGTGGAACTTCTTTAAAACGACTACCCTAAATTGCACAATAAGTGGTCTTCTGGGGATGGTCTTCTCCAAGATTGCATAATAAATATCTTACTGAAATCTTGTCTAGATAAACGGTTGGTCTTCTCTAATGGGTGATGTTTTGGAGAGGTTTTACTGTATTTATTATTGTGACATGCCATTTGTAAAATACCAAAAAGCAGTTGATGACGGACACCAAAGACTGAAGCTTTCTCTTAGCAATAATGATATTAGGTTGTGAGGGAGTTGTGTGCTGTTTGTATGATTAATATTCTTGTATTTTGTGTGTTTGCTTTGTATAAAGTAATTTTTTGTTGTTCAAGTTATGCTACATTAAATATTGTTTTTAGATTATTTACAGTATTTCTGTTGAAAACTTTTGTCAATATGTTTTCTATCTTCTGTTGTAGCAACATGTGTGAGTGCTTTACCATCCATTTGCTTTTCTTTGAGACGGAGCTAAACTAAGCATGCCTCCTCTTTTCTCTTCAACAGCATCAAAATGGCAGCCTTCTGTGGCTGACAAAATGAATTGACAAAGTCTATGATCGAAAATGTAAATAATTGTCAGTGATTTTTCATTATCGATTAGTTGGTCCTCCCGCCCACCCCAATTGCAATTGTGGTGGACAGTGCTGATAGGCAGCCTAGACCAATCTTCACTGCTAGCTAGAAAACATTTAGATGTTTTGACAGCACCATTTAAATAGCGGTTCTATTCATCATTGGTGGCGCATTGGTTTGGATTTTGCAAGGAGAAGATCCATTGGCTTGGTATCTAGAGGCCTTTGTTGGCCCACATGACTGCCGGATTTTTGATAGAGCCTGCCACTCTACCATTAGAATTCAGATCTCATGGATCAATGCAATACAATCGAATGATTGCTCATACAAAAATGTTAAAAATAAAGAGGGTACAGAACTTGGAATGTAGTCCACAGGCTTGCTTCTTGGATGGTCACGAGCAGATGGTTGGCATCACTTTATTTAAAAAAAATAATAATTCCATATGTATATATATATATATATATATAATGTATAAAATGTCCTGTGGTTTTTTGCTGTCAATCCAAAGAGCACAACAATATAGAAATCTGGCAAAAATGCTGATCAGAGATTGCATAGTACAATGGTAATGCAATGTTCATTTTGTGCTACTGCTGTATTTTACAATGAATTAACACAAAACAAGTTTAATGACTAGAATGGTAATATAAAAAACAGTGGTCTCCTACCCCTGGATTGGAAGCCACTGCATCATGGATATCGGTTGTTAGCACAACCATTGTAGCAAGGGCTCCTTTTTTTAAAGCAATGTCTATATATATCACTAGACACCATAATTTTCATTTTATTGTGTCAAGAATGATTTTCCAGTCCTTCTGTCAGATTTTCTTATAGAAGCAGAGATAAGAATGAGCATGGGATATGTGACAGCAAGGAGAAAGAGAAATTTAATATTTCCTTTCCTAATTTTTCACCATAATTTGCTGTTTTTTGCCTTTACTCCATTGTTTATTTAGCTTTTAGATTGCCTTGTATAATCTGATGCACAGTCCACAGTTTCCTTTTCTATTTTACATTAGCAATTTAATTCTGACACTTGTCTCTGACTTACTATTTCTGACACATTGCTGCCACGGAATGTTCTTGTTTTGAAGTACAGAAGAAGTTTCAAAATTCATGACATGTTTCCCTAGAAGGAGAATTTGTTGCTGAAAATCTGACCGTGCTTGCCATGGGTGACAGCACTCTCACTGACTGCTTAGGATTCAGCACTAAACTCCATGCTACTCCATTCCTCGTGTGTGGATTCCTATCTATCTATTGACATTTTCATTATTACAGTAGGCATCAAACCTCACAGAATTTAGTCTATTAATCACAGTTATAGTTTGAAGTTAATAATTTCTTACTGATTATCATGAATTAAAGGAGAACTATCGTGCAGAAAAGCTTATCCCCTATCCAAAGGAGTTTAGAAATAAATGGAGGAGTGTGACAGCCACCGCTTGGTAGGGGGAGAGCCAGGGTCACTTGCAGGTGATTATGGGAGGTCCCAGCAGTCGGACCTCCTGGCTATCTAAAACTTTTCCCCTATCCTTTAAATAGGGGATAGGTTTTTCTGCATGATAGTTCTCCTTTAGAACTTTAGTAGGAATTCTGTTTCAGTGACATTCCCTGCCAATATATATATATATATATTGTAAAAAGACTGGGCTGGATGGAAACCAGACATAACCTGTCTGTGTCTGTCCTGTGATCTGTCCAGTACTCCTATTAATTTATTTTCTGTACTTTTTAAGAGATTCGGCTCAGTTTAAGACTTTAATATAAGGAAAAGGTGTGCAAAATTCTTAGAAATGTCAAACTAAGGCTGTATACACAGTATGTGGGAAATTTATCAAAACCTTTGCAGAGGACAAGTGGTGCAGTTGCCCATAGTAAGGCTGGGTTCCCACTACGTTTTCTCCCATACGGGAGTGCATACGGCAGGGGGGAGCTAAAACCTCGCGCTCCCATATGCCTTCGTATGCGCTCCTGTATGTGATTCATTTCAATGAGCCGGCCGGATTGAAACGTTCGGTCCGGTCGGCTCATTTTTGTGCCGTATGCACTTTTACAACCGGACCTCAAACCGTGGTTGACCACAGTTTTAGGTCCTGGGAAAAAGCGCATACGTTTCACTCCGGCCGGCTCATTGAAATGAATTACATACGGGAGCGCATACGAAGGCATACGGGAACGCAAGGTTTTAGCTCCCCCCTGCCGTATGTGCTCCCGTATGGGGAAAATGTGATGTGAACACAGCCTAACCAATCAGATCGCTTCTTTCATTTTAAAAGAGGCCTGTGAAAAATGAAAGAAGCGATCTGATTGGTTGCTATGGGCAACTGGTCAACTTCTCCCCTATATGTGCACTTTCACTTTAAGGACATGTTCACACAGTAGTAAAATGTGCAGAATGCCCACCCACAAAACACAGGCCGACATTAATGCAAGTAATGAAAGTTCTGTCAGGTGTTAAGACTTCTGGGTAATGCGCCATCTAATAGACGGCAATGCATTTCCAAGCGAAATTCGCAGTCTTTTCTTTCTGCAGATGCTGTAATCAGGATGTTTCTGCGGTGAAAATTTCACTGTGTGCACAGTGCAGCAGAATCCCATTGAAATCAATGGGACTCTGCTACAGCTGAAAGTCATTGCAGAATTCCTACGTGTGAACATAACCTCAGAATGATAGGCAAATGTATTTAATATCAAAACTTAAATAGTAATGGTCTTTTTCTAGGCATGGGAGGGGGGTTAAAAATACTGTAATATCTACTGTGGCGACCAATTTGGATCATCTAAATGTATGACTATTTGCTAATGGAAAATATTAAATAGCATGCACACCCAAAATTACTATAAAATAATGCATACACTTTATTAGACACTTAGGCTACTGTGAGCTCGAACAAATGATGTCACTAATAAACCTAATAGTAGTGTTAAAGTCCCAAAGAGAAAACATGCGGTGAGTTCACAATCCAATCCGCAAGGTGAGCAAGTCTGCCTGCCTCCTATTCTAGCATAATACACTTACACTGTAAGATAGAGAAGCAGCTATACTATTTACACACCCTACCTCATAATGTATATACAAAGAATTACTTATCACAAAAATCTATTTTATGTATAAAATAGATTGGATAAAGCAGTCAGCGAAACACGTGTAAGGGGTCTGTGAGCTGGTCTGTATAGTGCTTCTTTATGCTTTCTACCTATGTTAGGAGTGTTTTGCATGTATTTTGCTGCTGTATTATTCTCTTATTTCTTTGAGGGTTACGTTGGGGGTCTGTGTATATATTTTTTGCCTCCCTCTCCTTCTACATGCTTTCTCTAACCTGAGAATGCTTTTATATACATCTCATCTAATTATGCCATACGTTCACTATACTGACCATCTCATACTTTTACCTTCCTTTTTTGTACACCTTCTTAGCCACAATTCGTGTATCTTGTATTTTTTTATATATCATTGTTTTAAATATCTTCAATAAAATGATATTTTAAGGGTCAAACTATGGTGTAATATTTTCGGTTCTATATTTATGTATAGCTGGTAGAGTATTAGCAGGTTGGTAAAAAAAAATTGTTTTGATGACCTTTAAAAACATGTTTCCATTGTATCTAAAAGACAATTACATTGAAAACCAGTGTCTCATAATTGTTTCAAGACACAGAAAATATGTGGACCCATGCCAACCTTGGGTTGTTACATATGCAACAAAAAACAAAAAAAAACTATTTGATTTAAATTCCAAAGATTTTCCCAAACCCAGCCATATGGAAGTCACCACAACCCCAAGGTTGTTCAGAATAGTTACAGGAATGAGTCTTTTTGCGTAATACCAACAGCTATTAGAAAGTTTAATAGTTATAGCCATTAAAAAAAACTTGGACAGTCTTAAACAGAGAGGTCGAATGAAGCTCCGTAACCATACATGGTCTGTGTGAAGAGCATAGATAGTCCTCCATAAAAGAAAGATATGGCGTAATAGCCTTGGTCCGAAGAAAGGATTGTGCATCAACCTTTCATGGTGGCTTCCAACATAGGGTCCTTGGGATAAAAATCCCAAAGAGTAGACATTAGATGCTCCAGGGAAGGTGTTCAATGGGGTTAACCTTCCTAGAATGCAAAATCAAAACCTAGTTTATTCCATTGAAATGGAATTTGGATACAAGTCTATGAAAAATGCTTTTAGAGTTCAGAGCATCAGGATAGAAAAACAAAGGAATGTATTTAATGTGGTCATACTGGGAAACCCCCGTTCTATATCCCAGGGAGGACTGATCAATGGATATTGGTTATGAGCACTGAGGGAAGAAACATGACACAGCACATATGTGTTCAACTTATGCTACAGCCAAAAGGGAACAGTTCAGAGTGTGATCCTCCCTGATTGGCTGAGGCAGCCCACACCTTCTTCATGAATATTCACTACTCCCTAACCATGTAACCTGTGCAGCTCTCCTAGCAACAGCTAAAGGAGCATAAAGGTACAGTTCTCATCTTAGTATGTAAACCTATGGGTAATGCTGCCTATTACGCGAACTGTGTGATGCTGCAAGCTCTCAGCAGAGTATCTAAGCATATTGGGGGAAATTTATCAAAATCTGTGCAAAGGAAAAGTTACCCAGTTGCCCATAGCAACCAATCAGATTGCTTCTTTCATTTTGCGTAGGCCTTGTTAAAAATGAAATAAGCAATCTGGTTGCTATGGGCAACTGGGCAACTTTTCCTGTGGACAGGTTTTCATAAATCTCCCCCATTATGTGTGATATTGGCTTTACAACAGTGTATCTAAGTATATTATGTATAGTACTGCCTGGAAATCATTGTATCGAAGCCCCTTGTGATTGGCCTAACTAGGGTATGTTCACTGCGGAATCCACGTGGAATTCCGCGAGTAAAAGTCCGCTTGGTGAACGGTAGCATCTTTGTGAATGGGTCTTCCACGAGACCCGTTCACACTGCAGAATTTCAGCGGCGGACAATTCCACCGCTGAAATTGTTCCGTGCAAAGAAAGAACATGTTCATTGTTTGTGCGGAAGTCCCCGAGCACTGCATAGCTGTCAATGGTGACGGCGCAGTGCTGCACGGTCCTACCACCGCCGCCGGCTGCCAGACTGAATCTCCGCTCGCTGAATTCTGCGAGCGGAGATTCCGTTCACACTCCGTAGTGTGAACATACCCTTAGTGTGATACTGCCCAGAGCATTATATCTAAGGTAGTGTAACAAAGGCAGTGTTACTCAACCAGGGTGCCTCCAGCTGCAAAACTACAACTCCCAGCATGCCTAGACAGTCAAAGGCTATCAGGGTATGCTTGAAGTTGTAGTTTTGCAACAGCTGAAGGCACACTGGTCTAATTCAGCAGTCTTTGTACAGGGGGTGAAAGCAGGGAAATAAGCTAGGAGTACTGGGTTTATGGGAGTCATAGGAGGAAGGGTATTGTGCTAATTGTGGGTGGGAAAAGGCCAGCAGGGCGGCTGTTAGTAGGCATGATGTTATACCTTTGCATCGTGGGAAATGTAGTTTCAGACTCTCTGTCCTGGCATCCATGAACCAGGAAGTGCCTGGATTTTAAATTAGGTGCTGCAGAGCATATGGGGGCTCAGAGAGCTAGTTTTTGGACCAGATGAATTGACAGGCAAGGGTAAACAAATATATGTTTCATTTTATGTTTGATTTTGGAGCAAAATCTGCTGGATATCCCCTTTCTCACTCCCTCATAACCTCCGGTATCATGGAGCTCCGTCTGCAGCCAATAACACTGCTTTTACCAAAACTACATAGTGGCCCTCATTTACTATTGCAAACCCGACATGTTTTGTAGGGCTGTGTGCCAGATTCTGTCGCATTGCGCCAGAAATTCTGTCATTGCGCCAGAATTGAAAAAAACCCGACTAACTCTCCATTTTGCTAAGTAAACCTGAAAAAAGGTCGTGGCCGCCGGGAAAAGGGGGCGTGTTCCCGGCATTTTCACAAAAACCCAACATATTTACTAAGGTTTTCACAGAAAATGTGGTGGATTTGAGATTAGGAAAACCAGACAGATCAGAGCATGTGTAAAAAAAGCAAAGTGTAGGGAAAGTGGAAAATGTAGGGAAACCTTGGTAAATACCGTGGAAAATAAATTGTAGGGAATTAAAACCCACAAAGAAACCTACACAACACTCTTAGTGAATAAGGGCCTGTGTAGCAGCTCAGGCAAATAACAGTGCCGCTTTGCCAATCACTGACTAAGGTGTGACACTGATGCAGTCTTGGTAGAGCAGCACTGTGCGTCATGTCTAGAGCTCCAGGAAATATACTGCCAGCAGACACCCAGTGATGTCCAGCCACAGAGGGGGCACCTTGATACCAGAGGCTACAAGGAAGGTGGGTAGAAACTTTGATTGGTTTTTTGGGCAGCCTGGGCACATTAGTTTTAATATGTTTTCTCCGGACAACCTCTTTAAGTTGGTCATTTTGAGTTACTTTGAATTAATAGAGAGCATTCCCCTCGAAGATCTGTTCAGGTGGACAGGCGCTCTTTGTAGCGCCTGCCCACCTCTTCTTGGGTAAGACAAGGCTTGAAAAACACTGGCCAACTATTTTCCTTTAATAACACTATGGGCAACACATGGGGTGTTTTTTTTTCTTTTTTTTTTTTTTTTAATGCAGAATCAAAATACAAAGTGTTAGCTCGGAGTCAGGAGACCTCTATAGCTTGAAACAAACCTAGAAAAACTGTCTAAGGGTAGGGTAAAACGTATCGGATCCACAGCATATTTTAAGCTGCAGATCTGCTGGTGACCAGACTCTTAGTGTGTCTTCAGCTGTTGCCAACAGGTTAAAAATGCCACATAAAAATGCATGTTCAAAAAATTTTTTACACTAGTTTAGTAAAAACACCACACAAACTGCATTATGGAGAACAAAACTGGTATTTTATCTGAAATATGTCTGTATTACAGCAGTATTCCCATATGCTCATGTGAAACCAAGCCACGATTGAATGTTGTGCAATTGATCTATTGTTGCAGCAGGCCCTTGCTTTACCAGTTTCCAGTAGTTCTGTTCAGGAGTAAATATATTTTACAAGTGTTCATAAAGCATCACTAATTTTATTAGCCATTTTCCTACTAGACAGAGTAAATGAGTCTTTTTACCTGCATGTTAAGTATGGGTATAAACTTTATCTGCAGCTAGAGGATTATACTCTTAATTGTCTTTATGTTTGTTGCATTTCTTTTTTTTTCAGTGTACATTTGTAGAAGTCAGAGAATTTAGCGATATTAATACGAAGAGGTAGAAGGCTTGAATAGGAATGTGTCCATCAATTGCTATGCTAAAAATGTGAAGAATATATTGTAACTGGTTCACGATGAACTCTTTTGTCATTTCAAATGTCGTTAAAAAAAAATCATGGACCGAGTAACTGGATTTAGTTTTTCTTGGCAGCATCGTCCCTTCTATGGAGCAGTTATACAGAGGCTGATAACCCCATTTACCAGTGTCTGCCCTGTCTTTCATCTCTGTCTAGAAGAGGAGCGTCCGGTCACATAGATCCAGTGTTTTGCTTAGCCTTTTTGCGTAATCTCTGCATACAGAACTATGTCCTACATGCATCATGCAGTATAGCACAGAGCTCTAGCTTAATCAAGACTTTTACTTGCCAGTCCTCAGTGGTTGACAAAGTCTTGGACAAGTGCTGACCTGCAATTTCATAAAAAACAGGAGGGAGTCAGAACCCAACCCCACTTGTTTGTATAGGGGCCTCAGTTGTAAAGCTACTGTTTAATTGGAGCCTAAAACTCAATAGAAGAGCTAAGATACACTTACAGTGGGGGTAATTTATCAAACATTGTGCAAAAGAGCAGTTGCCCATAGCAACCAGTTAGACTGCTTCATTAATTTTTAAAATGTCCTTTAAAAAAGTGAAAACTGAAATCTGGTTGCCATGGGCAACTGCTCCACTGTTCCACAGCACAACATTTGATAAATCTCTCCAATTATGTCTTTTTTCCTTAATAATTAATGGTAAATTAAAATTTCTTAAGAGTCTGCTTTAATAAAAATGGCTGCTGTATTACAGTCACTGAATTCTTCCTCAGTGACCGCCTTATTCCTTTTTTCCAACAATCATACCTGCTGCTTCCAAGCACTATAATCTATAAAGTCTGCTGAAAGACATCTATTCCTCACAAAGAGGGAAGCTGACAGCTCAGAATGCTGATCTGCAGTTTCAGCTAAACTAAGTGGCGTCTACTGCAGCCATTAATCTGCCTCGCAAGACTGTCCATCAGGCGGACTTTTCATCCTCATAAGCACTTTTAAAGTGATAGTTAGCTGTTCTTTCTTTCATTGGCAACATGCAATTTCTGGAATTTTTTTTATTTGAATTTTTACCTTTATATAAATTTTTTCAGTTTGGGAGCTTTAAATGTAACCCCTTAAGGATGCAGGGTTTTTCCGTTTTTGCAGTTTCATTTTTTCCTCATCACCTTCTAAAAATTATAACGCTTTCAATTTTGCACATAAATTTCCATATGATGGCTTCTTTTTTTGTGCCACCAATTGTACTTTGCAGTGACATTAGTCATTTTACCCAAAAATCCACGGCGAAACGTAAAAAAAATTAATTGTGCGACAAAATTGAAGAAAAAAATTTCATTTTGTAACTTTTGAGGGCTTCCGTTTCTACGCAGTGCATTTTTCGGTAAAAATAACACCTTATCTTTATTCTGTAGGTCCATACAGTTAAAATGATAACCTACTTATATAGGTTGGATATTGTCGTACTTCGTAAAAAAAATCATAACTACATTCAAGAAAAGCAGAAGCAGTGGCACTCCTACTTTGCTATACTTTTTTGAATCTCTGACCCAGATCAACAACAGTAAGGCACCCGTTCACCCTAACCGCAGGAGTCCTGCTTTCCTCCTCTACTACATTCAGGAAAAGTTATATGTTAAAAATTTTCATCTTCTAACCCCTATAACTTTTTTTTTTCCCGCGTACGGGCCGGTATGAGGACTCATTTTTTGTATTGATCGGTCTTTTTGATCGCTTTTTGTTCATTTTTTCATGATATAAAAAGTGACCAAAAATACTATTTTGGACTTTGGAATTTTTTTACGCGTACACCATTGACCGAGCAATCTAATTAATGATATATTTCTATAACTCGGACATTTCCGCACGTGGCGATACCAAATATGTTTATTTTTATTTACACAGGTTTTTTTTTTTTTTCTTATGGGAAAAGGGGGTGATTCAAACCTTTATTAGGGAAGGGGTTAAATGACCTTTGTTAACTTTTTTTTTCACTTTTTTTTTGCAGTGCTATAGCTCCCATAGGGAGCTATAACATTGCACACACTGATCTCTTATGCTGATCCCTGCAATGCCATAGCTTTGCATGGATCAGCGAGATAGGGGCTCGATTGCTCAAGCCTGTAGCTCAGGCTTGGAGCAATCAAACCCAGATCGGACGCCGTGGAGACAGTTAAGGAGACCTCCGCTTGCGTCCTAGCTGATCAGGACATCATGATTTTGTCGCGATGTCCTGATCAGCCCGACTGAGCTGCCAGTAAGCATTTACTTTCACTTTCAGACGTGGGGGTCAACTTAGATTGCCGCGTCTGAAGGGTTAATAGCGCGGCACTACGATCGGTGCTATGAATAGCAGCCGGGACAGACCCGGTGTGATGCGGGGTCATGGTGCGACCCCGTTTTAAACACTGGGACCGGGCATAGTGCGTACAGGTACGCCCTACATCCTTAAGAGGCTAATAGGCAGGTCTAAATTAATAAAAATGGTTCTGATGCTGTCAAGGATGGGTGCGGATGAGTCCTTTAAAATGTGAGTGACTGCTGTTGTATACCGCTGAGTGCTGGCACTAGGAATACACATCAGACAATATGTTGGTATATTATCTCCTTCTCAGCATACTGGCTAAAAAGCTGCCCCAAGGAGTTCTGTGTATTAAACCGAAGTACATTGTTTTTAAATTTGACAAAAAAGGAAGGTTAGTTATGATGTCAAAATCATCATGTTACATTTTTATTGGTTATTTGAGCTTTGTGTCTGTATATATTAGCATATTTAAGCATTTATTTCTTGGCCAAAGTTCACTTATGCGGCTCTTTGACTCTGAAACTGGAAAAATATAGATCTTTGCCCTTCTATACAATCTTTATCTTCTTCAAATGTTTTGTCTTCTGACATCTCATCTTGGGCCTCCTGGCGTCATTCCAAGGTCTTCATCTTAGTTGCAAGCAAATATCTAGCTGGATATGTAGAGTAGGTAACAAATATCTTTTTTTGTTCAGCATTAGAAATGGTATATAAATATATAAGTATTAATATATATTGATCGGCAGTCAGAATCCTTTCAATCAACTTGTCAATGCCACAATTCCCTTATATCTTACATAAATCCCCTGTTTGTATTCCCATGCGCTATTTTATTAACCCCATAAGGACCAAGCATTTTTCCGTTTTTACACTTACGTTTTTTCCTCCTTTACATTTTTAAAATCAACCCTTTCAATTTTGCACCTAAAAATCCATATGATGGCTTTTTATTTTTTTTTGCTTTTTTATTTATTTATTTATTTTTTGCCGCGGTTACACACAGTGGGCTTAAGCACTAGATGTAGCAGTGTCCATAGCTTTAAGACCCAGCAGGGTAGTAACTCACGATTCTGCAGATTGTTTCCAAAATTTTCAAAACTTTATTTTCATGACTTCATATAGCATAGAACTTCTTTCAAAGTGGAGCAAAGCCAACAACAGACATGGAGCTGAGATCTTCCATCTGCTCAACACCTTGGACGCGACGGCGTTTCAGGGGTGTGCCCCCTTAGTCATGCATACCAGGTGTGGAGAGGGGGGAGGATTATATAAGGATACAAGGTAGATACCTGTTCACATAAGTGAAGTATTCATTAGAAAAAACGCATGCAAAAATACGAAGATGAAATATCAAATTTTCATTAACACAGGAACTACCCTATTATAGAAATGCTTTAAAACTACATATCTCGTTAAGACCATATGGAAAAACACAATTTAATTCAGTGATCCAAAAACATTCTCTTTGTAAAAAACGTCTTCTGTTCAGATTCTCATTTGCTTGTATAGGAACCTCTTCTAAGATTAACCATTTGAGAGTTGTAATAGAATAATGAAATTCTCGAAAATTTCTCACGACCGTACTTTCCCCAAAACTGACTCCTCCTTTTTCTCTGAACTTAAGAATTTTCTAATAACTGATTTATGTTTAGTTAATCTGATTTTAGTCATTCTGGCTGTCTGACCAACATACGAGAGCCCGCATGGACATTTGAGCATATATATATATTACGTTCTTTGTCATACATGTGTAAAAACCTTTAAAGGGGTACTCCGCCCCTAGACATCTTATCCCCTATCCAAAGGATAGGGGATAAGATGTCAGATCGCCGCGGTCCCGCTGCTGGCGACCCCCGGGATCGCCGCTGCGGCACTGCGCTATCATTACTGCACAGACCGAATTCGCTCTGTGCGTAATGACGGGCGATACAGGGGACGGAGCAGCATGACGTCATGGCTCCGCCCCTCGTGACATCACGTCCCGTCCCCTTAATGCAAGTCTATGGCAGGGGGCGTGATGACCGCCACGCCCCCTCCCATAGACTTGTATTGAAAGGGGCGAACCGTGACATCACGAGGAGCGGAGCCATTATGTAACGATGCTCCGGCCCCTGTATTGTCATTACGTGCAGAGTGAACTCGCTCTGTGCAGTGATACTAGCGCAGTGCCGCAGCAGCGATCCCGGGGGTCGCCAGCAGCGGAACCGCAGCGATCTGACATCTTATCCCCTATCCTTTGGATAGGGGATAAGATGTCTAGGGGCAGAGTACCCCTTTAAGTGTAAAAGGAAAGCCTCTAGATGGATGATTGAATTTTTCTCCTTTTAATTATGCCACTACAGTGGCTACAATTCAAACAAGGGTAGGTGTCTGCTGGCCAAGAAAGTCTGGCGGCTACTTTTCTTAATGGTGACATCACTTTTTATTAATTTTTCACCAATTGACTGGCCTTTCTTATATGCAAACATAGGGGGATCTTTGAATAACTTTCCATAATTTTTATCTGTTTGCAGAATATGCCAATTTTTCAAAATATAATTTTTTATCATATATGCTCGCTTGTCATACGTGCCCAAGTACATTATACAGTCTTGTTTCTCTGGGGTTTTCTGTACAATAGGTTTTAATAATTCTTCTCTATTCAACACTTGAACCCTTTCTCCTTCTTGCTTAATTTGTCTCTAATCGTATGCCTTTTCAACAAATTTCTGTATTAATTTTTCTTTGCTGATTTAGGACTATTGATCGGACCCAGTAATGCGCCGGGCTTTAATGAATTGCTCCGGGGCAGTCCTTTTGAACGTGGTTGGTGCATGGAAACTCTTTTTGGGAAGGGTATTATTAACATCCGTGGGCTTAACATACATGGCTGTATGGAAGCCCTCGGTTGTACGTCTAACTTCCACATATAAAAAGTGGATATTATCCTGACTGTAATTTAAAGTGAATTTTATAGTTTAATGACATTTATTCAGATTCGTAGGTCCTGGTTGCTGATAGCTCAGCTTCTGAGCGTGCTTCACAGATCGGGAGCCGACCACAAGATGTAAATATACGTCCGTGGTCATTAAGGGGTTAAGATTCAGTCTTTGCAGAGAGAACTTATGTGGAATGGTAAGCCTGCCAGGATCCCTCTGGAGACCTTGCAGCAGGGTAAAGGTGGCCATTACGCCCCCTTCCATAGACTTGTATTGGGAGCATGGCCGACCCTGCAGTGGGCGCACAGCATTCAGAACTAAATGTTCTGAACACAGCCGGAAGGCTGGCCAGTGGAGTACCCCTTTAAGGACACAGCTCATTCTGGCCAGAAGTACAGAGGAAACTTTCATCTTTGCGGTTTCCTTTTTCCTCCTCACTTTCTAAGAGTCATAACTCTTTTATTTTTCCATCCACAGAGACATATGAGAGCTTGTTTTTTAACTTTTATTTTTTTTACTTTTTATTTTCTTATTCTCTTTATTCCCCAAAGGGGACTACTTATTGCAATTTTTTGATTTGCTTTTACTGTTCAGTGCTATAGGCAATCTACTTCTCTGTTCTGCTAAAATGCATAACAAAGAATAACATTGAAGCAGATCGCCGGGAGCAAGTAAGAGAAGCTCTGGCAGCCATCTTGATTCATTAGACCCCTGCGATTGCACCGCAATGGTCTGATGGTTGTAAAAAACGAAACTCCCAAACTTTAACAATCCAACCGCCCTGCCTCCCCCTCGAAATCCCCCCTCCCCAACAAACACACACAAACAAGCCCTCGTATGGCCCTGTGGATAAAATGTATCAAAACTTGTGCAGGGGAAAAGGGGAGCAGTTGCCCATTGCAACTAATTAGATGGCCTTTTTTACTTCTCAGAAGGCCTATCTAAAAAAGTAAGGAAGCAATCTGATTGGTTGCTATGAGAAACTGGTCAACTTTTTCTCTGCACAGGTTTTGCAAAATCTCCCCATATGTCTCTTAAAAGCAGAGGAGGAAAAGCGAAAATGCCAAAATATGAATTGGATGCATCATCAAAGCACAAACAGGCTGTATCCTTAAGGGGTTAAGCTCCTGGGTCCAGGTGCAAGCGCACGCTCTGTACCTACTATAGTTACGCCCCTGTACAGAAGCCACCAAGAGTGATGGTGCTCTATGATTTCAAAAGCTTTTATTATTTTGGGAAAGAATTATAAGAAATATACACCATAACATTTTGATTAGCAGTGGCACGTCTTCTTTGGTTTATTCCTTGTACCGTAAATATTTTCTTTTAAATATATGTAAATACATTTCTAGCTCCCATGATTACATACTAAAAGAAAATCAGTCCCAATGGCTCAAGGTCTCATTGAGACAGTCAGACCTACAAACCATGCAATGCATCTTTTTACAAGGTTCTATATATACAGATTAACAGTAATACGATCTGTTTTCAAATAGTAGCAAGTAGGGATGTAAGAAAAAATCGATTCTCGCGATAATCGCGATTTTTCATTTGCCGATACAGAATCGATTCAAAATATTTTTGAATCGATTCTTTTAGGGATGTGGAATTTTTAATAAAACGCACTTTTCTTACCTGCCAACGAGCCCGCGGAGCTCCGGTACAGGTGTTGGGTCCCCGGGCTGTATTCTTCTTACTTCCTGTTAGTCCGGCACGTCACATGGAGCTTCAGCCTATCACCGGCCGCAGCGATGTCCCGCCTCCGCTGGTGATAGGCTGAAGCTCCATGTGACGTGCCGGACTAACAGGAAGTAAGAAGAATACAGCCCGGGGACCGAACACCTGTACCGGAGCTCCGGGGGCTCGTTGACAGGTAAGATAAAGTGCGTTTTATTTTATTTTGCAGCCCGGACGGGATAACATGAGAAAAGTGAGCACCGGAGTACTAGATCGCCGCTGTCAAAGCTGACAGCGGCGTCTATTGGGATCTATGAATGCTCCCAGGTGGGCGATATATCGCGATGTATCGTCACCTAGACGGTATCGCGATATATCGCGATATATCGAATCGCCACACTGGTATCGCGATTCGAATCGAATCGCCAAATTCTTGGCGATTCACACCCCTAGTAGCAAGTCAATTTGTTCTATAATGAATAATGTTAAGTGAGCTGAAATATAAGTAAGGTTCGGTTTACATCGGTGTATGAGGCTCAATTAGGAGTCAGTCAGATATGCCAGGAAGAAACATTGCTGCCTGCTATTTTCTGGTTAAATAATGGAAACCTATTAGACCTTATTATAATCTGAGCTAGTCAGACGGGTCTGCCGGGCACTAGTGCCTGTCATGTGGCAGATCTGGCTCTGTCATTATTTTTTGTATTGTTGTTCCAGTTATGAAATGAAAATACAAACACATGTTAAACATGTAAAAAAAAAAAAAATAATCTATGTAAAAAAAAAAAATCAAATCAATAACCGTAATTAGAAATAAGATAACATAAGATTTAAAACAGTAAAGTATACAAAGATCAGTGGTTTATCCAAAAGTTTGGTGATGTTGACAGACTGCACACAGACCGGTATATTTATTCTCACTGAAATATATCCCTATCGTTTTTATGTCATGCACCACTGCAATAATGATCCTCGACAATATTCTGTTTTTCCAGTAGTTACATAGACAAGTGAGAGCCCAGAGGGAAGAACATATTTTGTTGTTGATTAGAAACCACTTCTATTTTAAAATGTTTGCAAACAGTTGCCATGGAATTGTTAAAGTATATTTGCCAACAGAGCTGTATAACTGTTAGTTCTGCAAGTAATTGCCCAAAGCACGTGAATGGCTGATTAAAATAAGCCTTTGTTTTCTTGGATGCTGTATAATGTAAATTCTCACAGACAGCAGACAAGGCAAAATGCTGTCCTTCAAATGGTTTAGAGGATGGGAAAAAGATCCTTTCTCCTCTTCAGTAGGAACCTGTGCAAGCAGAGCTTCTATTAAGAAGGCTCAATCAGTCTTGTATAGAATTGATGCTGACATTATCTCATTGTTACAAGGCATATCCCCAGCTTCCCCAGCAGCTCACATTACTGCCAAAAATGAGATTTCATATTATGCATTCCCTATCAGCTGTCCAATTATTTTAAAGATCCTGTCTACATGACCTGAGATGTGCTGAACTATCTGCGGAATGACTTATTCCTTGGTAAC